>NC_092720.1:117135525-117438088 GCF_047496885.1 Scyliorhinus torazame | reverse complement strand
GGCCCTGGGAAGGGGAATTTGAAATTTGTGGAAAAGATTCCAACTTTGTGTCCTTTCCAACATCCCACCACAAGACGGAAGGCTGGCTCAGGATTTTTGACTTTGCTTTTGGCTAGGTTGCTGTCTCCTTCTGACAGACTGAATAGCAATCTTGAACAACAAACTTCCAGGTGTCAAACTCTCACATTGCTGGTGTAGAATTAAAACAGTCATCGTCATAAGTTTGAAAGTAACATCTGCACTGTGGCAGGCAATTGTCTTCAGTAAATTTGATCTAAAAAAAAGCATAATTTCTACAGATTCTATTGTTGTAATACATTATAAATTCAAAGCTTATAATCATATCAGAATCCAAAATGTTGAGAGAGAGATAATTTAGGATTATGTAATATCGGTGTTCAATCACTGGATATTAATATCCTCTATGTATATAACTAAACCATGTGCCATCAGGAAAAGCAGCTTTTTAAAAGACTAGTCAATAGAATTAGCTCAGAAGCGCTCAACTCACACTGGTAATTATTGCTTTGTGACTTTAAAAAATGAAAAATGAGTGACAGTGAGTTTTGGTTAAAATAGACTGTGGAGGGTCAGGCTGAATGGGTGGAAGACACTCTATTTCTGACTTGAGTCATTTGCATTATAATGTTCGGGTCCCAGAAGCACTGGGTTTTTAATTCAGTCTGATTCTCAGTGCTAAAAGCCAAGTGCAACCAATTTTCTCATTCTTGATTAGAATCTTTTTTTTCCTGGCAGGAGCTAAGATTTGTCAGCTAATTTCCACAAACCCAGGAGATACTCTTTTTAATTTTTGGTCTGCTGCTTGAGTCTTCATTTCCTCAAGTGGACGAATCCAGCTGTTAGAATATATATTGATGAACAATGAAAGCTAATATATGTAAAGTGGGGGGCAATCCATCCAATAAATTAATTTAAGTTAACAAATTGGACAGCAACACTGCTTTTAGAATAATTTAAAAACAGAGATCTGTAACTTGTTGTCATGATATGCAAATCTGCAACCAATGAACACTCAGAATAGGACACAACCAATGGGCAGTCAGGACACTCAGAGGTGTTATCACCACAAGGGGGCATGACATAAACACTATAAAAGGGATCAGGCACTCACACCCTGCCTCTTTCCACAGACAGATATCTAGAGAGTTAGACAGGGTTGATCAGCAGCATCACACCCCAGCACGTGGCTTAGAGCAAGCTGGTACAGTTAGACTGAGTGACTACAGTTAGATTAGCGGAGAGTCAAACTCATTTGAGAACTGTGTTAATAGTTCAATAAACACGTTGAACTCACTTCAGAGTCTGGAGCATCCTTTAGTTAAGACTGCATCAAGTAGCAGCCTGTGTTCTCCGAAGTAGCATAGCACAACATGATACCAGGAGTGACTGTTCAATCTATTTAGTTCAACTCAGCAAGATCCGTGACAACCAGCTACTGCATACAGGCACAATGGACAAGATTCAGGCTCCTCATCAGCTCAAGACCACCGGCAATCTTAGTGCCAACTGGCGATCATTCAAGCAGAAATTTCAACTATACGTGGAAGCATCTGACCTCAATGGCGTGACCGATGCTCGGAAGATAGCTCTTCTGCTCACCATTGCGGGTGACCATGCGATAGAGATCTTCAACTCCTTTCACTTTTCCGAAGGGAAGGACAAAAGAAAGTACCAAACCATCGTGAATAAATTCGACAGCCACTGCGAGGTGGACACCAACGAAATCTTCGAGCGTTACATCTTCAAGCAGAGGATGCAAGGTAAAGATGAATCCTTCACCTCCTATCTATCTAACCTTAGACTGCTAGCGCGATCCTGCAACTTCAGTGATATCACTGACTCCATGATCAGAGACCAAATCGTTTTTGGAGTCCACACTGATCCTCTGTGAGAGCAATTGTTGAAAATCAAGTACATGACCCTGCCAGTCGCGATTGAAATGTGTACTGTGCACGAGCACTCTAAAAATCGCTATCCACAGTACAAAACGGCATAAAGTGAAAAACAAGCCTCCCATGAGGTGGAGAGTGTTCAGGCCATCTCCCGGATGCAGCGTCTCCACATTGACAAAAGCGGCCATTTTGCGCGCTGTTCCTGGGGCCCGAAGCATGTGCAATGCGATCGGGAACACGAAGCGGCCGAAAACCACACTGCGCAGGTGCAGACGTCCAAGAACCGCACCGCGCATGCGCCACGACGCACTGAGTGTCATGTGCGAACTGCGGCACCACCCATTTTTTAAAAAACTGCCCTGCAAGAGGCAAATGCTGTTTAAGCTGTGGGAAACCAAACCATGCAGCCCTGTGCAGATCTGCACCACCAGTCAGGAGCCAGCGCTCCCAATTCCGACAGCAGCGGATCAGAAGTGTGCAACACCGAATGCATGACTCTGATCCAGGCAGTGCGATAGATCCAGATGATGAGTACCTGGACACCACTTACCGAGTGGGAATTATTACGAAGTGCGAGTAAGCCACACCGGACACATCGCAAGTCCAATCAATCCTGGCCATAGATTCCGTGGACGAATGGCATGCAGTGATGAAGGTCAATCACTGCCCCATCCAGTTCAAACTGGACACAGGTGCCTCCGCCAACCTGATTTCGCAGGTAGACTTCAAGAGAATCAAGAAGCCCCCCACAATCCTTCCAGCTGCCTGCAAACTCCTGGACTACAATGGAAACGCAATCAAGGCACTGGGGTCCTGCCATCTGCAGGTGTCCAGCCGACACACACTAGCAAGCTTACGCTTTGAGATTGTTAAACCAGACAGGGCGTCCCTGCTAGGTGCGCATGCCTGCAAGCAACTGAACCTCATTCAAAGGGTCTACACAACGGCGCCATCCATTTCGGATCAGGCCAGCATCGACGACATCCTAACCCAGTACCCAGATGTATTTAGCGGGATAGGAACGCTGCCGTACGAGTACAAGATTCTACTGCGGCCTGATGCCAAGCCAGTGGTCCACGCATCACGATGAATCCCTGCTCCACTGAGAGAGCGCCTGAAGGCAGAGCTCACGAGTCTACAACAAAAAGACATAATCTCCAAGGTCACTGAACCAACCGACTGGATCAGCTCAATGGTATGCGTAAAGAAGCCTTCGGGGGACCTTTGCATCTGCATTGACCCCAAGAATCTAAACAAAAACATTAAGCGGGAACATTACCCCATCCCGAAGAGGGAAGAAATCACGAGTGAGATAGCACACGCACACTTCTTCACAAAATTGGATGCATCCCAAGGATTTTGGCAAATCCAACTTGAAGAACCCAGCAGACGGCTCTGCACCTTCAACATGCCTTTTGGCAGATTCTGCTACAATCGAATGCCATTTGATGGAAGGAATAGAAGGGGTTCGTGTCAACGTTGACAATATCATAATCTGGACCACAACCCCAGAGGAACATATGTCGCGACTCAAGAAAGTATTCCGACGAATACATGAACATGGCCTCAAGCTAAACAGGTCCAAGTGCTGTTTTGGGACATCCACGCTGAAGTTCCTGGGCGATCAGATTTCGCGACACGGTGTGCGCCTCCCGGATACAGACAAAATTAAAGCCATCGAGACAATGAAAGTCCCCAAGGACAAGAAGGCAGTACTGCGCTTCTTGGGAATGGTCTATTTCCTTGGCGAGTTCACCCCGAATTTGGCTACGCACACCACGGCCCGACGCAACCTGGTGAAAAAACCAACCGCCTTTGAGTGGAAGGCGGAGCACTGAAAAGAGTGGCTGGAGCTGAAAGCCAAGCTCACCACTGCACCCGTCCTTGCATTCTTTGACTCAGACCGAGAGACCAAGATATCCACATATGCGAGTCAGGATGGCATTGGGGCGGTGTTGCTTCAAAGAGATGACACGTCATCCTGGTTACCAGTAGCATACGCGTCACAGGCAATGACACCCACTGAGACCAGATATGCACAGAATGAGAAGGAATGTTTACGTCTTCTCACCGGTATCCTCAAATTTCATGATTATGTCTACGGCTTGCCAACATTTACTATTGAGATGGATCATAGGCCTCTGGTCCGCATCATCCAAAAGGACCTGAATGACATGACACCTCGTTTGCAGAAAATTCTGCTCAAACTCCGGAGGTATGATTTCAATTTGGTGTACACACCTGGCAAGGAGCTCATCATCGCCGACGCATTGTCCCGCTCCGTCAACTCACCCAGTGAACCACTGGAGATCATCCAGCACATTGAATTGCAGGCACAACTGTGTGCAAGCACTCTCCCAGCAACAGATGAGAAAATCGTTCTCATCCGAGAAGAGACGGCCAAAGACCCCCTGTTGCAGTGAGTCATCCTCAGCAATGGCTGGCAGAAATGGCAATGCCCTCAATTCTACAACCTCAAGGACGACCTGACGCTGATCGATGGCATCCTGCTCAAGCTGGGCAGGATAGCCATCCCGCTACGTCATGGTGCTGCGACAGATTCATGAGGGACACCTGGGCATAGAAAAGTGCAGACACAGGGCCCGGCAAGCTGTCTACTGGCCCGGCATCAACCAGGACATCACGGATATGGTCCTGAACTGCGAAACCTGTCAGAGGTTCCAAACAGCGCAGAGCAAGGAGACCCTCCAACCACATGACCTAGAGGCCGCTCCGTGGTCCAAGGTTGGCATTGACCTATTCCATGTGAACGGTCGTGACTATATCTCAATCATCGATTACTTTTCGAACTATCCTGAGGTGCTGAAGCTGCCAGACCTCATCTCACGGACCGTCATCAAAGCGTGTAAAGAGACATTCTCACGGCATGACAACCCGAACACCGTCATGAGCGACAATGGCCCGTGCTTCCACAGTCGAGAATGGTCCACGTTAGCCAAGAGCTACAATTTCAGGCATGTCACCTCCTGTCCGCACTATCCGTAGTCCAATGGCAATGTCGAAAAAGGGGTGCATATTGTTAAGCAGCTCATCGGCAAGGCCTCGGACTCCGCTTCCGACATACAGCTTGCACTACTTGCATACCGGGCGACACCCTTGTCCACTGGCATGTCGCCAGCTCAACACCTGATGAACAGGGACATGCGGACGACGCTTTCAGCCATACACCTGCCCAACCTGGATCACCTCCTGGTGCTGCAGAAGATGCAGCAGATTCGCGACAGCCAGAAGCAGGGCTATGACGCACATGCCACCGATCTGGACGTGCTATATCCGGCAGACACGGTCAGGATCAAGAGACCGGATGGTGGGTGGTCTGCTCCGGCTGTCGTTGTTCGACAGGCCGCGCCCAGATCCTATGTCATACGTAGGGCTGATGGCTCCATTGTGCGAAGCAATCGAAGGACACTGCGAAAGGTTGCTTTCCCTCAACCACTTTCCCCTCCATTTCCACATGTCGAATTGCCACCTCCAGACACCTCGAACCACGAGGCCACCAGTCGTGCCTCCCACTCGCCTGTCAAGACACCGTCATCCCCTTCACCACCTCTCCGGTGGTCGACGAGGATCAGACGCAAGCCTCAGAGACTGGACTTATGAGCATTTGTTTTGTTTGTTCTGTTCTGTATTCCTCAGTCAGTCACATTAGACAGACACAATCACATGTATATACATCTAAAAATTTAAAAAGGGGAGATGTCATGATATGCAAACATGAAACCAATGAACACTCAGAGTAGGACACAACCAATGGGCGGTCAGGACACTCAGAGGTGGCATCACCACAAGGGGGCATGACATATACACTATAAAAGGGATGAGGCAGTTACACTCTGCCTCTTTCCACAGACAGACATCTAGAGCGCATTGAAGAGTAATGCTTCAAGGAAGCATTACAGGGATCAGCAGCATCACACCCCAGCACGTGGCTTAGAGCAAGCTGGTACAGTTAGACTGAGTTACTCAAGTTAGATTAGCAGAGAGTCAAACTAATTTGAGAACTGTGCTAATAGTTCAATAAACACGTTGAACTCAGTTTAGAGTCTGGAGCATCCTTTAGTTAAGACTGCATCAAGTAACAGCCTGTGTTATCCGAAGCAGCATAACACAACACTTGATTTATTTAGAAAGAAGCTAGTTCTTTCAATAATGTCTGAAAGAAAATGAATTCAATGGAAGAGGTAACAAGCATATCAATGCAACCTATTTGGCTTGCATTTCAGTAAAGCCCAGCTAGCACCCTAGCTTAACTTGCCTTAGCCTGACTATTTTCAAAATGCCTCAGTGTTTTAATACCCTTCTATGTTACTCCCTGAAGATATTTCCGTGGATTGATATTACAGAATTCCTTCAGGCCATACTAATGTAGTGCAGGTTTCCATTGTATTCATGATAGAAACTGTCTCATTTATATTGTGCCGTGGTTTTCTCAGCGCTGCCTCAACGTTAAGCAGCTCCATGATGTACAGTTGGTTTCAAATTGATGTACATGACTCTTGGGATGACTCTTATCTCTCAGATGCTCAAAAACAAACCCCATAAGCCCAGTGGTCAGTCTACCACTTCATGCAGCACGATGGCACAGTGGTTATAATTTTCTTTATGATAATAATCTTTATTATTTTCACAAGTAGGCTCCCATTAACACAGCAATGGAGTGACTGTGAAAATCCCCGAGTCACCACACTGCGGCACCTGTTCAGGTACAGAGAGGGAGAATTCAGAACGTCCAGTTCACCTAACAAGCACATCTTTCGGGACTTATGGCAGGAAACCGGAGCACCCGGAGGAAACCCACGCGAACACGGGGAGAAGATGCAGACTCCACACAGGCAGTGACCCAAGCCGGGAATCGAACCTGGGACCCTGGTGCTGTGAAGCAACAGTGCTAACCACTGGGCTACCGTGTTAGCGCTGCTGCCTCACAGCACCAGCGCCCGGGTTCAATAGCGGCCATGGGTGACTGTGTGGAATTTGCACGTTCTCCCCATGTCTGTGTGGGTTTCCTCCGGGTGCTCCAGTTTCCTCCCACAGACCAAAAATGTGCAGGTTAAGTGGTTTGGCCGTGCTAAATTGCCCCCTAGTGTCCAAAGATGTGCAGATTAGGTGGAGTTATGGGGATATGATGGGGGACTCGATGGGCCAAATGCCCACATTCACACTGTCGGGTTTCTATGGATTCTATGGATACATTACATAAAGTGGTAGGCAGGACTGCTTGTGTGCATATTGCCAGAGGCAGTAAACTCTAACAGAGAAGCAAGCAAAAACAATCTCTACTGAAAGTAGTAATGCCAATTCATTCACATAATAATATTTATTGTCACAAGTAGGCTTACATTAACACTGCAATGAAGTTACTGTGAAAATCCCCTAGTCGTCAAGCTCTGGCACGTGTTTGGGTATATAGTGGGAGAATTCAGAATGTCCAATTCACCTAAGAGCACGTCTTTCGGGACTTGTGGGAGGAAACCGGAGCACCCAAAGGAAGCCCACACAGACAAGGGGAGAACGTGCAGCCTCCGCACAGACAGTGACCCAAGCTGGGAACCGAGCCTAGGGGCGAAATTCTCCGGAAACGGCGCGATGTCCGCCGACTGGCGCCGAAAACGGCGCAAATCAGACAGGCATCGCGCCGCCCCAAAGGTGCGGAGTGCTCCGCATCTTTGGGGGCCGAGCCCCAACATTGAGGGGCTAGGTCGGCGCCAGACGAATTTCCGCCCCACCAGCTGGCGGAAAAGGCCTTTGGTGCCCCGCCAGCTGGCGCGGAAATGACATCTCCGGGCGGCGCATGCGCGGGAGCATTAGCAGCCGCTGACGGCATTCCCGCGCATGTGCAGTGGAGGGAGTCTCTTCTGCCTCCGCCATGGTGGAGACCGTGGCGGAGGCGGAAGGGAAAGAGTGCCCCCACGGCACAGGCCCGCCCGCGGATCGGTGGGCCCCGATAGCAGGCCAGGGCACCGTGGGGGCACCCCCCGGGGCCAGATCACCCCGCACCCCCTCAGGACCCCGGAGCCCGCCTGCGCCGCCTTGTCCCGCCGGTAAGGTAGGTGGTTTAATTTATGCCAGTGGGACAGGCATTTTAGCGGCGGGACTTCAGACCATCCGGGCCGGAGAATCGAGCGGGGGGGCCCGCCAACCAGCGCGGCGCGATTCCCGCCCCCGCCGAATCTCTGGTGCTGGAGACTTCGGCACCCGGCAGGGGCAGGATTCACGCCAGCCCCCGCCGATTCTCCGACCCGGCGGGGGGTCGGAGAATCTCGCCCTAGGACTCTGGCGCTGTGAAGCCATCGTGCTAACCAATATGCGACCGTGCTGCCCATATACTGCCTTTAGGAAACTAGTAATGCTAATTCAGCCCTGGGCACTCCATGGTGCATACATAGAACATAGAACATAGAAAATACAGCACAGAACAGGCCCTTCGGCCCACGATGTTGTGCCGAACCTTTGTCCTAGATTAATCATAGATTATCATTGAATTTACAGTGCAGAAGGAGGCCATTCGGCCCTTTGAGTCTGCACCGGCTCTTGGAAAGAGCACCAAATTTGGACATTAAGGGCAATTTATCATTGGCCAATTCACCTAACCCGCACATCTTTGGATTGTGGGAGGAAACCGGAGCACCCGGAGGAAACCCACCCAGACACGGGGAGGACGTGCAGACTCCGCACAGACAGTGACCCAAGCCGGAATCGAACCTGGGGCCCTGGAGCTGTGAAGCAATTGTGCTATCCACAATGCTACCGTGCTGCCCTTGAGAACAAATAAATCTACACTATATCATTTAACCGTAATCCATGTACCTATCCAATAGCTGCTTGAAGGTCCCTAATGTTTCCGACTCAACTACTTCCACAGGCAGTGCATTCCATGCCCCCACTACTCTCTGGGTAAAGAACCTACCTCTGATATCCCTCCTATATCTTCCACCTTTCACCTTAAATTTATGTCCCCTTGTAATGGTTTGTTCCACCCGGGGAAAAAGTCTCTGACTGTCTACTCTATCTATTCCCCTGGTCATCTTATAAACCTCTATCTAGTCGCCCCTCATCCTTCTCCGTTCTAATGAGAAAAGGCCTAGCACCCTCAACTTTTCCTCGTAAGACCGACTCTCCATTCCAGGCAACATCCCGGTAAATCTTCTTTGCACCTTTTCCAAAGCTTCCACATCCTTCCTAAAATGAGGCGACCAGAACTGTACACAGTACTCCAAATGTGGCCTTACCAAAGTTTTGTACAGCTGCATCATCACCTCACGGCTCTTAAATTCAATCCCTCTGTTAATGAACGCGAGCACACCATAGGCCTTCTTCACAGCTTTATCCACTTGAGTGGCAACTTTCAAAGATGTATGAACATAGACCCCAAGATCTCTCTGCTCCTCCACATTGCCAAGAACTCTACCGTTAACCCTGTATTCCGCATTCATATTTGTCCTTCCAAAATGGACAACCTCACACTTTTCAGGGTTAAACTCCATCTGCCACTTCTCAGCCCAGCTCTGCATCCTATCTGTCTCTTTGCAGCCGACAACAGCCCTCCTTACTATCCACAACTCCACCAATCTTCGTATCGTCTGCAAATTTACTGACCCACCCTTCAGCTCCCTCATCCAAGTCATTAATGAAAATCACAAACAGCAGAGGACCCAGAACTGATCCCTGCGGTACGCCACTGGTAACTGGGATCCAGGCTGAATATTTGCCATCCACCACCACTCTCTGACTTCTATCGGTTAGCCAGTTTGTTATCCAACTGGCCAAATTTCCCACTATCCCATGCCTCCTTACTTTCTGCATAAGCCTACCATGGGGAACTTTATCAAATGCCTTACTAAAATCCATGTACACTACATCCACTGCTTTACCTTCATCCACATGCTTGGTCACCTCCTCAAAGAATTCAATAAGATTTGTAAGGCAAGACCTACCCCTCACAAATCCGTGCTGACTATCCCTAATCAAGCAGTGTCTTTCCAGATGCTCAGAAATCCTATCCTTCAGTACCCTTTCCATTACTTTGGTGCATGTCTGTGCAATCTACAAATATACATGTTTAATACCCCTGTTCTGAAGCATATTTACTAAATGATGTTGTAAATGTGCACATTATTCATTGCCAACCAATGTTTTGTGGTGAACATTATATTTGAATTGCAAAAGGCTGCATGTCACCCTCGGGCGAAATAAATGAGATCCCAGTTTGTAACAAGAGTTGCCTGCATTCATCAAAATCAATAACTCAAACATTCCTGATAGAAATATGGAACATACTGAAAGAGATATAAGACCCAAGGCTAGATGGCCTCCACACAAGAGCACTTTAGGAAATTACTGACAAAATTCATCACATTACGCAGGGCTTGATAGGGAATCATTGGAGTCAGGATTTGTATCAACAGATTGGAGGGAAGGGAACAGAGTCTATCTTTAAATGAAGAAGAGAAAGCTGCCCTGGAAATTAAACTGGATGTATATTGTGTTCATGATAAAAGTTAGAGGCTCTATGAAAAAATGTATTGTGAGATACCGAGGTAAATATTAATTCAAGGAAGCATTACAGTTGTTTGAAGAGGAGAAGATCGTGCTTAAGCAACATGTTCAAATTCTTCGAGAAAGTGTGGGAGCTGATGGATAAAACATACCTCAGTGAACATCGTAGATCTCGACTTCAACAAGATTTTTGATATGTTTTCAAATGGGTTGTTGCTCCTGAATATAAAAAAGCATGCAATCGGTTGGTGAATAATTGAAGTGGATTGACAATGGCTGTATCAAAGTATATAGAGATAGATTGCAGTGGTAAAAAGTGGCTACTGGGGTGCCCTAAGGATTAGATTGCTTTGTCCCAGTTGAGAAGGGAAGGAAATAAATATATGTCTCCGTCAATGTGGCTACTTTATAAAATTACTTTTCACTGTTTTTCAAAATGGACAATTGGTAGGCTGACAATATGGCTCCAGCTGATCACATGCTAGCTTCCGGAGGTTTCTGAGCAGTTTGAAAGCAAACAAAGACTAATAGCTGACACCTCCGGAATGTAACTCTCCTTGCATCATATAAACATTCCGGCCAAGACAACACAGTGGTTTAGCAGGCAGGATGTCTGCCTCAGCCAGTTTTGGGCAAAGGCAGCTGTTTGTGATTCATATATTTCCAATATGGTGTTTGTGTCCCATTCCAAAACACAATGGGTTTAAATCAGGAACCTCATTACCTGAGTAACACCACCCGATACCACACTCTGGCATGACTGAGTTTTGTGTGGTCTGAATTCCTTTAATTAATAAACTGTTGGATTTTATAGTCAGTTTTTCTGTTTCGGCTCGGAAGAGAACAGTAACTCCAGGCAAACAGTCTGTTGCTGTCTACCATCTTACCATCTAACAGGTCACAACAGAAGGAGCTCTGTCCAGGTACAATCCCCTGACCCTCATCTACACTGACAACTACAGGAACATTGGAACTGGAGCCTTCAAGCCTAATTCAACTCTCAGTGTCTTCTCCCCTTGTGAGGGTCTCGCTTCTTGAAAGATGGATCACCTTGCGATAGTCAATGAACCTACTCTTTGAAGAAACCCACCATTAGACGTTAGGCAGGGCGGCACAGTAGCACAATGGTTAGCACTGCTTCCTCACAGTGCCAGGGACCCAGATTCGATTCCAACGTTGAATGACTGTCTCCCCATACCGGCGTGAATTTCCTCCAGTTTCATCCCACAGTCCAAAGCTGTGCAGATTCGGTGGAATGGACATGCCAAATTGCTCTTTAGTGTCCAAAAAGGTAAGTTGGCGTTACTGGGTTACGGGGATAGTGGGCCTAGATAGGGTGCAGGATTGGTGCAAACCTGATGGGCTGAATGGCCTCCTTCTGCACTGTACTGTAGTGATTCTATGCTTCTGGATTCTGGACTCACATAAAACCATAAATTGTATTTTCATTGTGGTCTGGTCCTGTACTCCTTCAGGTGATCAGTGGCAATAAAATGCAGAAACATTCCTTAAAAATGAAACTCCATTCCTTTTGGACATCTGACCTCATGGGGGGGATTCTCGTGCCTCCCAGCTGTGTTTTACTTTGTGGCGGGAGGCGGTGTGCCGTTCGCTCGTGGCGGGATTCTCTTCTCTGTGACCATCTAAAACAGCCGCCCGCAAAGACTAATGGGAATTGTGGTCAAGTTGGGACACAGACAGTACACAGCCCTTGTGTATTGTGCAAAGGTAAACCAGACCGAATTGAAACTTGCACCTGTTACAGGTCAATCCCCGATTTCCCCAGGACAATAGACCCAAATCAAGGAATAGCAACAGTAGCAGACTCACCGGCGCTGCTTCCCCTTATTTGGAAAGGCATACGTACCTGGGACAATGGTAACTAGGACTCATCCAGCCATCGAGGTACCCGCCCCTAATTGGCCAGAATCGATTAGGGTGATCGAGACCCTATCGATCCATTGAATCCTGAGTTAGCACCACCCAAAAGGGCGCGAAAAAGGAGAAGGATAAGAGGCATTGCGTAACAAGGGATCTGTCTCTTTTGGGACCGACCTGTGTCCACACCAACTGCAGCATAACGAAAGCCAAGTTCAAGACCCGCAATCGCTACCTGAGAGAGACGAGCCCGAGCCGAGACGAACCTGGCGACTTCCAGCCGACACATGTGGGGATTCAGATAAACGCCTTATCTACCTGCACAGAGCCGGTCATCCAGAAGTTAAGTAAAGGTCACCTTAGTTGATAGGTGTAGTTTAATGCGTAGCCGCGTGTATCATTGCACAGAGAGATAAGTCTTGTGTTTAATAATAAACTGTCTTTTGAACTAACATACTGGTTGTGTGGTCATTTGGTCAATACAAGAAACATACTCACAGCTTGTGGTTATTATTAGCAACATCTCCTGCCGTGGTCAATGGGAATTCCCATTGAAATCACCCTATGCCGGCGGCAAACCCACATGAGGGCGTGCACTGCCAGCGGGACCATATTTCCGGGCCATATTTCCTCATACAGTTCAATGTCATATTTTGTTTTATAATTCCCCTGCGATGCTTCTTGGGACATTTCATTATGTTGAAGGCACGATATAAATGTAAGATGATGTTATTAAGTGAGAAGTAATGAGAAAATAAGCTTTGGAATTCTAATTGGCAAATGAATCTCAATTTGTCAAACAAACTATATATATGGCTTGGAAAATAGAAGGCGCGGTTCAGTAACCAACGCAATTTGCGACTCCTCCAAGAGCGATCTGGATCCCCCCTCGCTGGGTTTCACAGTCCATTGGAGATGCCTGGGTAGTCAAGGGCAGGGCAGGGTGGCATCTTGGCACTGCATGGCAGTCAGGTTACCACTGCCAGAGCTTGGGTCTGGAGTATCTTGCCCATTGTAGGGGAGTTGAAGGGTCATTCCCAGGGCCTCAACAAAATGGAGGGGGCTGAGGAGGGGGGTTCAATAAATGGAGTGGGCCTGAAAGTGGGGGGAAAGATCGGGACTGCCAATCAGAATGGCGCCCCGATCTGTGAACAGCCATTCCTGTTGGCGAGCTGATCTCTCTCTTAGTGCGGTTGTGACGGAGAGAAACACCCCAGGACATGAAGAAATGGCAAAGTCCTGTTGAATGGAGTGATTCTCAACGCTGCTTATTTTTAAGTCCGCTGAACCACTCCCAGTGAGGAAGGTCCGGATTATCGTTCCCATCTTGGGCGTGCAGCATTGGGAGATTTCTTGAACCACCGCACGCACCTCAGAAAAATGTGCCCTAAATAATGGTAACTTCATTTCACAGGGGTTGGCAGGGGGAAGGCAAGGGTAAAAATTTTGCCCCAGGCAACAGTTCGGAGGCAGCCACAAGGGCTGCCGAATGTCAAAGCAGACAGGTTAAAAGGCCAGCCTTCGTCCCAGTTGTTGTTTTTATACTTGGCCCTCGAGTAATCACTCCTCACACCCTCACTATGCCCATGAATGCCAACTCGTGCCCCAACCCGCCCCATGGGCCCTCAAACCCTCCATTCCAATCCATGACTCTCACATTCTCAGAATCCTTTATAGCACCAATGCCAAGATGGTGCCAATTGTTGCCAACTCATTGCCCCTTGTGGCATTATCATAACTACCAGCATTACAAGGGTTAATGTAGAGTTGAGAGTGCCACTGTCATAATATCCACTCATGTATATAATGAGATGTAGTGATTGACACACAGGATAACCAATGAACACCCACAACACATAACAACCAATCACCAGACAGGACACCACCACTATAAAGCACACAGGACATTAAAACTCCCCCTCTCTCTACAGGACACAGCTACTGAGATAGTAAGAGTGCACAAGCCAGTGAGCACTATCACCATGAGGTAGAGAGTTAGTCTGGTCAAGCCAGTCGGAGGTTATCAGTTAGATTGATAGAGTGTCAACTCACAGCAGACTATGTACAGCAATCAGGAAGTTCAATAAAACAGTGTTGGACCATCTCCTGTGTCAGAAGCCTGTTTCTAGTTTCACTGCATCCAGTTGCAGTCAACGTTGAACCAACTTACTTAACACATCATGGTACCAGAGTGCTATTAATCCTAATGAACCTACCTCGAGTGCATCTGCAATGACCAGCAAGCAGCCATCCAGCAGCATGGAGAAGATCCAGCCTCGTTCGCAACTCCGGATCTCCGGCAACCTCGGTACCAACTGGAAAGTCTTCAAACAAAAGTTCCTTTTGTACATCGAGGCCTCCGACCTCGAGGCAGCATCGGATGCCAGAAAGATCCCGCTGTTCCTGTCGACTGCGGGGGATCACGCCATCCACATCTATAACTCGCTTACGTTTGCTGATGGCGAAGACAAGACAAAGTTCAAGACAGTTCTGCTGAAATTCGACAGCCACTGCAAAATTGAGGTGAATGAGAGCTTTGAACGGTACATCTTCCAACAGAGGCTTCAGGGTAAGGATGAACCTTTTCAGTCCTTCTTGACCCATCTCCGCATCCTAGCGCAGTCATGTAATTATGACTCGATGACTGATTCCATGATCCGGGATCAGATCGTTTTTGGGGTCCAGTCCGACTCCCTGCGGGAGCAGCTCCTCAAAATCAAACAGTTGACCCTCTCCGTCGCCATCGAAACGTGTGTTGTCCATGAGCATGCCATAAATCGCTACTCCCGCATCAGGGTGGCAGAAACTGCAAAACTGGCCTCCCACGAGGCAGAAAGGATGCAGGCCCCTTCCGCCGGCCCCGTCTAGGCCCCCCCACCCACCGACGCACCCCGCATGCGCTCCCTTCCCAGGTCAACCGTTTTCCCCACCAGCGCCAACTAGGGGTGTCGAAGATGCCACAGAGATCGAGGACACGCACCCGGAGTCACAGACGCCCGAGCCTCCACCAGAGTCACCACCGAAGCTCCGCCAATCACAAAGGATGACCAGGGCCCCCGATCGACTGATTGCTTCATTTTAAATTGTAAATTGAAATGATAAATTGTAAATAGTTACTAGAATTGTAAATAGTTACAAAACGCTGTCCGGAGGTATTACGGTACCTCCATAACTAATTCTACCATGTTGCCATGTTTGTAGTATCAGGCCACCACCCCGCCGGACTCTTTTTTAACAGGGGGTGAATGTGGTAGTAGAGGTATTATGGTACCTGATAATGCTGGAACACCATTGGGAGAAATTGTATGCTTCCTATTGGTCAAGCTATATGGTAGCTCCGCCCTGCTAGGCGGGGTATAAGAGCCCATGCCGCCCCAGCAGCCTTCATTCTGTACCTGAGCTGCTGGGGGAAACATCTAGCTTATTAAAGTCTTCAGTTGGACTACAACCTCGCTTTAGTGGTCATTGACCGTGCATCACAGGGCAACCCCTCTGTCGACTGGTTTGTCTCCGGCGCAGCTGCTCATGAACTGCAACCTGAGGATGACTGTTCCAGCCATCCATGTTCCAGACCTTTACCGCCTCACGGTGCTGCAGAAAGTGTAGTGATCCAGGGACCAGCAGAAGATAACGTATGACGCTCATGCCAAGGATCTACCTCCGCTGGCTCCAGACGATGTTGTTCGCGGCCAGTTGCCTGAGGGAGGTTGGTCAGCCCCAGCTATTGTCGTCAGGCAGGCTGCCCCCAGGTCCTTCATTGTCCAAATGGCTGACGGCTCCATTCTACGGCGCAACAGGAGGGCACTACGAAAAGTTCCCTGGCCGCACTTCTCCACATGTCATCATGCCTCCTCCGGACATCTCGCACCACGAGGCCACCGATTTGGCAGCGATCCCGCCTCTCCATGAGGCCACTGACATGCAGTCATCTCGCCTGTCCAAGTGCCGGCTTCCCCCCCTCCACTTCTGAGGCGATCGACAAGAATGTGTCGCCCGCCACAAAGACTGAATCTATAAACATAAATTTTGTAAATTTTGTTCTGTTTGCTCTGTATCTGCACGATAGACACCTTCCCATGTACATATGTTCATTCATTCAACACTTGTATATAATCATGCATGTATATATATCACCACGTTCCAAAATTTACTTCAAAAAGGGGAGATGTCATAATATCCACTCATGTATATAATAAGCTGCAGACAGGCAGTGATTGACACACAGGATAACCAATGAACACACACAACACAACAACCAATCACCAGACAGGACACCACCACTATAAAGCACACAGAGCATTAAGACTCTCCTCAGGGGAGGAGTGCATGCAGAAGACAGCTAGTGAAGGTCGTAAGAGCAGGTAATGTCAGTAAGGTTAGATTATAGTTTGAAGCAGTAATGAGATTAGCAGTAGATGAGTGTAGTTAGATGTTATTGATCAGTTCTGTATACTTCAGGATTAAGTGTCGAGACCCACTTTTTGTAGTATAAATAAAATCAGAGCTTTGTTTAAGTACAAGCTATTCTGTGGTCTTTGTGAACACTATGCCAACCATCCTGAAATAAGCAACACAAAGAACACCATGCCCCCCACTCATTTCCATGGCCCCTTAACCCTAATATCCCACATGCCAACTGATGAATCCCCCCACTCATCCTCATGTCACCCTATGCTAACTAAGGGTGTGATTTAATGGAAAAGTTTCTAAGTGTGGTAGCGAGCAGGAACTGCCTCGAGCTTCCCGATGCAAGGCCTGGTGAGTCCGTCACCACTATGAAACGTTAATTGGTCCACTTAATTGGTCACTCTGCAAATTAAGGTTTCCTCTGGCTGATTTACCAAGACAGCGTCCACTAGCTTCCCGGTAACAAGGGGGAGCAGCACCTAAACCGATCCTGCGGAGCAAACCCCACACAGCTGGCAGCCATACCACCAAGGAGAGCAGCCCCACAATTCAGGGATGCCGACCGGACCAGATTGTTGTACGCGGTCAATATAAGATGTGATGCCCTATTCCCCCGAGGGGTTCGGAGGATCAGCCACAGGGCAGACAGTGCACTTGGGAGAAAATGGCAACGACTGTCAGCTCAGGGTGCATCATCACTAGGAGGACTCAATGCAGTGATAAGATCAACTACCTCCACCGGGTCGCACGGGTGGGTTGGCACCGATCACCTGGCACTGGCTCACCGCCATCCCTGACCCCCACCATGACCATATGTCTGTCACCGCCCCGCCTCCACCCAGAATTGTTCCGTGTCCCGGCCTACCCATGTCCAGCAGTGCCACGCATGCTGACAGACCCCCCCCCCCATACTCCCCATCCCCCATACTCCCCATCACCCCCCAATACTCCACCTACCCCCCCTCTCTGTGTCCCTGCAGGAGAAGTTGGCCACGACAGACGGGAGAGGGCCCAGACGGGCAGGGTGGTGCTGGACATCAAGAGTCCCCACCTCCTATGAGGAACGGGCCCTGGAGGCCATGGGGGTGGCTGAGGATGAATTGGTCAATGACGCAGAGGTAGGCGCTGAGGTGAGGATTCACTGGCTCCCACCCAAATGACCTGTCATGCGTGAGTTGTTAATGCCACACAGCGCAGAGACATACACATCGGTGGGCAACAGTAGTGGTCAGGCTCCTGGGGCACATTCTGCTGAGGAGTGGCTGATACACACCAGGTGGAGGCAGGAACGCTTAGGCGAGATGGCAGTCGGAGGGCTGCTGGATCCCAGGACCCAGCTGGGGTCCCAGTTAGATGTTGAGCCTCTGGACATAATTTACCCAGAGCTGATGCAGTCGACAGGGTGCAGCCGTGATATTCAGAGGGGGACGTCAGCGACACTCCAGCAGATCCATAGCCCATTGGATGAGTTTCAGAAGCTGTAGGTGCAGGAGATTTTGTCGGCAATGCGTGGCACTGAGGCCAACACTGTCAGAGTGGCGATGCAGTGGCGAGCCTGGTGCGCAACGCCAGCAGCATGAGTGGATTTGTCCAAGGCATGGCTCTGTCAGTGGTGGCCATGGCTGAGCATCTCGACAGCATGTCCCAGTAGCTGCGGGACATGTCCCCGCCCCACGTGGACCTTGATATGGCGCTGCAGATCATGTCCCAGTTTCAGATTAGCATTGTCGAGGCACTCCACAGCATGTCCCGGTTGCGGCGGGGAGGTGGCGCAGTCTCAGGTGGGCATTGCTGGGGCAGTGTCCCCTTCACTGAGGAGCATCGCCGAGGGCATCGACACCATGCTCCAGACATTGGGGAGGCGCCAGGACTGGCAGAGCCAGACGAAGAAAGGGCTACCGGTGCTTGATCGAGCTGCCCCTCTGTCCTGAGGTGAACACCAGCACTCAGCTCTCAGCGAGTTATCATCACTCCCCTGCCTTTGACAGTGACCCGCTGACAGTGCCGACACAGTCCCATCACCCTGGAGTGATGTTACACAGACTCTGGAAGGTGGAACATGGCGGGGGGGGGGGGGGGGGGAATGGATGGAGGGGGAAAGGGGAGGGGAAAGGGGGTGAATGGATGGGTGGGAGAGAGGAGGGAGAAGGGGGTGAAACTGGTGAGGAGGGAGGAGAAGGGAGAGGAAGGGAGTGAGATGACGGATGAGGCCACGTCCTATGTGAAGCGGGTGAGGATGAGGGTCGCCCTCATCCAGGCTTGCTGGATCTTCGCCGCTGCCACCTGTCCTCCATCCTCTGGCTGGTCCTGCGGATCCTCCCTGGACTTGTCCTCCAGCCCCTCCCGGTCATCTGCCTTCTCGTCCTCCTCGGAGGTGGCTACATGTTCCTCCACCTCCAGCTGCTGTGCCAGATTATGGAAGGCACAGCAGACGACCACAAGGTGGGCGATTCTCTGGGAGGTGTACTGTAGTGCATCAACTATGATAATCTATGATAATCAGAGCAGTCTAGGCATTGAAACAGCATTTTAAGGAGTCTGATGCACTGCTCAATGACGGGCTGGGTGGTCTCATGGGCCTCATCGGGTCTCCACATCAGTCACTGGCCTCTGTACTGGTGTCATTAGCCAGGTCCTCAGCGGGTGCCTCTTATCCACCAAGCGCCAACCAGCCATTCTGGGGTGGTCCTCGAAGAGGCTGGGAATGTCTGACTGCCCCAGGATGTAGCTGTCATGCAGACTCCCTGGGAAGTGTGCACACACATGCATGATCTTCAGGTGGTGTTTGCACACGAGCTGGATGTTCTTGTTGACGTAGGACACCCCCTGACAGCCCGGTGCGCGCAAGACCATCTATGAGCCCCTGATCTTGGGCGACGGTGGAGAATCCTGCTGCCCAGGTATTTTGTTGGGCCTGGTCCATGTTAAAGTTCACATAGTTAGCTGCCCGGTCAAACAGGGTATCCCTGACCTCATTGGTGCACTTGTCGATTGTAGCATGTGAGATGCTACACAGGTCCCCACTCGTGCCCTGGAATGATCCTGAGGCGTAGAAGTTCAGGTCTGCATGATCTTAACGGCCTCCAGGATTGGGTATCCTCTCCCTCCACGTGGTGCCAAGTCCGCAAGGATAAGCCACAGGTGACGCACCATCTCCTTGTTGAAGCGGAGCAACCTATAGCACACGCTGTCCATCATCTGTTCGAAAGACCAGTGCGACTGTACACCTTGGACCATCACCAGCCTCCCTCTCTAGGTCCCTCCCTGGCTGCTGGACAGCTGGGTGCACAGTTTAACTGGGATGCGAGACAATAATCCCCGCACGCGACATAGCACATCTACCCATGGGAATCCACTTGGGAGCTCTGAAGTGCTCACCTAACTACAATTGCCAATTCCCTAGTAGAAATATCCTTCAGCCTTGCAGCCAGAGGTCTCCATGGTCAGTAGGAATTATGGGTGCTCAGTGGAACAGAAAGGCAGGGCCTGATGTTGCCCCATAACCAGTACCCATACCAACGGGGTATGTGAGAAATGGTGTCATTAGGGCAGCACGGTAGCCTTGTGGATAGCACAATTGCTTCACAGCTCCAGGGTCCCAGGTTCGATTCCGGCTTGGGTCACTGTCTGTGCGGAGTCTGCACGTCCTCCCCGTGTGTGCGTGGGTTTCCTCCGGGTGCTCCGGTTTCCTCCCACAGTCCAAAGATGTGCAGGTTAGGTGGATTGGCCATGATCAATTGCCCTTAGTGCCCAAAATTGCCCTTAGTGTTGGGTGGGGTTACTGGGTTGTGGGGATAGGGTGTAGGTGTTGACCTTGGGTGGGGTGCTCTTTCCAAGAGCCGGTGCAGACTCGATGGGCTGAATGGCCTCCTTCTGCACTGTAAATTCTATGATTAACTATGATTAACGGGATGGCATGGTGGACCTGCAGGCGCTGAGACACACCCCACAGCCCAGGGATGACCCCTTCCTGCCCCCCCCCTTTCCCACAACCCGCTGACCAATGTTGGCACAACCCGACTGAGGTTGCCCCCCACAGGGACTCCTCCACCCCTCCCGAGCACCAGGGCAGCAACCCCAGTGCCCCCAGGCTCATTGCCTGGAAGAGAAGTTGGCTCCTCCCCTTGGATCCATACAGCAGCCATTTTGTCAGCTTCATGATTTTAAAAAGGTGTACCAATCAGTGCCCGCGTGCCCACTTGCTGGGGATGTGAGAAATGGTGTCATTAATTTATGGAGATTGCCTGAAGTGGTGATTATTGGTTTCTCGCCACGCCATGTCAGGATCCTGATTTCACTAATGGGAATAGTCCGATTAGATCAGAAACATAGCGCCGTTCTCGATTTTGCCTTCTCCTGCGATCTAACGGCCTCGTCGCACTCTTGCTCAAGAGCAGCGCAGCCATTAAATTGCGCCCTTTGTGTCAATTATGCAAATAGATAGCTTCCACTCATCTTCATTTCATAAATAGATAGAATAGAATTTACAGTGCAGAAGGAGGCCATTCGGCCCATTGAGTCTGCACCGGCTCTTAGAAATAGCACCCTACTTAAACCCATACCTCCACCCTATCCCCGTACCCAGTAACCCCACGTAACCTTTTTTTTGGACACTAAGGGCAATTTAACATAGTCAATCCACCTAACCTGCATGTCTTTGGACTGTGGGAGGAGACTGGAGCACCTGGAGAAAACCCACGCAGACACGGGGAGAACGTGCAGACTCCGCACAGACAGTGACCCAAGCCAGGAATCGAACCTGGGATCCTGGAGCTGTGAAACAACAGTGCTAACCACTGTGCTACCATGCTGCCCATGGTTCCTTGTAGTCCCTGTACCAGATTAGTGCCAACTCATGCCAACTCATGCCCCCCCCAGCAACCATACTTTGCCTTTACCCTCTCCATGCCAACTCACCCAGTATCCACAATAGGCAGAGGTCAGGAGCCATGCTGAGATGAAATAAAATAATGCCCTAAGTACTTCACAATATATAAAGGAAACACTTCCATTGATAAATGCCCATTTAATAAATGTAAAGCCTCAAGTACATACTTGCTTATAAAAGCAAACATCTGTACTCATAGCTCCACATGAAAGACATCTAATTTTTTATTAACTTCTTGGAGTTATCAATCAAACAGGGAAATTACTGCATCCCTCCCCCTCAATTGTAATAAATGGCGGGATTCTTCGGCCGTTCACTGCCGGCGAGATTCTATGTTTCCATCAGCAGTGCATCCCCATCCATGGGTTTTCCAGCAGCGTGGGCTGGTTTAAATGAGAAATCCCATTCACATGCGACGTGAAGACAGAAACCTGCCGCCAGCGAACGGCATGGCAAATTCTCCATCCTCACCATCAGCGGTCGCAGGGCGGACTCGCATTGGGGAATCCCGGCCAATGATAAGTTGTGGAAGCAGTCAGGCAGTAATAATTCTATAATAATAAGCTATAGGGTTATGTCAACAAAGAGTATTGAATCTGCAAACACTGATTCTTTCAGCTCAAAGATACAGTAGTCTATGTTCCTTTCAAATATTAAAGGGAAGGGAACTTAAATAACTTGACAGTTCCAAAGGCCTCATTTTCCTTTTACAACCAATTAAAAATTGGAAACCATACATTGCGGGAACTGGTCCTCACTTCAGTAAAAATTGTGTATGTTTGAATTCAGCGTTCAAATTGCCCTGCTGGATTCGGGCTGCCTCCATATCTAAATCACATTTACCCTTTTTCACAACTGCTGAAAATAGGATCTTATGGAAATGGGGCAGATTTCTAGATCCAGAGGTTTCTGGTACCATTTTGGAGAATGTGCACAGACTCGCCACCACTTTGCAAAAATCTGAGTCTAAGTTCAGTGAGACGGGCAAAGGACAACTTTATAAATCATTAAAAATAGTGACTCAGGCTCATAAACCCTTTTAAAAAAGGTGAATCAAGCACTTGAGTTTATTTCTAGAGGGATATACGGAGCACTTTGCAGCATTCTGGTCACTATACTGTATAAAGGATATCGGGGCAGTGGAAGGATACAAACAACATTTACTCGGGATAATACCATAACTACGACATTATAATTGTCGGAAAGGATGAACAGGCTAGATCTCGTCGCTCTTGAAACCAGAAGGCTGAAGAATGATCTATTTGAGGTCGTTAAAATTATGAAAGATTTTGATAGTGTAGACACTGGTAATGTTTCCACTCGTGGGGGAAAGAAACATAGAAAATAGGAGCAGCAGGAGGCCATTTGGCTCTTCGAGCCTGTTCTGCCATTCAGTATGATCATGGTTGATCATCCAACTCAGCAACATGTTCCCACTTCCCTCCATATCCTTTGATCGCTTTAACCCCAAGAGCTACATCTAACTCCTTCTTGATGATGTAATGGCTCTGTCACTGGGCTAGTACCCCAGAAACCCAAGGTGATGCTCTGGAGGCCCGAGTTTGAAACTCGCCGCAGCAGATGCTGATATTTGAATTCAATAAAAATATCTGGAATTAAAAGCCTAATGATAATCATGAAACTATTGTCGATTGTCATAAAAACGCATCTGGTTCACTGCCATCCCTACCTAGTCTGATATACATGTGAACTCAGACCCACAGCACTGTGGCTGACTCTTAACTGCTCTCTGAAATAGCCTATCAAGTAATTTAGCTCAAAGACCATTTGGGATTGGCAATAAATGCTGGCCCAGCCAGGAACACTCACAATCCTTTGAATGAAATAGAAATGAGTCACCAAGAAGTCAAATGGTGATTTCGGAAGAAACCTCTTTATCCAGAGCGCGGTGAGAATGTAGAGCTCACTACAACAGGGAGTGGTTGAGTTAAATATGGATGCTCAGTTAAGGTTAGATAAACCCATGAGGGAATGTGAAAGGCAGGTTATGCTAATAATGTTAGATGAGGAATGATGAGAGAAGACCCAGGTAGAGCATAAATGCCAGCATGGACCTTTTGACCCAGGTGGCCTGCTCCTCTGACCTTTATTTTATGTAACTCTATATAAAACAAATGCCACATGCAAGCCACAGGAATAGGATAATCGTTATCAATAGGTGCATGGCCAAAATTGTCAACACATGTTATACCAGTGATAGATAATGGGAAATGTAGGTCTGTCAGAACTATCAGGGCTAGATTTTGCACCAATAATGGGAAAAACTATATAGGATGTATAGGATTGTCAGGTCCAGAGTGAGATGCTGTGAACGTTTTGATTCTGAAGGGGTCAGAAAGGGATTTCCCAGGTTTTGTTTTCACAAATAGGCCTACGTTTTTATATTTTCTCAACTGCCTGAAGAGATCACATGGTTTTGGATGGGATGGAGAATGCCTCTATTGTAAAACACAAACGTATCACAATTGTGTCCAACAGGCTGAATGGAGCATGGGATCTTTTCCGGTCTGTTACTGTACATAAGTAGGATCTTACGATGTATAATGCATAGCAGAGAATGCACCTTGTGATCCTGAAATTAAGCAGGGCATTGCTTCAGAGGGTGTTGGATGAGCACTTGGCGAAAAAATCCATCGAGGTAATGCTGTGTCGTTGGGCATTTTGGTTAAAATCATCTTTCCTGTTTCTGTACATTCCTACATTTCTAATTAAGATATTGAATCCAGACCCATGTAACCCACATGAATAGATTCTTGGCTGCATTTCACCTCATAAGCATAGTGTACCTATTTTTAGAATTTGGAAATATTAGTTGATGGAAATGCAAACCTGAGTCATCAGCTTGGAAAATTCAAAATTCTGTAGCTTGATCTTTTCTCTTTGTAACTTCAAAAGGTTAAGATCCTCATTAAGATCCCACAAATAAACAATTGGTAAAATGATTTCAAAGCATTACACGTTTATGACATCTCAAGGACTGCCTGTCAATTTGTGGAGTGTGGGACATAGACATGGCCACGGTAGGTGATGAACTTGTGCCTCAGAACATGTGACACCACGAAACACCTGCTTAGAGACCTCAGTATTTTCTTCCCTGGCATCTATGCAAATCACGTTGAAACTGATAAAGGTCAGCAGCGGCACAATACCCACAATCTACTTTTGATGTTTGAATATTTCTTCCTTCTGTTCTCTCCATGCTCAAGGGTAGATTCAAGTCTGAATGTCAGTCGTGATCTCCAACTAATCTTCCCTTTGCAGCTGACTGCAATGATTTTTTTTTTGATCGCCTTCCTCAAACTATTGTCGTACAGCAGGTATTCTGATGTTTGCACTCTCCTCCACAGTGATTAAAATTCTGGCATGCTGAAGTCCAAGAACATATGGAGGTGGAATAAGAGGCCTTTAATATTCCCCAATGTTTGATCCAAGGAATGGTTATATATGACAATGAATGGCAAATATCCTGTTCTTCATTTGGGGGTTAGTTTATCTCAAAATCTTATCTGTTCGGGTGGAATTCCAATCAAGAAAGTTTGTGTGCAAACATTCAATGCGTTTTACATCGCTTCAAAGGATTTATTTGCTCTATATTTGGAAAATAATCTGTTAAAATTACAATAATTTGGAATAATAGCAGTGTAAATCCTGGTTACCAGGCCTGGCTGATCATGCAGGAGGATAACATTTTTGGATGTACATCATTATAGCACCAAGCAGGATTTACCAGTTTTGGACTGACCCATAACTGTACAATTTTATCGACATGTTTTGTTCAACTTCACATTATAACAATGTGTAATGTTTATATGGAACCTCAAATAGCTGATTGTCCAATTCTTCACTGGAAAGGCGACTGTTAATGTAGAGTTTGCAAGCCACCAATAGGACAAGAAGAGTTGAAAAATGCAGGAGCCAAAAAAAACAGCTCTTGTGGCGCCAACATTCACAAGAACTTGGGTAGGAACAAGAGCAAGTGGAGATTCCTGTGGCAATTGGCACCATCAAATTAAAATGATGAGGATATATTCTAATGATTGAAAAAAACAAGCCGAGGAGATGAGTAAGCACAAGAGCCCAGTGGCCCATGCAACTCCCCATTGAATCCTCAACCATAGCTACAAGCCCTGGCTTGCTTGTGCAACAATGTCTGGGGGAAATTTCTTGCACTATAATATCCATGCTGTTTGCTGCCAGGATACCCACAGCTAATGAATATCATGGGGGTGGTACTGCCAAATTGATTCGGGTCATTTTTCCCCTCCACAAAAGGAAGCTCAATTAACTGATTCATTTGAATGATGAATTTGCGCAGAGGATAGAGCCTGTTAAAGTGTATAAGGAAATTCTTACTCGTGGCTACAACAACTCGCCTGATTTTCACAGCAGCGTGAATGTATGGTAGTGTTGCGAGATCTCAAGGCCAACTCAGACATACAGATCTGTAAGTCAGAAAAAGGGATAGACACACTTAACAAGTGTGACTGTGTGGCACGGTTGCACAGTGGTTAGCACTGCTGCTTCACAGCACCAGGAACCCGGATTCAATTCCTGCCTTGACTGACTGCCTGTGTGGAGTTTGCACTCTCTCCCCGCGTCGGCGTCGGCTTCCTCCAGGTGCTCCAGTTTCCTCCCACAGTCCAAAGATGGGCGGCAAGGTAGCACAGTGGTTAGCACTGTTGCTTCACAGCGCCAGGGACCCGGGATTGATTCCCGGCTTGGATCACTGTCTGTGTGGAGTCTGCAGGTTCTCCCCGTGTCTGCGTGGGTTTCCTCCGGGTGCTCCGGTTTCCTCCCACAAGTCCCAAAAGACGTGCTGTTAGGTGAATTAGACATTCTGAATTCTCCTTCAGTTTACCAGAACAGGCGCCGGAGTTTGGCGACTAGGGGATTTTCACAATAGCTTCATTACAGTGTAATGTAAGCCTACTTGTGACAATAATAAAGATTGTTATTATTATGTGCAGATTCGGTGGAGTGGCCATGCTAAAATTGCCCCTGAGTGTCCAAAGATATGCAGGTTAGATGGGGTTACGGGGATAGGACAGGGAGTGGACCTAGGTAAGGTGCTTTTTCAGAGGGTCGGTGCAGACACGATGGGCCGATGGGCCTCCTTCTGCAGTGTAGGTATACTATGTTCTGTGTTCTATAACAACAAAAAATTGCATGCTACTCTTAATAACGAGTCCAAATCAGTATCCAAGGGGTCTCCTGCTGAATATGACCACACAAATTTCCAAAACACTTGTTGGAATCATGTTCGAGTAATGAGCTGTCTGGTGGTGGATGTGATAGGATTCCTTCTCACGGTTCACTACATCCATGTATGTGTGGGCTGCACAAGACATGCAAAAAGCAGCTCCCTTTATGCCCAAACTTATCTAAGACTAGTTCTGCACAACATAGTGAAATGGTTGAGCAACTTACTTCAATCAGTTCTGAGTGAATTTTCCACATGGATGATGAAGGATTACTTCGCCTTTCGAAAATCCATACAGAATTTGCACATCGATAACGATGCTGCTCATGTGCGCATTCGATAATTCTAGCTTATTCACTAATGTACCACTCAAGGAAGCCATAGACATTTGCACCGCAATCAATATGCGCCGCCATTGCCTGTTTTCATTGAAGTTATGAACTTAACAACTCATGCAGTTGAGTAAAGTTTTAATGACACCGTGTGTGCCGAATTAGACAGTGTTGCCATGGGATACCCTCCAGGCCCAGCACTTGCTAACATTTCCATTGGTTTCTGCCAGAAATACGTTTTCGGTGGAATGACCTAACCTCCTACCCTTTGCATGTTTCCTCTATGTAGGTGATGCATGCAGATTCAAATATAGCAAATGTAAGAATTTCCTTGCACACCTTGCTTCATCCTGCGCTCAAATTTACCTTTGAAATGGAGCAACCAAATTAGCTCCCTTTCCTTGGACGAGCTAGTTGAGAAATCAGCCAATGGGTTCTTTACTGCTGTCTCCGACAAAGCCATCTTCACTGGACAATATACACATTGGGATTTGTGAAATTGCACACATGTAGTATTCTCCACTAACAGGATGCTGCTGTTAAGCTAGAAAGACTTCCTGCCTACATTCAAACATATGAATTTCAGTGCTAGTATGATGCCAGGTACGTAAACCAGACTTCTGGATCATATCAAACAGCACACTCCTTCAGCTGTTTGCAATAGACAACATACTGACCGTACTCAACCAGTCCATGCCTGCAAAATTAAGAACAATAATGTCCAACATTAGATGTGATTCTGCAATTTGACAACACTTACTCTACAATCATGATTGCACTGAGAATTACACGAACATTTGTAACTTACAGACCTGAAAACTGAAGGGTAAATTTGGGACTGAGTACAGAACCGCCCATACAGCGATATAAAAGAGCACATGACTTGCACCCAGGGTCGGTTGAGTGTTGGACAGAACCATGTGTAGACAGAACCATGTGTAAAGTTCCGAGCTTGTATCCTTTACTATATCCTTAAAAATAGTTCCAAGAGTCAATAAAGACTGACAGTTAACCTACGTATGACTACAAAGTCTTCTTCAGACCTACTAAACTGCTACCAACACCCTTTGACAACCGCCAATGTAAGGTTATTGGAGGGACTCACAGTGTGCTAGAAGTTCACATATATTCACATGCAGGACTTTGTGCTTTGCAAATAGAAAGAACGTGTCCACGCATTTCACCTGTTTCAACTGAACAAAAGTTTGGTGGACAGCAATTCCCTAGCTCATTCCCCATGGCCTTGACCACAGTTGTCCTGCCTGTTTAGAATTCAAACAAAAGCTTGTCAGTTAACTGTTCCCCAGTGCACTCTCCATGGCAATGCCTCTCCCAGTCAGTGTCCACCTGCCAACCAATCAGCACCAATTCTTATGCAGTATGAATTGATGTTCCCTTTGAGATTTAGTATTCTTGTGAAATTGTCATGATGAGTCCAAGACAAAAGCTTTGACAGCATGTCTCTATTTTTCAGCAACACCGATATATTGTTCATACAAGATTGAAGAGGTGACTGATACATCAATTGGGATGGCAGCAATTTTTTTCCACTGCATAATCAGCAACAGCATCCAAGGCTGCGTTTAAAAACTACAAGAACCACCCTGCTAATATAAATTTTCGAAATTAAAGAGGTTATTAGTTATAGATAAGTTGCCATCTCGCATCCTGTTCATGTGATAATAAATAACCATGCATCATGCAGGTTGGTTGCATTTTAATGACTTTAGGTGTGAAAACCTTTCACAATCTGGTTGTGCCAAGTGTGCCTATAGCAAGTTGCAGCTTGAGTCTGTGCCTTAGTTGGAGTCTGGGAAAAATGTGCACTGTGAATGTCACTTGGCTGGATGAGAGTGCTTTGGAGTTGGGTGAAAAACAGATAGTAAGGTGAAACTGGGAGAAGGTGAAACCAAAACATCGGGAGCCGAACTGAGTGGGAGATTTTCAAACAGAGGACTGAGGGGGTAAGTGGTTTCACTAATTTACTGACTGAGCTTTCCGACTGGGGGAGATAAGCTGCAAAGTCACATCACAGGACGGCTGTGATTTGATTGACTAATAAGGAATCTGTGCAAATTTGAAAAAACATTTTAAATTTTACATTGAGAGTTTTACTTTTATTGTGAAATCTTGTGCTAGGAAGTACATAGCTAACTGTAACTTATTTTAACTTAATAAGTATTTAATTTTAAATTAATTTATTAATTAGTTCTAGAAGTGGCCATTAGAGGGGTAAAATGCTTCACGTGTGAGATGTGGGAGGTCTGTGAAGTTTCTAGCATTCCAGACAACTACATCTGCAGGAAGTGCACCCAATTGCAGCTGCTCACAGATTGCATGGATCAGTTGGAGCAGCAGTTGGATGCACTTCGGAGCATGCAACTGGCAGAAAGCGCCATAGGCAGGAATTTTAGAGACGTGGTTACACCTAAGGTGCAGGAAGATAGATGGCGCAGGCAGTCAGTGCAGGAATCCCCTGTGACTGTCCCCCTCTCTAGCAGGTATACCCTTTGGAATACTGTTGGTAGAGATGGTTTATCTGGGGAAAGCAGCAGCAGCAGCCAGAGCAGTGACACCATGGCTGGCTCTGCTGTTAAGCAGGGGGGGGACAAAGAACAGAAGAGCAATAGTTATACGGTACTCTATAGTCAGGGGCACAGATAGACACTTCTGAGGACATGGAAGAGACTCCAGGGTATGTTACCTCCCTGGTGCCAGGGTCCAGGATGTCTGAACGGGCAGGGGACATTCTGCAGAAGCAGGGTGAACAGCCAGAGGTTGTGATAAATATTGGTACTAACGACAAAGGCAGGAAGAGTGATGAGGTCCTGTAGCAGGAGTTCAAAGAGTTTGGAAGAAAGTTAAAAAACAGGACCTCTCGAGCTGTAATCTTGGGATTATTCCGGTGCCATGTGCCAGTGAGGCTAGAAATGGGAAGATAGTACAACTAAACACGTGGTTAAACAGCTGGAGGGAGGGTTTGAGATATTTGGGACCTCTTCCGGCGCAGTTAGGACCTGAATAAAAAGGACGGGTTGCATCTAAACTGGAGGAGCATAAATATCCTGGCAGTGAGGTTTGCAAGTATTACACAGGAGGGTTTAACTGTGTGGTAGGGGGGTGGGAACCGGACCAATAGGTCAGAAGGTGAAATAACAGAGAAGGAACTAGAGAATAGGGCCAGTAAGAGTCAGAGGAAGAGCAGGCAGGGAGATGTTGCAAAACACAGTGGGACTGGTGGTCTGAAGTACATTTGTTTCAATGCGAGAAGTATAACAGGTAAATCAGATGAGATTGGATGAGTACTTGGAACTATGCTGTTGTTTCCATTACAGGGACTTGGTTGAGGGAGGGACAGGATTGGCAGCTAAACGTTCCAGAATTTAGATGCTTCAGGCGGGATAGAGGGGGATATAAAAGAGGTGGGGAGTTGCACTACTGGTTAAGGAGAATATCACAGCTGTACTGCGGGAGGACACTTCACATGGCTCATGCAGCAAGGCAATATGGGTATAGGAAACAGGAATAGGAAGGGTGCAGTCACAGATTTTGGAAAGGTGTAAAAGCAACAGGATTGTTGTGGTGGGTGATTTTAACTTCCCCTGTATTAACTGGGACTCACTTAGCGCTAGGGGCTTGGATGGGGTAGAGTTTGTAAGGAGCATCTAAGAGGGCTTCTTGAAACAATATGTAGATAGTCCAACTAGGGCCGTACTGGTTCTGGTATTGGGGAATAAGCTTGGCCAGGTGGTCCAAGTTTCAATAGGGGAGCATTTTGAGAACAGTGACAATAATTCAGTAAGTTTTAAGGTACTGTTGGATAAAGATAAGAGTAATCCTCAGGTGAAGTTGTTAAATTGGGGGAAGGCTAATTATAACAATATTAGGCAGGAACTGAAGAATCTAGATTGAGGGTCGATGTTTGAAGATAAATCAACATCTGGAATGTGGGAAGCTTTCAAATGTCAGTTGATAGGAATTCAGGACCAAGATGTTCCTGTGAGGAAGAAGGATAAGTATGGCAAGTTTTGGGAATCTTGGATAATGAGGGATATTGCGAGCCTAGTCCAAAAGAACTAGGGCAAAAGAAAAAAAATAAGCATTCATAAGGGCTAGAAGGCTGGGAACAGATGAAGCCCGTGAGAAATATAAAGAAAGTAGGAAGGAACTTAAGCAAGGAGTCAGGAGGGCTAAAAAGGGTCACGAAAAGTAATTGGCAAATAGGATAAAGGAAAATCCCAAGCTTTTTACACATATATAAAGAGCAAGAGGACAGCCAGTGAAAGGGTTGGCCCACTCAAGGATAGGGCAGGGAATCTATGCATGGAGCCAGAGGAAATGCGCGAGGTACTGATTGAGTACTTTGCATCAGTATTCACCAAAGAGAAGGACTTGGTAGATGTTGAGACTTGGGAAAGGTGTGTAGATAGTCCGGGTCACATTGAGATAAAAAAGGAGGAGGTGTTGGGCATCATGAAAAACATTAAGATAGATACGTCCCCAGGGCCTGATGGGATCTATTCCAGAATACTGAGGGAGGCAAGGGAGGAAATTTCTGGGGCCTTGACAGAAATCTTTGTATCCTCGCTGCCTACAGAGAACTGGAGAATAGCTAATGTTGTTCCTTTGTTTAAGAAGAGTAGCAAGGATAATCCAGGAATTATAGACCAGTGAGCCTTGCATCAGCGGTAGGGAAATTATTGGAAAGGATTCTTCAAGACAGGATTTACTCCCATTTGAAAGCAAATGGATGTGTTAGCGGGAGGCAGCCTGGTTTTGTGGAGAAGCGGTTGTGTCTCACTAACTTGATTGAGTTTTTTGAAGAAGTAACAAAGATGATTGATGAAGGTAGGGCAAAGGATGTTGTCTACATGAATTTTCGTAAGGCCTTTGACAAGGTCCCTTATGGCAGACTAGTACAGAAGGTGAACTCACACGGGATCAGAGGTGAGCTGGCAAGTTGGGTACAGAACTGGCTCGGTCAAAGAAGACAGAGGGTAGCAGTGGAAAGGTGCTTATCTGAATGGAGGTCTGTGTCTAGTAGAGTTCCGCAGACATCAGTGCTGGAACCTTTACTGTTTGTAGTATATATCAATGATTTGGAGGAAAATGTAACTGGTCTGATTAGTAAGTATGCGGACGACACAAAGGTAGGTGGAATTGCGGATAGCGATGAGGATACTGCAGGATATAGATCGGTTGGAGACTTAGGCGGAGAGATGGCAGATGGAGTTTAATCCAGACAAATGTGAGATTATGCACTTTGGAAGGTTTAATACAGGTGGGAAACATACAGTAAATGGCAGAACCCTTAAGAGTATTGACAGGCAGAGGGATCTGAGTGTACAGGTCCACAGGTCACTGAAAGTGGCAACACAGGTGGAGAAGGTAGTCAGGAAGGCATACGGCATGCTTGCCTTCCTCGGCTGGGGCATTGAGTATAAAAATTGGCAAGTCATGCTGCGGCTGCATAGTTCCTTAGACAGGCAACACTTGGAATATAGTGTTTAATTCTGGTTGCCACACTACCAGAAGGATGCGGCAGCTTTGGAAAGGGTACAGAAGAGGTTTACCAGGATGTTGCCTGGAATGGAGGGCATTAGCTATGAGGAGAGGTTGAATAAACTCGGTTTGTTCTCACTGGAACGACAGAAGTTGGGGGCCAACCTGATAGAGGGGCATGGACAGAGTGGATAGTCAGAATATTTTTCCCAGGGTGGAAGAGTCAATTACAAGGGGACATAGGTTTAAGGTGTGAGAGGCAAAGTTTAGAGGAGATGTGCGAGGGAAGTTTTTTACACAGAGGGTAGTGGGTGCCTGGAACTCGCTGCCGGAGGAGGTGGTGGAAGCAGGTGAGATAGTGATGTTTAAGGGGCGACTTGACAAATACATGAATAGGATGGGAATATAGGGCAATGGACCCCGGAAGTGTAGAAGGTTTTAGGTTAGACGGGCAGCATGGGCGGTGCAGGCTTGGAGGGCCGAAGGGCCTGTGCCTATGCTGTACATTTCTTTGGTCTTTGTGCATAGACCTGCTGAAAAAGCTGGATGGTTATGAGAGGAACAGTCAGTGACCTGCAGTGCATGTGGACCATTTGGCAGGCAACACTTTCTGACACCAAGCACCAGATCCAATAAATTGGGAGCTCAGCATAATTAGGGCTGACCGTAGAATTTTTTAACAAATGGGACTGGAAAAAACAACAAAGGCTCACCTTTGTGAGAGCCCAGAATATCACAGCTCTAATCCTCACTGAGAGATCACCATTTGAAGCTTCTTATCCTGTTTATTCCTTACAATTTCTTGTATCTCTGCCTATAAAGTAAAATGGTGGCAGAAATAAGCGCTGGTGTAATAGTGAACAGTAGCTGATAACTGGGAAATTGGTGCACCAACAATCTCTTCAAATGTAAATGTTCAGATTCTTTCTTCACATTGCAATGGGACACAGGAGTGTACATTCCAGAAATACCAGTCATTTTAAGAAGGAGAAGCATAAATTAGTATATTTTCAAGTCTGAAATTTTATTTAATATATTTCCCTGCCAGTCATTGAGCCGTGTTCGAAAAATACAATTCGTTCATGTTGTAGATTGAAAGAAAAAATGTAAGATTCATTTGTTTCTTGGGTTTTGTCAGTTCTAATCTCGACTACTGCAAAGGTCCTCTCCTCATGCTTTACAAATACAACTGGTTCAAAATTCTGTCACCTGCATCTTTTCCCACACTAGGTCCTACTCACCCAACACATTCCTCCCCATTATCTTTTATTTGCTTGCCATCTTTCAATACATAGGCTTGATTAATAAATCAGTTATTCTCTCAACCGACACTTTCTCTCTCACCTCCTCCAACAGCATTTTTTGCAGTATGACTTGTAGCGTAGGCTCCCCTTCCTCCTTCCACTTGTCTTCAACCACTTCAGACCTAAACCTGGAATGCACTTACAAAACCTTTTTGTCTTCTGCAGTCACTCCTTTAAAATCCTCCTCAAAGCCCCACAGTTTCAAACATATCTCCTAACTCCTACAACAGCTCATTGGCATTCCTTTCTTTTGATGAGTCTTAATTGGGGCATTTACAATATTCAAGGAGCTTTCTTAAATGTAGTCATTGTAGCATTCCATTTTTAATTGGTGTTCTGAGCTCTGTTCTATAGTGAAAATAAATGTAGTCAATATTTTGAAAGATATCGGACATTAACTTCATTTGAGATAATCCAATTAAATATTGAGGAGATTGAAACCATTGTGCTTTGTCCTTGCCATACACTCCATTCTCTATCCAGCTACCCCTATGGTGCTAACCTGGTCACTTTCTGGATCTGAACCCTATTCTATTTGAACCTGAACTGATCGTCTACATTATCATGAGAGCCTATTTCCATCTCTGTAGCACATGCTTATCTGTCCTTGTCTCAGCTCATCTGATACCCTTGCCCATGATTTTGCTGCCACAATACTCAACAGTTCCCATATTCTCCTGGCTGGCCCACGATCATATACACTCAATACACTTGAGCTCATCTAGAACCCTTCATAAGAACATAAGAACTAGGAACAGGAGTAGGCCGTCTGGCCCCTCGAGCCTGCTCCGCCATTTAATGAGATCATGGCTGATTTTTGTGGACCCAGCTCCACTCTCCGGCCCGTACACCATATCCCCAAATCCCTTTATGCTTCAGAAAGGCATCTATCTTTTTCTTAAAAACGTTTAAAGAAGGAGCCTCAACTGCTTCACTGGGCAAGGAATTCCAGAGATTCACAACCCTTTGGGTGAAGAAGTTCCTCTTACACTCCGTCCTATATCTGCCTCCCCTTATTTTGAGGCCCCCTAGTTCTGCTTTCCCCGACCAGTGGAAACAACCTGCCCGCATCTATCCTATCTATTCCCTTCATAATTTGATATGTCTCAATAAGATCCCCCCGCACCTTCTAAACTCCAATGAGTACAGTCCCAGTCTACTCAACCTCTCGTCATAATCTAATCCCCTCAACTCTGGGATCAACCTAGGGAATCTCCTCTGCACTCCCTCCAGTGCCAATATGTCCTTTCTCAGGGAAGGAGACCAAAACTGAACACAATACCCCAGATGCGGCCTCACCAACGCCCTATACAATTGCAGCATAACCTCACTAGTCTTGAACTCCATCCCTCTAGCAATGAAAGACAAAACTCGATTAGCCTTCTTAATCAGCTGTTGCACCTGCACACCAACTTTTTGTGACTCGTGCACCAGCACACCCAGGTCCCTCTGCACAGCAGTATGTTTTAACATCTTACCGTTTAAATAATAATCCATTCTGCTGTTATTCCTCCCAAAATGGATAGCCTTACACTTGGCAATATTGAATTCCATCTGCCAGACCCTAGCCCATTCACCTAACCTATCCAAATCCTTCTGCAGACTTCCGGTATCCTTTGCCCTTTTTGCTTTACCACTCATCTTAGTGTCGTCTGCAAACTTTGACACATTGCACTTGCTCCCCAACTCCAAATCGTCTATGTAAATTGTGAACAACTGCGGGCCCAACACTGATCCTTGAGGGACCCCACTAGTTACAGGTTGCCAACCAGAGAAACACCCATTTATCCCCACTCTCTGCTTTCTGTTAGTTAACCAATCCTCTACCCATGCTACTGTTGATTCCCAAATTTCTTTCTCTGTCAGTCTGGCCTCAATAAAAGTTGAGATGGATTCGCACGTAAAAAGAAGTTATTTATTTAGCTTGCAAGCTTGATTCATTTCATAGAAATATAAGAGACATCCAGTTTCCTATATCCCAGAAAGCGAATGAACAAAGAAACAAAGGGATCTCTGCAAATCAATTCAAATGGTATCAAGTTTCACATACTCGACGCCCATAGGTCAGCCTATATCCCTCCTGACCTGTTTGATCTGTTCTGATTGGCTCACTTCCAATCCCTTTCTCTGGCCCCTATCAATGCAGCATCACTCTCATAGACACACCTCTTCCTGCTTTTTCCATGCGGTCTCAAATCCCTTTCTCCCTAACTGCCAGAATCAAAGTGGCTTATTTCTACATTACATTAACTAGTATCTCTAAAGTAACTATTTTATATCACATTCGTCACTACCACTTTACCCTCAATGCCATGCATCTTTAGTTTATGCAGCAACCTTTTATGTGGCACCTTGTCAAAAGCTTTCTGGAAATCCAGATATACCACATCCATTGGCTCCCCGTTATCTACTGCACTGGTAACGTCCTCAAAAAATTCTACCAAATTGTCAGACACGACCTATCCTTTGTGAACCAATGCTGCGTCTGCCCAATGGGACAATTTCCCTCCAGGTGCCCCGCTATTTCCTCCTTAATGATAGATTCCAGCATTTTCCCTACAACCGAAGTTAAGCTTACCGGCCTATAATTACCCGCTTTCTGCCGACCTCCTTTTTTAAACAGTGGTGTCACGTTTGCTACTTTCCAATCCTCTGGGACCACCCCAGAGTCTAGTGAATTTTGATAAATTATCACTAGTGCGTTTACAATTTCCCTAGCCATCTCTTTTAACACTCTTGGATGCATCCCATCAGGGCCAGGAGACTTGTCTACCTTTAGCCCCATTAGCTTGCCCAATACTGCCTCCTTAGTGATTACAATCATCTCAAGGTCCTCACCTATCATATCCTTATTTCCATCAGTCACTGGCATGTTATTTGTGTCCTCCATTGTGAAGACTGACCCAAAAAACCTGTTCAGCTCCTCAGCCATTTCCCAGTCTCCTATTATTAAATCTCCCTTCTCATCTTCCAAAGGACCAATATTTGCCTTAGCCACTCTTTTTTGTCTTATATATTTGTAGAAGCTTTTACTATCTGCTTTTATGTTCTGAGCCAGTTTACTTTCATAGTCTACCTTACTCTTCCTTATGGCTTTTTTAGTAGCTTTCTGTTGTCCCCTAAAGACTTCCCAGTCCTCTAGTCTCCCACTAATCTTTGCCACTTTGTATGTTTTTTCCTTCAATTTGATACTCCCCCTCACCTCCTTAGATATCCACGGTCGATTTTTCCCCTTTCTACCGCCTTTCTTTTTTGACGGTATGAACCTTTTCTGAACACTGTGAAAGATCGCTCGGAAGGTTCTCCACTGTTCCTCAACTGCTTCACCATGAAGTCTTTGCTCCCAGTCTACCTTAGCTAGTTCTTCTCGCATCCCATTGTAATCGCCTTTGTTTAAGCACAAAACACTCGTGTTTGATTTTACCTTGTCATCCTCCAACTGTATTTTAAATTCCACCATATTGTGGTCGCTCCTTCCAAGAGGATCCCAAACTATGAGATCATTAATCAATCCTGCCTCATTGCACAGGACCAGATCTAGGACTGCTTGTTCCCTTGTAGGTTCCATTACATACTGTTCCAGGAAATTATCCCGGGCACATTCTATAAACTCCTCCTCAAGGCTGCCTTTACCAACCTGGTTAAACCAATTGATATGCAGATTAAAATCTCCCATGATAACCGCTGTACCATTTCTACAAGCATCCGTTATTTCTTTGCTTATTGCCTACCCTACCATCCTGTTACTAGTTGGTGGCCTATAGACTACTCCTATCAGTGATCTTTTCGCCTTACTATTCCTGATTTCCACCCAAATTGATTCAACCTTGTCCTCCATAGCACCAATATCATCCCTTACTATTGCCCGGATGCCATCCTTAAACAACAAAGCTACACCACCGCCCTTACCGTCCATTCTATCCTTTCGTATAGTCTGATACCCTTGGATATTTAACTCCCAGTCGTGACCATCTTTTAACCATGTTTCAGTAATGGCCACTAAATCATAGTCATTCACGATGATTTGCGCCATCAACTCATTTACCTTATTTCGTATACTACAAGCATTCAGGTAAAGTACACTTATGCTGTTTTTTATGTCTTTGTTATGAATCCTAACACCTTGATCAGTAACTTTTCGCAATTTATTTTTCCGATTACCCTTTCTCCTAATTTTCCTTGTCTTTGAACCCATATCTCTACATAATAACCTGTCACGTAACCTGCTGCCTTGATCTCCATTAAACATTATACTGTCCATAGCTTTACAATTCCCTTCCCCCCAACTTGCTAGTTTAAAGTCCTTGTGACCAACCTATTTATCCTATTCGCTAGAACACTGGTCCCAGAATGGTTCAGGTGAAGACCGTCCCAACGGTATAGGTCCCTCCTGCCCCAGTACTGATGCCAATGCCCCATGAAATGGAATCCCTCTTTCCCGCACCACTCCTTTAGCAACGTGTTAACTTCTCTAATTTTCTTAACCCTATGCCAATTGGCACGTGGCTCGGGTAGTAATCCAGAGATTATAACCCTGGTGGACCTGCTCTTTAATTTAGTCCCTAGTGTTTGATAATCCCCAAACAGGTCCTCTTTCCTAGTCTTACCTATGTTGTTAGTCCCAACGTGGACCACAACAACTGGATCCTCCCCCTCCCTCTCCAAAATCCTTTCAAGCCGATCAGAGATGACCCTCACCCTGGCACCGGGCAGGCAACATACCATGTGGGACTCTCGATCTGGCTTACAAAGGATGCCATCAATCCCCCTAATTATAGAATCCCCTACAACTACCACTTGTCTTTTTGCTCCCCCCTCTTGAATGGCTTCCTGTACCACGGTGCAGTGGTCAGTCAACGCATCCTCCCTACAGCCCTCTTCCTCATCCACACAGGGAGCAAGTACCTCATACCTGTTGGACAAGGTCAAGGGCTGAGGCTCCTCAACTCCTAAACTCAGGATCCCCCTACCTGCCTCCCTTGCAGTCACACCACTCTGTCCCTGACCACTGTCCGAATTAACAGAACTTATACTACCGGGTGTGACTGCCTCCTGAAACAAAGCGTCCAGGTAATTTTCCCCCTCCCTGATGTGCCACAGTGTGTGCAGCTCGGTCTCCAGCTCATCAATTCTGAGCCGAAATTCCTCGAGCAGCCAACACTTGCTGCAGATGTGGTCACTGACGGTCTCAATGGGGTCCACCAGTTCCATCATCATACAGCAACAGCACATCACCTGTCCAGCCATATTCAACTAGTTAATTAATTTAAATATTTAAAAAAAAACATTTCTTTATAGAACCTCAAGGATAAACCCGAAGACCAACAAAAACACAGCCGTCTCTCGCCACTCACCCGAACTCAGTCACTCACCTAAACTCAGATGCACTCTGTTCCAATCAGCACTCAGTCACTCACCTAAACTCAGATGCACTCTGTTCCAATCAGCACTCAGTCACTCACCTAAACTCAGATGCACGCTGTTCCAATCAGCACTCCGTGCCTGGTAACGCCACCATTTAAAACTTCTGGGGCGAAATTCTCCAGAAACAGCGCGATGTCCGCCGACTGGCGCCCAAAACGGCGCAAATCAGTCGGGCATCGCGCCGCCCCAAAAGTGCGGAATGCTCCGCATCTTTGGGGGCCGAGCCCCAACCTTAAGGCGCTAGGCAGGCGCCGGACGAATTTCCACCCCGCCTGCTGGCGGAAAAGGGCTTTGGTGCCCTGCCAGCTGGCGCGGAAATGACATCTCTGGGCGGCGCATGCGCGGGAGCGTTAGCGGGCGCTGACGGCATTCCCGCGCATGCGCAGTGGAGAGAGTCTCTTCCGCCTCCGCCATGGTGGAGACCGTGGCATAGGCGGAAGGGAAAGAATGCCCCCACGGCACAGGCCCGCCCACGGATCGGTGGACACCGATCGCGGGCCAGGCCACCGTGGGGGCACCCCCCGGAGCCAGATCGCCCCGCGCCCCTCCCCAGGACCCTGGAGCCCGCCCGCGCCGCCTTGTCCCGCCGGTAAGGTAGGTGGTTTCATCTACGCCGGCGGGACAGGCATTTTAGCGGCGGGACTTCGGCCCGTCCGGGCCGAAGAATCGCGCGGGGGGGCCCGCCAACCGGCGCGGCACGATTCCCACCCCCGCAGAATATCCGGTGCTGGAGAATTCGGCAACCGGCGGGGGCGGGATTCACGCCAGCCCCCGGCGATTCTCCGACCCGGCGGGTGGTCGGAGAATCTTGCCGCCGATCTTTGTTTTCAATTCCCTCCAGGCCTTGCAATTCTCTCTCTTTTTAGCCCCCTCCAGTCTTACAAGCATTCAAGATCTCGACTTTCCTTCATGTTTGGCCTACTGATGTTCCTCCATTTTATTCACCTCACCATTGGCAATTGTGCCTTCAGCAGCCTTGGCTTTAAGGTCCAGCATTCCTTCCCTCAACCCCTCGATCTCACTGCCATCCTTTTAGAGGCTCCTTAAAACCTATCCCTTTGTCCAAGAGTTTGGTTACCTCATGTAGGTCCGCCTTATAGCTCTTTTAAAGAGTCTTATGGGGTCTTACAGTGTTAACGGCGCCATATAAGTGCAAGTTGTCTTGTTGAGATCATAGGACTGGTGTTGAAATTTAATGTTACATTTGGACATACTTGGCGAGATTCTCCAACACCCCGCCGGGTCGGAGAATCTCCGGGGGCTGGCGTGAATCCCGCCCCCGCCGGTTGCCAAATTCTCCAGCACCGGATATTCGGCGGGCCGGTTGGCGGGCCCCTCCCGCGCGATTCTCCGGCCCGGATGGGCCGAAGTCCCGCCGCTAAAATGCCTGTCCCGCCGGCGTGGATTAAACCACCTACCTTACCGGCGGGACAAGGCGGCGTGGGTGGGCTCCGGGGTCCTGGGGGGAGCGCGGGGTGATCTGGCCCCGGGAGGTGCCCCCACGGTGGCCTGGCCCGCGATCGGGGCCCACCGATCCACGGGCGGGCCTGTCCCGTGGGGGCACTCTTTTCCTTCCGCCTTCGCCACGGTCTCCACCATGGCGGAGGCGGAAGAGCCTCCCTCCACTGCGCGGGGATGCCGTCAGCAGCCACTAACGCTCCCGCGCATGTGCCGCCCGGAGATGTCATTTCCGCGCCAGCTGGCGGGGCACCAAAGGCCTTTCCCGCCAGCTGGCGGGGTGGAAATTTGTCCGGCGCGGGCCTAGCCCCTTAAGGTTGGGGCTCGGCCCCCAAAGATGTGGAGCATTCCGCACCTTTGGGGCAGCCCGATGCCCGACTGATTTGCGCCGTTTTGGGCGCCAGTCGGCGGACATCGCGCCGATACCGGAGAATTTCGCCCACTATGTTTTCGGCATTATTGATTTATATGTAATTAAAGTGATTATATCTATAAATGCCTTTCAGGTCTTCTGGGGTTGGCCTTTATTGAGAACATTTTAATAAGATTCTTTACCCAAGTGACAAACTGCTTTAACTATTCAATCCAGTACTTGATTGGATAGGACTTTAATGAAACATAAGACTTCAAACCTCCTAGGTAATTTTGTAGCTTAAAATATATAAGATTTAATTTTGAAAATGTAGCTTTACAAATTAAATGAGATCAAATGCTAATTGCACTAAACTTGGTGATAATCATGGCAAATTGCTGGAAAGCTAATTGAAATTCTGGGCATGTGTTCATGTTATATCTGTGATAATTGTTACTTTGGCTAAAGGCTACAGTTTATTTACAGCATTGGATGATTTTTTGTTTTTGCAGTGAGACTAAGAGGCAATTCTTCCTGACTTAACCTTATGTTGGCCACTAAGGGACAATAAGGCACTGAGGGAAGGGTTGTCGGTTTATGAAATGAAATGAAATGAAAATCGCTTATTGTCACAAGTAGGCTTCAAATGAAGTTACTGTGAAAAGCCCCTAGTCGCCACATTCCGGCGCCTGTTCGGGGAGGCTGGTACGGGAATGGTATGTCCCAGTCCTTCAGTACTTGGTGGAAGAGATGTTGATTGCTGACTTGAAGTCTGTTACTATCAGAGTGGACTTAAATAAACATTTGGATTTTCGGTATGTTATAATCTGCCCGGATCCTATTAGCTGAGGACAATTGGTTGCCCCATCTTGTATTTTAGGGTCCATCAACTAAATAGAATAACAGAAATTAACTGAGGGACAAATTAAAAAGGGATTCTCCTACAAAACAAATGGAGCACAGCCCAAAAATGACAAAGAAAATGGAAACTTAAAAAATATTAAAACAAAATGTGAGAACTGGGGTCAATAAAGCAATCCAATCCCTGTGGTACCCATTGAGCACGGAAGGCCTCGAAAGTGCCAGTGGACACCACATGTCCCCTCTTCAGGGACACCCGGCCAAGAATGAAGCCACGGAAGAGGGGCAGGCAGTCCGGCCAGACAACACCCCCCACCTACACCCCCATCCGGTCACCCACTACCTGGACCTGGTTACCCCATGATGTATTTTAGGGCTCATCAACTACTGGTTCCCCCATGATCCTTGGGGAATATACGTTCCCCCAATGAGGGGGTGCGGAGCAATCATTAGCAGTGCAGTTGTATAAATAGAGCTGGCCAGTATGGTACCGGCTAGAGAGGGAATCAGTCGTGAACTATTGGTGCTGTACATATTGTTGCAAATAAAGTTACTTTATGTTTGACTCTGCAAGCCGATGCTGGATTCTTCGTGGCCTTTACAAAACTACCCAAAGTAGTTTGTTAAATAGCTGCATCTCCTTTCAGCTAAATTTTGAGATTACGAAGGAAACTCAGTCAAGGAGGGGTTGGATGTAGTTAATATGGAAGAGAGATTTATCGTCCTTCAAATATATTTCTACCACTAAGATCCCACCATCAATCTCCTGGGGCCATCATTGACTAGAAACTTAGCTATGTCAGCCACATAAATGCTGTGATTATGACAGTAGGCCAAGGGCTGGGTATCCTGTGTCAGTAGAGAAGATGTGTGAAGAGATCAGTTCAGTCCATAAGAGGGTCATTCAGGAGTCTGGCAACAGCGGGGAACAGTTAGTGCGTGTTCGCAGACTTTTGTATCTCACTGATGTCTCTTACTGATGAGGTCTTGGGACTTGTTTTTTGAACATGAACCATTTATTGTTAACCTTTAAGTCTTTACAGGTCCAAGGTATGGTCATGCATGGTGCAGCTCCATGCATGTAGGCTGCTCACTTCCAGAGTTTTGCTTCTGGACTGTTCTCTCAGCATCCATTACCATGAGTCTACACATCACACCATGGACAGTGTCACTCTCCAGTCCAACATTAACCCTTGCTTTGTCAAGCAGCTTTACTTGACAGTGGCATGCATACAATAACACAATAGACATGTATCACCAATCCTTCACCTCAGCCAGGAACTCTTCGTCTAACCTTATTGAGGAAGTCCCTTCACCACATGGAAAGTAGCCGTTCAACATCCCCATCTCAGGGGTAATTGCTGGATTGGCAATAAATGGCAGCCTGGCCATAAGACCATAAGACCATAAGACATAGGAGCGGAAGTAAGGCCATTCGGCCCATCGAGTCCACTCCACCATTCAATCATGGCTGATTTCAACTCCATTTACCCGCTCGCTCTCCATAGCCCTTAATTCCTCGAGAAATCAAGAACTTATCAACTTCTGTCTTAAAGACACTCAATGTCCCGGCCTCCATCGCCCTCTGTGGCAATGAATTCCACAGACCCACCACTCTCTGGCTGAAGAAATTTCTCCTCATCTCTGTTCTAAAGTGACTCCCTTTTATTCTAAGGCTGTGCCCCCGGGTCCTAGTCTCCCCTGCTAATGGAAACAACGATGTCCAAATCCCAAGAAAGAATTTTGCTTTCAAATTAAAGCCTGGGCATATTCACTACATGAGGTGGTTTATCCTAGTGTGTTTACCAATGATAAAAGTACATTAACTTTGTACAGGGTTGTGTTGTGTAAGTGGTGCAAGAAATCGAAAAGATACTTTATCGCAGCATCTGCCCACTGACATGTTACTGCGATGCAGAAAATCCATCTATTTGAATTAGTTGCTTGTAAATTGCCAGATGTCTAGTTAGAAAGTCACATTTCCTTATTTAACTCTTATAGCAAGTGTTTTGAGTTTTCATTAAAAAAACATTTAAAGTGATGAATGACAGTTATTGAAGTGGTAAGCAACAGGAGCAGCACTGTGGTTTGTAGGAATGTCTTTTTATTTTGATGAAGTATGATCAAGGAGGCACAGATTTGATAATGGACACAATTTGTTTCTGAGATGACTCCTTAACCTCCTATTTTGCCTCTGCATTGTGACAAGTGATTTGAATTATTGCTCGGATGTGAGAAACCCTGCAGTGAATTGTCTCCGATCCATTGGATGGTGGGCAATATAGCAAAGCAGTCAAGCAATTATTGGCAGGGTTAGATCTGGTGGGCCATTAATTTCCTTCGGCAGAGTGTACTATTTTCTCCAGGTCACTCCAATTTAATTTGATCTCACACATATGTTAGCTGAAAGAGAGCCCCATTGCAGAGGGGGAAATATTATTTATTACTTCAGGGATTGATTTAGTTGTTTTACCTGGAAGTATTTCATTCTAAAAATTCCTTGAAAAACATTGCAATAAATATTTACTTAATGTGTGGAAAAATGAATTGCTTCTTTGCATGAAAATTGTTTCCAGCATATGAATGAGGAGCAGCAGTAGGCCACACTGCCCTCAAGCTTGCTCCACCATTAAATAGGGGGCCGGATTCTCCCTTCCTGAGACTAAGGGTTGGATTCTCCGATTCTGCGGCTATGTCCGCAGGATCCGTCTGGTCTTACGACTAAAACGTCGGCGCCGCCCCCGCACTGATGCTCCGCCGGGTAGATGTCTAGCATCCACGCCATGCAAAGCGGCTAAGTGCCAGCTCAAACGGAGAATTCTTTGGCGTTTTACGGCTCAAATGTCAGCGGCGAAGCCTCACCGGTGAGGGGCGAGCAGCGGCGCCGGGTGAAACTCCCGCTCCCACCCTGAAAATGGCCTGAGAATAGCCGGGTCCAGGCCGCGCATGCGCACAGCGGCGACCTGCAGCGGTCGCGCAGTACAACATGGTGCCGGCCGTGCGTGGACCCGACCCGCCATCTGCGACCCCACATGCCACCCCCTGGCCACAACCCACCAATCCCCCCATCCCTCGCGGAAGCCCCCCCCCCCCCCCGGCCAGCGGCATGGATCCCGGCCGAGTGTGGCAGCGCTAGACTCAGTCCGCAGCCGCCACACCGGGTTCCCAACGGCTGAGACCACAAGTCCTCGTGCGGTTGTGAACTCGGTCCTTCGGGGGTAGAGCGTTGCGGGAGGGCCTGCCGATGATGTGCCAATGCAATGTGATTATGCAACTTCCAAGCGGGCGGATCATGGCTGACTGGCGTCAAACTGGCGGCGGCCGTGATTTGGGCGTCAGAGTGGATTCTCTGCCCGAATGCCAATTACGATATCGGCATCAGGCAACGGAGAATCCCGCCCAGAGTGTTGATTCGGGGGCAGGATTGGTGGACTTCTACGACAGCAAAGCTCGTGCTGCACCTGGACCGTTAAGGGTTAGCACTGGCGCCACAAGGAACAGGATCGATTCCAATGAGAAACTGTGCCGGACTTGCTGTATTCGGGACAGGCACTCCGGAGCTGACAAGCTGCAGTCGCATATAGACGCTGCACTCCCCATACACACCACCCAGCCAACAAGACAGCAGCAGGACGTGTGGCACCAAGGTTTACGGATGCCGAACTGTAGACCCTGCTGTACGCCATGGAGGTGAGGCGGGCAACCCTGTACCCCAGGGTGGGAAGGAGGCTTTCAGCTGCCGCCATTTGCCGGGCCTGGACTCAGTTGGCAGAAGTCATCAGCGTCGTCGCAATACTGCGAGGAACGGCCAGTGATGCCAAAAGAAACTGCACGACCTCAAGTGGCCAGGGTGAGTCGACGGCACTGTGCCCGAGCACCAACCCCCGTCCCACACACCCATAACTCCACCCCCCCTCCCAATCAGGAGGCCGGCCAAACCCCCGCACTGCACCACATGCCAGTACCCATACCGGCTGCCCTGGCCAGGTGCCGTGGCCACTGAAGCCACCAGCTACCCATCTCTTAGTCTGCATGCGTTGGACTGTCTAACACTGTGCGCTTTCTGTTTCCCCGCCCCACTCCCAGGAGAAGCTGAACACAACCGCCGAGAGAGGGAGAAGACTGGAGGGCGACCCCCGGACCTGCGGCTCCTTACCCCAGCAGAACAGAGGGCACTGGATGTGGTCAGAGGGCCCGAAGAAAGGTCGGTTGGCATCGGACGTGGAAGTGAGACCCTGCTGAGTTGCGGTTCCCCATGGCAAGTGTGTCATCCCCGACCACCACCCCCACACCATCCCCTGACCACCGCCCCTCCTCTGCCCCTCCACCACCTCTAAGGGCTGCGATGCAATCTTGCGTCTTGTCTTGTGTCCTGCAAGATCTGCTGATGGTGGCATGTGTCCTACTGGTGTCCCCCGACCCCAACACAACCACATCCCCAAGTGTTAAGCAGCGATGACAGTGACACCAATATTGACAGGAGCCATTGACATGCATCCCGTGACACCCCAGCCTTCGGGTCTGGGGAAAACACCGACTTTCCATCACAGCTGTCTCCAACACCCTCCCACATCCCAGTTCACTTAGTGAAGAGGCTCCTGGGACACTGTCTGGTACGACCCCAGGAAATAGCTGCCATCGGGATGGGGTTCAGGCTTCTGAAATGGACAGTCCCATCGATTGTGGAGATGTAGTCACAGAGCCAGGGACTACATGAGGGGTTGTCGGCAAACATCCAGTACCTGCAGGTGTAGTTGGAGGAACCGCATGCAGGAGCAGGGGGTGGTGCCGACCATGCTTGCCACCCAGGCCAACGCCGCATGGGTAGCGTCCGCGGTGGAGGCCTTGGGGGGTGAAGGTTTTGGCCATATCCAAGGCCTGGGACAATCTGTGCAGACGGTGGCAGAGGCACAGGACAGGGATGCCCAATCACAGGCAGCCATGTACCAGAGCCACCTGGACATTGCAGCGTGTCCCAGAGCGTGGCCCAGTTACAGCAGGCCATGGCTGAGAGCATCAGCGGCATTGGCCAACATAGCAAAGACATAGTGGGAGGTGGCCCAGTCCCAAAAGGAGATGGTACAGCCACTGGCTGATGTGACACAGACCCAGAAGATGAAGGCACAGTCACTGGGTGATGTGGCGCAGTGCACTCCATGTGCTCCATGGCCGCAAGTATGCAGAGCCTGGTTGAAATGAGAGCAGGCCTCCAGAACTGGCGGGGGAACCTCAGGGTTTAGCTCCGCTTGCACACCCATCCCATGGAGTAGGCCGTGCGCAATCGGGCACCTTAAGGGAGGAGGAGGTGATGGAGCCGCAGCACCTCGGACTCCCGCCCCCTCCTGTCCCTGGCACATCACATGGGCAGCGGGCAGAACAAGGTAGCACCATGCCACCTGGGACACCAGAGCAGCAACCGGGCCCATTCAGGCCCGGTTTACCATAAGACGGCCGCCGAGGGGATGCAGGTCACAGTACAGGAAGCCGCATCCACTCCTGATGTACCCCTGGGGATCCACCTAGGCACAGCACTGGGCCCGTAAGGAAGAAACATAGATATCAGTTAAGTTGGCACGGGAGCAGGGCACAGTATAGTGTTTGGGGCTAGGGCACAAAACCGTATTTATTTGATCACATTAAACACTTGTGCACAACGTTACAACCTGCCTCAGTGCTCTGTAAGATGAGGGTGAGGGATGGGCTGGTCTGAGCAGAGTGCAGAGGGTGGGGATTTGGGGGAATGGGTTGACGTTGTGGGTAGGCTTGGCCCAGCTCAGCCAGCACTTACCGCTCCGGTGTCCACCCCCCCCCCCCCATCCCCCATCACCCACCCCACCCTGCCCCCTCCCCTCCCAGCTGTTCCCACCTCCGCCACCCCAAGGGTTCGATGGGATGGAATGGCCAGCTCGCATGCAGGGATCACCCAGGTGAACGGTGGAAAGTGCTACCTGTGGGCAGGAGTCAGACGTTCCCAAACGGTGCGGAGCATCGGTGCTCAACTGATGGTGGGGTGCCGTCATCCTCCATCCTCCATCCCATGGACCAGACCTGTTGTTGCTGGCAACCCAGGGCCTACATCGCGTAGTGAGGTAGGATTCAAGGAAGGGGTTGCAAGGGTGGGGTGGGGTGGCGCAGGGAGGGTTTCATGTGTGGGGGAGGTGGCCAGTAGGAGGTGGGGGGGGGGGGGTGGGAGGGGGGGTGGGGGTGGGATGCGATGTCCGTGCCCCTACCCGTTCCCTCTAGTCGGTGAACCTGGAGGCGGTCAAAGCATCCCCTGTGCATTGGCCCTGCCATGGAAACAGCAGAAAGACCATCTCTGCTTTGTAGCCCTTCCTCACCATTCTCCATCAGCCAGAAGGCTGCTGCTAAATATTCAAATGCATTGGGTGCTGATATTTTTAAATTCCATCCAAAACGATTTGAAGCAAGAAGTCCTTCTTCAATAATTTAACAAAGCCATCATAATCAGTGGTAAATTCAGACAAAGAGAAATAAGTGAAAAACCACAACTAAAATATGCCACAATGTTTTTTTTATGAATAGGATGTAAATTTCTCTCAATTTTAATGTAAGCAAGCACTGTATCTTAACAATCTTGGCACTCAGTGGTTGTAGTTGAACCTCCTTCTATGTAATTATCATTACTCTCAACTCCTGTGATACCTGATGGACTGGACTTTGGATCTCCACAAGAGCTGCTGGCAGATTGCGTCCTCCCTGATGCAGTGAAAGGAGCTTCTCTGTTGAGCTAATCTGGTCTCATGTAAAAATCAGCTGGGGCTAAATGCAGAAATGTCTACTGCTAAGGTAGCTACAAGTGAGTGGAAGCCATTCTCTAACACTACACTTTTGACACTCAGATTTACCAGCATTTACCGGCATTGTTCTCAACCTCTGTTGCAGGTGTAAGGATAGCTGTGTAGTCAGTGAAAGCATCTATTGAATTGATCTTGAGGTGTCTGCCTCCGGAGGCAGAATCCGCATGGCAGAGGCACAAGACAATGGCAAGCCAGTTCGGTAGTATATCATTGCATTGCATTTCCAAAAGACAAGGATCCCCTTTTTTAGATGAATAAAGATACAGAGTGTAATCCACCGAAAGCTTTGTGCCCGAATGGGGGCGAGGCGTGGTCAGTAGGTGCCTCCCCTAGGCTCCCTGATAGCCGTTGCATCTTGCAAGATCTAACTAGATCTCATGAATTGTCGCCATCTGGTTCCTGTCCACAATGAGCGGGACTCAGTCACGCATGGTTAAGTGGGTTTAAGAACGCACTTAATTGTGCTGCGCCGGATCTAACTGGCTCCTGGCATCTCCTCGCCTCACCAGGGAGACCCCAGCCGGGCGCCGATTAGTACTGGTCCACACAAACGTGGACGTGGCAGAATGGTACCTGGGTGATCTCCCAGGCATTTGGGGCCCTGGGTGGTCAGGGACAGGGCAGGGTGGCATCCTGGCTCTCCCCCTTGGCACTGCCAAGGTGCCCAAGTGGCACTACAGGATCATTTCCAGACTGGCAGGAGCACTTCCAGGGTGTCTATGTGCCAGGTGGCACTGCCAAGGGTCAGAGCCTGAGGAGGACCACGCCATGAACAGAGCGGTGAAGAGTTATGAATGGTGGGGGTGGGGGTGAAGGGTAGGTTTAAAGGGGCCTCCGGACATTTGAGGGGGTGTAGGGTGGGGATCCTGAAAGAGGGTGGGGCTCAAAAGGGGTTGTGGGGAATCCTGAAAAGGGGGCCCCTCAGAGACTTCATAGAGGGGTGTCCTCACTAGGGGGGTATGGGGTAGCGCCCATATGTGTGGGGGGTGACATTGCCCATGGGTGGGAGTGGGGGGGTGGGTGATCCTCAAGCACACTTAAAGATCGGGGCACCCATTCAAAATGGTGGCCTGATCTCTGAGGAGCTGGTCTGGTCAGTGAGTTCAGCTCCTCAGTGATAGAAAAAAATGCCTGGGGAGAAACTCCCCAGGGCCTGAAAATGTGACTGAACGTGGTTAGATAGTGGTGGGGAACTACCTGACAGACCCAGGGAGAAACTCCCTGCCAAACCCATCTGAAATGATACTTGGAAATGTTTCTGTTAGATCGCGCCCACAATCATCCCCTTTTCCCACAGTGATCAAAAGACACATTTCCCCACATAATCCTCTGTGATTGGACTGTCTCTCAGCATAATGTATCTCCTAGTCTGCTGTGCCATATAAAAGATATAGCTGTTGTTTTGATACATGTTTATCGCTTTCTTTGGCGTTAGCATGCAAGAAAGCATACGGAATGCTTGCCTTCATTGGACGGGGCATCAAGTATAAAAACTGGCAAGCCATGCTACAGTTGTATAGAATCTTGGTAAGGCTGCACTTGGAATATTGCGCACAATTCTGGTCGCCACACTACCAGAAGAATATAGAGGATTTGGAGAGGATGCAGAGGAGATTTACCAGGATGTTGCCTGGTCTGGAGAGTGTTAGCTATGTGGAGAGGCTGAATAGACTCGGTCTGTTTTCATTAGAAAGGCGGAGGTTGAGGGGTGACCTGATAGAGGTCTCCAAGATTATGAGGGACACGGATAGAGTGGATGGACAGGCACACTTTCCCAGGGTGGAGTGGTCAGTCACCATGGTGCATATGTTTAAGGTCCATGGGGCAAAGTTTAGAGGAGACATGCGAGGCAGATTCTTTACGCAGAGGGTGGTGAGTGCCAGGAACATGTTGCCAGGGGAGGTTGTGGAAGCAGATACATTAACGGCATTCAGAAGGCATTTTGACAAACACATGGATAGGATGGGTACAGAGGGATAAAGCACAAGGAAGTGCTGAGGGTTTTGGCAAATGTTGGTATCATGACCGGTGCAGGCTTGGAGGGCCGAAGGGCCTGTTCCTGTGCTGTATTGTTCTTTGTTCTTTGTTCTTAGTTTCTCATCTTTCAGTAGATGTGTTCTCATTGTGAGGTCTCTCACACCTAGGACAATTTATCTTTAATCGTATCATCCTTTAGCTGCCCAAATTCACATGATTCTGCGAGCTGCATTATGGCCATGACATACCATTCAAAGGTCTAATTTTCACTCTGAACTCTGAGGTTGAATACATATCTTTCATATATGACATATACTTGGTGTTCAAATTGTGCATTTAAGGCTTCCAAAATATCTGCCATCTTTTTTCTTTGGCCACCTGTTAGAATTAGGGTGGTGTACACTTTGTAGCAGTCCTTCCCCAGCAGTGTTAACTGTGCGGCTTATTAATTAAGTCAGTTGCAATCTCTTACATTTGCCATTGTAAGTGGAAAAACTGTCAGGTTTGTAATCCATCACTGTCTAATGTTACTGGAGATGGAATTAGAACATTTACTGCAGCCATTTCTACACAGTAATTTACTTGCAGCCTTTTTCTGTGTTTCCTTTTTCTCTGCAGCCAATATTTTCACTTGCAACCTCTGTGTACGTTTTGTTTGTCATTTTTTCTGCAGCCAATAATTTCACTGACACCTTGTGTGTTTTTCTTTTGTCTGACACTGCCTTGCAGCCTTTGTTTGTTTTCCGTTGTTCTTTTCAGCATCATGTTGTGCAGATTTTGGGCCTTTCTATCCTCCCAGGTTCCCTGCCTTCTTTGCTCTTTTTGCAGTGTTCAAAAACCTATTTTTGTCCACTTTCTAACACCATTGTTGTGATTTTCAAGCCCCTCTTTGCAGCGGATTTTCCAGTTGCGGAAGCGGTGCACTAATTTCTGCTGGTGGGATCTTGTGGTTCCGCCAAAGTTAATGGCCATTATGTTTCTCAGTGGCATCGTCGGTGGGGAACCCACTGCAGTGCAGCGCCTTCAACAGCTCTGGAAGACCCCGCCACCGAGAAGGGCCAGAAAAACCTACCCCCTGTTGTAAGCATAAGAACATCTGATACTTCTTCAATTTGTACCCAGTGAGAACATTGATTGGACTAATCTTAAGATATCTGCCTCCAGGAGATTTCCCATTCAAGCCACCCCATGCACCGGGAAACCACAGGGATATGCTATCGGCACGACCAGTGAACAGTCGGAGAATTGGGCCAAGGTCTGTTATGTCTCCATGTTCCCAGAAGTTCGAGTAATCACCCTTTACCCTTTGGTTTTGCTAATGTTGTTTGTGTCACTTGCTGATGAAGTTGACGTTGCACCACTTGTTGCTGATGCAACTGATGTCTCATTGGTTAACGATGTTGCCAGTGGTTTTGACGCTCTTTCCTTATTTTCCGGCTCCCGTGTAATATGCGAATACGGGATCTGGTCCTTCTCATTTGCTTACTGGTTTCAATCTCAATGGTGCATTAACTTGGAGTCTCAACTTCATCAACGATATTTGCTGGGTTCTAAGTTCTCATGATAGGATCATGTACTTATATTGTTTGTCCATTCAACACCTCAGTCAGGGATGTAGTCTGTTTGTTGCAATGTTAACCCCCTTCTATTTGTGCACCAGTGAGTTAGAACAAAGAACAAAGGAAAGTACAGCACAGGAACAGGCACTCCAAGCCTGCGCCGACCATGCTGTCCGTCTAACCTAAAATCTTCTACACTTCCGGGGTCCGTATCCCTCTATTCCCATCCTATTAATGTATTTGTCAAGATACCCCTTAAACGTCACTATCGTCCCTGCTTCCACCACCTCCTGCGGCAGCGAGTTGATTTCTGCCTTCCTCCTGGTCATTTGAACAGTGTGTCTTGCTTGGCAGATTTGTCTAATATTTTCTGTCATATTGTACGTCTGTAGGTGATTTCATATCAGCATTGAGAGGTGTAACATGGAGTAACAATGAGGCAAGGTTTGGGTCATCCTTTGTCTTGGCATTCCATGAGGGTTTTTCTGACCATCTGAACATGTTTTTCTATAAACCCATGTCCCCTTGGTTAATATAATGATGATTTTGAACGTATATCATTCCATGAATTCTTTAAATTCTCTGGAAGTGTTTGGATTCCATTGTCACATATCATTCTTTTAAGAATCTTTTGCTCAGGGAACAGAACTTGTATTGCTGAGATAAATGTGGTAGCTCTTAATTCGTTCAACTTTCGGATAAGGGGAACACTAGTCTGCCACTACGAGATACCGTTGTTATGGGCCAGGGTTTAGAGAACCCAAAGTGTATCATGGAGTTCACCTGACCCACAATTTTTACTAGATTGTGGTATGGGACGCACACGGCCCACTCTACAGGTGTGGCACAGCAGAAATGGAAAAGTATTTTTTAAAGCAAAACAATGTTTATTCTATGCACTCAAGTTTACCTTTTTAAAACATACAGTGAACATCTTAGCAACCATTAATTCAAATACAACCCCCAAAGACTAAACCTTAAGCTTTCCTTTTTAACATCCATACGACTTAAAAACAAAACCTTTATCAGAAGCACATCAGGTTAAAGTCACTACTGAAAACATTTATAATTCAGAATTCATCAAATGATCAAGAGATAGTCTTTAGATGGCAGAGGGATCAACAGTACAGCTGCACTGTCTGGCTTCAGCTCCCACAGTGAAAACAAAACTAAAACACACCCTGCAGCCTGCTCAAAAACAAAAGTAAAAAGCTGACAGACAGCCCAGCTCCACCCACTCTTTGACATCACTGCAGTAATAAACACCCATTTCTTAAAGGTACTCTCACTACAGATTTTTATCTACACACCCATTTATAAACACCCATTTCTTAAAGGTACTCTCACATGACACCTCCCCCAGGAAAAAAAATGAAACCATCAACTTCAAGATAGTTTCATTTTTCACCTTTTCACCATCCTTTAAGAAATGCACATAGTAAATATACTTTTTCATTTCAAAAAACAACACATGCAAACAGATGTAATAACATAGTCAATGTTTTTTCTCTTCTTCCTCCAACTGGAATCCTTCTTGATTGATAGTCTCTTTGAACAAGAAGGTCTCTGAACGATCCGTCCATTTCTCTACGCTTCGGCATTTCTCTTTAAAGTCAGATACTTTAGTTCAATCTGATCGCAGAGTACATTGTAATTCTCCAACACAGGAACATTGGTTATCACAGCTTTCAGGCAATCAAATGCCTGTTGAAAGAGCGCTGTCCATTGAAATTTTCAACATTTCTTCAGCAAGTCTATCAGTGGAGCAATCACGCTCCAAAACCTTTGCACAAATGTTCGATCAAATCCAACCATGCCAAGAAATCACACCATTTCCCATTGTCTTGAGGGTATCAGAAACTCCTCAATAACTGTTGGTTTCACATCCCGTTTGATCATTCAAACCTGTCCGATTGTATGGCCAAGGAAAGTGACTTGGGCTTTTCAAAATTCACTTTTGGCTAGGTTAATTACCAAACCCGCCTCCTGAAGTCGATCGAATAACTCCATCAGATGTTTCAAATGTTCTGTCCATGTCTGGCTGAAAATTACCAGATCATCGATGTATACCGCACAATTGGGTAATCTGAAACAACTTTGTTAGTTAACCGTTGAAATGTGGCTGGGGCGTTTTTCATGCCAAATGGCATAACTTTAATTGGTATATAACATCTGGAGTCACAAAACCTGAAATCTCCTTCGCCCTTTCAGATAAAGGTACCTGCCAGTAACCTTTAAGTAGGGAAACCTTTAAGTTAGGAAATAAAAGCTGATTGTCCCACTTTCTCAATGCAATCCTCGAAACGTGGGATAGGATAAAAGTCCGTTCTCGTAACTGCATTAACCTTTCTATAGTCCACACACAACCGTTGGGTACCATCTGGTTTTGGTACCATCACTATGGGTGAGCTCCATTGGCTGCAGCCCACTTCAATTATGCCATTTTTAAGCATACTCTCAATCTCTTTGTAACCTGTGCCAATTTTAAAGGGTTAAGTCTATATGGATGTTGTTTGATTGGAACAGCATTTCCCACATCTACATCATGTATCGCCATTTTAGTACGTCCCAATTTAGGGCAGCACGGTAGCCTTGTGGATAGCACAATTGCTTCACAGCTCCAGGGTCCCAGGTTCGATTCTGGCTTGGGTCACTGTCTGTGTGGAGTCTGCACATCCTCCCCGTGTGTGCGTGGGTTTCCTCCGGGTGCTCCGGTTTCCTCCCACAGTCCGAAGATGTGCGGGTTAGGTGGATTGGCCATGATAAATTGCCCTTAGTGTCCAAAATTGCCCTTAGTGTTGGGTGGGGTTACTGGGTTATGGGGATAGGGTGGCGGTGTTGACCTTGGGTAGGGTGCTGTTTCCAAGAGCCGGTGCAGACTCGATGGGCTGAATGGCCTCCTTCTGCACTGTAAATTCTATGATCTATGTTCTCCACAAACTTGCCCATGTGATATCAATAACTCTTTCAGGTCAGTCCGTTTTTCCTCTGGAAGGTAACTCAACAATTTATCCCAATTTTTAAGAACATCCTCGTTTTCCAATTTAATTTGAGGTATGTCAAATTCACAGTCATCTGGATTTGGTTCGTCACTTTGAGTTAGAATCATTAAAATCTCCTCCTTTTTTTCTCCTTCCCTTTCAAAGTATCTTTTAAGCATATTCACATGACACACTCGGTGAGTCTTCCTTCTATCTGGTGTTTTTAACCACATAATTCACCTCACTTAATTTCCTTTCAATCTGCTAATGTCGACATAAACTTGCTTTTAAAGGTTCACCTACCATTGGAACAACACTAAAACTTTATCTTCACTGGCAAAACTACGAACTTTGGATTTCTTGTCTGCTTTCCGTTTCATCACATTTTGTGCACCTTTTAAATGTTGTCTAGCCAATTCACCTGCTCTATTTAGTCGTTCCCTGAAATTTGACACGTAATCCAATAATGTAATTTCTGATTTTTCACTCACCAATTTTTCCTTAATCAATTTAAGTGGTCCTCTTACCTCATGACCAAAAATTAGTTCCAAAGGACTAAATTTGGTTGACTCATTAGGAGCATCCCTAATTGCAAACAGTACGAATGGAATTCCTTTATCCCAATCCTCTGGATGATCGTGACAATAAGGCCTCAATATTATCTGTAATGTCTGATGCCACCTTTCTAATGTTCCCTGCGATTCTGGATGGTACGCAGTTGATTTAAATTGTTTTATTCCTAAGCTATCCATAACTTCTTTGAATAACCTTGAGGTAAAATTTGATCCTTGATCCGATTGTATTTCTGTGGGTCATCCATATCTAGCAAAGAATTTAAGTAACTCCTACACAATCTTTTTAGCTGTAATATTACGTACTGGAATGGCTTCTGGAAACCTAGTAGACACATCCATTATAGTCAAAAGATATTGATTCCCATTTTTCGTTTTAGGAAGGGGTGCTACGCAATCAATTAGGACCTTTGTAAAAGGTTCCTCAAATGCTGGAATGGGTATTAAGGGTTTATTACTGTTTGAGGTTTCCCTATCACTTGACATGTGTAACATGATCGACAAAATTTAACTACATCTTTATGTAGTCCACACGAAAAAAAATGTTTCTGGATTTTAGCTTGAGTTTTCCTGATTCCAAAATGACCTCCCACTGGTACCTCATGTGCAACTCACAAAACCTCCTTTCTATAACCTACCAGCAATACTACTTGATGAACTTCTGCCCACTTTTCAGTCCGCCTGCATATGTAAAGGTCTCCATTTTCTCATCAAGACATCACTTTTACGGTAATAACACTCTGGTATACACTCAGATTCCTCTTCCGTATATGCTTTCTGATACATCCGTTTTATTTCTACATCTTTCTGTTGTAACTCCGCCAATTTTCCTGAACTAAAAAAAGCCGCCTCATCCTCCACCTCTTCTTGTTCTTTTTCAGCCATCTGATCAAAAATCATTTCTGCCAATTGCACTTCAACGTCATCTTCACTCTTTTATTTCTCCTCTTGTCTTAACCTGTGACTTTGGGACCTTGTCACTACACAATCCGGAATAATCCCAGGATATTTGTCCTTCAACACTTCAGTTGTCTGATTTTCCACTGGCTTATCAACCACAGTAGGCATCACTCCCACCTGCGATCCAGCTATATCATTACCCAAGATAAATTGTATTCCTGGACAAGATAGCTTTTCTATTACTCCTACTACCACTTCACCATTCTTCACTGGACTTTCCAACCTTACCTTATATAATGGAACACCACTGCTCTCACCCTGAATTCCACATATTACCACCTTTTCTGGCAACATTCTTCCCAAACTACATAACTCCTTATCTCTTACCATTAAAGATTGACTAACTCCCGTATCTCTTAAAATTGTGACTTCTTTACCCGCTCCTCCCGATACACATGAGTAAACTTTACCCACACAAGTAAATTCTTTGAAGAGATCTGGCACCTTCTTATCAATCACCTCTTGATCAGGCTGTACAATCTTTTTCACCTCCTTCGCTTCATTTGGACTTTCCTTTCCCACTTTAACAAACCCCACTGTCTTATCCTGTTTTACCACATCAGCCTTCCCAGTGCTTTTCCTCACCCACCAACACTGTGACTTTACTAGGCCTAGTATATTACAGTGAAAACATTTGAAACTTTTCATGTCTCTTCCACCCTCCTGGATTTCTTTTTTAGTCTGAGGTACATTCTCCTTATTATCTCCCATCAGATCACCTTTACCACTTGAGTGTTTCTCATGTCCCCAGTTTCCTATGGAAGGAAATTTGGTTGCAGTATGTAACAGATATGGATGATCTGCTGCACACAATTTCCTGTTCTCAATGGAAGTAAAAATTAATCCTGAAGCCGCTGCAACTTTCTCTTAACTCTGAATCCCCCCCCACCCCCATCATCAATCAGCCTTGTAGCTCTTCTTTGAATTGTTTCTATCATGTGAAAGCCTTCTTTGTGTTTTGGCAATGAGAGCTGAGTGTAGTATTTAAAGCATGATCTGCACAGAGCACTGTACGTTCTGATCATAAATTCCTGTGACTCATTCCACTGTTTTGGCTATGTAGTTGGGCACCCCATTGGTTTGTTAATGGCTGCCCTTCATTGATTAGACATTTTTAACATCAAGGCAATTACACCTCCAAGTTCTCTTTCCGAACAATCTTTAGCTATTTCAACACAGTTCATGTTGCGTTGCCACAAGCATTTCAGTTTAACAAGATCATGAATTTGTCAATTCTTTAAATTCCTCTGTCAATAGTCGAAGGAAAAATATTAGCCAGGTAACTCGCTGTTCATTTTTGTGTTGTGGCAGGGCACCTTTGAACGTGGAACAAGCGCTTTGCCTGACGCCTATTTTCAAGGATGGGTCCTCTCACAACGCAGCACTCCCATGGTAATGCAACTAAATATCAGCCGGGGATGATGTGTTTGAGCCTTGAAATGGGGATTTGAGCACATGGCCTTCTGACTTGGAGGTCAGGTTGCAACTAGCGGAGCTAACACATGGGCTCTCGGAGCTTCGCAATAAGTAGTTTATTCAGATCAATCTCAACACTGCTGCCATCAAACAAAAATGTAATTTAACATAGACAGGTATTGCACTCTTCAGAGAGGGTAGCAATACCATCAAATTAAGAATCTTTAAAGGTCAGCCTTGAAGTGTTGGGTACTCTGCCACACAGATGAACCAACATGGTTGTGAATGGTACAACGCAGTTTTATTTCAAACATCTATTTACACTGGTAAACTGTTTATTGAGGTTCGATCATGACCCTTGATTCTGTGGACCTATTCCTAATTCTATCTTGTAGTGGCACTCAGCACATGGTGGATGTCTGAATGGCCTGCAATGAGCTCTGTGCCCTGAGCCGTCTCCTGCTCGAGTGCCCAGGAAGTGTTGTGTTCCCTGTTTTGTACTGTGTATGCTCTTGCCTGTGATTGGCTGTGGTGTTGTGTGTGTATTGATTGGTCCGTTGATCTGTCCATCAGTATGTATGTGTGTTTGCACCATGATGTTTACCTGAATATCATGATATCCCCCCTTTTTTACAAGAACATGTGCCTACGTGATCATAAATAGAGATGTGTACTGAGTGTAGCTAAATGTGTGTGTGTGCAATATTTACAGCATGTACATGGGGCAAAACTATATACAAGGTGCGATGTCGGGTGCGACATAACAACGAGGTTGTACCATAAACAAAGAACGGTTGAACGATAAAACGAATTCCTGTAACGATAAGAACATAAACATGTTAACACAGTGGTAGTATGAGTTCAATGTACAAGCAGTCTCATCAGTCCAGTCTAGTAGGTGGGCGACGAATTTGGGTTGATCGCCTCAAGGGTAGGCCTGGAACCACCAGCTGAGGAATGGGCCTGGCCATGGGCGACGACGGAAGGGGGTTGGTGGCAGGCAGCTCCACGAAGTCGATGTCAGGAACAACAGGAGGGCGCGGTGTCGGTGTAAGGTCCCGTAGCGAGCGTGGAAGTAGGCAAAGAGCCCGGCGATTACGCCTACGACTGGATCTATCAGGCATGCGAACGAGGAATGAACGGGGAGCCACGCGTCGGAGAACTTCGGCAGGTGCTGACCAGCCACCTTCTGGTAGGTGGATGCGGACTTCGTCTCCAGGGGCCAGGGCGGGAAGATCAGTTGCCCGTGTGTCATATGCCCTCTTCTGGCGACCGCGCTGCAGTTGCATTCTGTGTAGTACCGGAGCATGGTTGGTTGTGGGTGCCAGAATGGATGGCACAGTGGTCCTGAGGGCGCGACCCATCAACAGATGGGCTGGTGAGAGGTCAGTGGCTAGTGGGGCCGAGCGATAGGCTAGCAGGGCTAGGCAGAAATCCGATCCGGCAGCAGCAGCTTTGCAGAGGAGCCGCTTGACAATGTGAACGCCCTTCTCCGCCTTTCCATTGGACTGGGGATGCAGAGGGCTGGACGTCACGTGTGTGAAACCATACGAGGCAGCAAAAGATGACCAATCCTGGCTGGCGAAACAGGGCCCATTGTCCGACATGACAGTCATCGGAATGCCGTGGCGAACGAAGGTGTCTTTGCAGGCCCTGATGACAGCGGACGATGTCAAATCGTGCAGGCGTATGACCTCTGGACAGTTGGAAAAGTAGTCAACGACAATGACATAGTCCCTGCCGAGCGAATGAAAGAAGTCCACACCCACCTTCGCCCAGGGGGCATCACCAGCTCATGGGGCATAAGCGTTTCAGGAGGTTGCGCCGGTTGAAACCTTTGGCAGGTGGGGCAGTTGAGCACCATATTGGCAATGTCATCGCTGATGCCCGGCCAGTATACCGCCTCTCGGGCCCTCCGTCTGTACTTCTTGACCCCCAGGTGGCCTTCGTGTAGTTGGTCGAGGACCAGCTTGTGCATGCTCTTCGGAATCTCAAATCCGATCCAGCTTTCGAAGGACACCATCAATGACGGCCAAGTCGTCTCGGACATTGTAGAACTGCGGGCACTGCCCTTTGAGCCACTTTCCCATCATGTGGCGCATCACACGTTGTAGAAGGGGGTCAGCTGCAGTCTCTCGGCGAATACGGGCCAGACTGGGGTCGTCAGCTGGCAGATTTGCCGATGTGAAAGCCACCTGCACCTCGACCTGACAGACGAACCCCTCCGAATCTGGCGGCGTGCTCACTGCTCTAGATAGGGCATCCGCAATGATAAGGTCCTTACCCGGGGTGTAGACCAGTTGGAAGTCATACCTCCTAAGTTTAAGTAGGATGCTCTGGAGGCGAGGGGTCATCTCGTTTAGGTCCTTATTAATGATGCTGACCAGGGGGCGGTGGTCAGTCTCAATGGTAAACCGGGGGAGACCATACACATAGTTGTGGAACTTGTCTAACCTGGTTAGCAAGCCCAGGCACTCCTTTTCGATCTGCGCATAGCGCTGTTATCTGGGGGTCATGGCCCGCGAGGCATAGGCGACTGGGGCCCATGACGCAGTGTCATCCCGCTGTAGGAGCACCGCCCCAATGCCGGACTGGCTGGCATCAGTCGAGATTTTAGTGGCACGAGATGTGTCGATAAACGCCAACACCAGTGCTGTGGTGAGCTTAAGTTTGAGCTCCTCCCATTCCTGCTGGTGTGTGTGCTGCCACTGGAACTCCGTGGACTTCTTGACGAGGTGGCGCAGAGCTGTCGTGTGGGAGGCAAGGTTGGGAATGAACTTCCCCAGGAAGTTGACCATGCCTAGGAAGCGTAGCACTGCTTTCTTGACTGCCGGCTGCGGCATGGCTGTAATGGCGCTCACCTTGTCTGCATCCGGACGGACCCCAGACTGGGAAATGTGGTCCCCCAGGAACTTCAGCTCGGTTTGGTCAAAAGAACACTTGGTTCGGTTGAGGCGCAGGCCGTTTTCGCGTATGCGCGCAAAGACGCGCTGGAGATGATAGATGTGCTCCTGTGGTGTGGTGGACCAGATGATGACGTCGTCCACGTAGATGCGCACCCCTTCAATGCCTTCCACCATCTGCTCCATGATCTTATGAAAGACCTCGGATGCCGAGATGATGCCAAATGGCATTCGGTTGTAGCAGAACCTGCCGAAAGGGGTGTTGAAGGTGCACAGCTTTCGGCTGGACGGATCCAGTTGGATCTGCCAAAAACCCTTCGACGCATCCAGTTTCGTGAAGATTTTAGCCCGTGCCATTTCGCTCGTGATCTCTTCCCGTTTGGGTATGGGGTAGTGTTCCCTCATAATGTTGTTGTTGAGGTCTTTTGGATCAATGCAGATCTGGAGCTCGCCAGAGGGCTTCTTAACACACACCATGGAGCTGACCCATGGCGTGGGCTCCATGACCCGGGATAGGACCCTTTGGTCCTGGAGATCCTGCAGCTGCTGCTTGAGGCGGTCTTTGAGTGGGGCTGGGACCCTGCGAGGTGCGTGAATGACCGGGGTGGCGTCCGGTTTGAGCAGAATTATGTAGGTGTAGGGCAGTGTTCCCATGCCTTCGAATGCCTCCTGGTTGTGGGCGAGGAGCGATTGGAGCTGTGCGCTGAACTCTGCATCCGGGAAGTCAGATGTGCCGTCTGAAGAGAGAAAGTGGACTCGTTGCACGAGGTGGAGAGTCTTGCATGCCTGTGCGCCTAGCAGGGAGTCCTTCGATGAGCTGACTATCTCGAATGAGAGTGTGGCCGTGTGTGTGTGTTGTGTGTCACCTGGAGCTGGCAGGATCCCATAGCCGGGATAACGTTCCCGTTGTAGTCGACCATCCTGCAACGGGACGGCCGAATTGGTGGTCTGACCTTCATGACGTAGAAGGCTGACCATGCTATGAGGTTGGCGGAGGCGCAAGTGTCCAGGCGGAACGTTAGGGTGGCACACCATTCATCACCCGTATTGATCGTATTAACTTGCACCGGCTGGTGGGTCCTGGGTGGAGACATTCGGTTCCAATCAATGACCCACCAAACTAGTATGGCAGGGGGGTGGGCACGGGAGCAATAGGTCAGAAGGTGAGAGCATTGAGGGAGAACTAGGGAATAGGGACAGTGGGGCTCTGAGGCAGAGCAGACAGGGAGAAGTTGCTGAACACAGCGGGTCTGGTGGCCTGAAGTGCATATGTTTTAATGCAAGAAGTATTACGGGTAAGGCAGATGAACTTAGAGCTTGGATTAGTACTTGGAACTATGATGTTGTTGCCATTACAGAGACCTGGTTGAGGGAAGGGCAGGATTGGCAGCTAAACGTTCCAGGATTTAGATGTTTCAGGCGGGATAGAGGGGGATGTAAAAGGGGAGGCAGAGTTGCGCTACTGGTTAGGGAGAATATCACAGCTGTACTGCGGAAGGACACCTCAGAGGGCAGTGAGGTTATATGGGTAGAGATCAGGAATAAGAAGGATGCAGTCACAATGTTGGGGGTTCACTACAGGCCTCCCAACAGCCAGCGGGAGATAGAGGAGCAGATAGGTAGACAGATTTTGGAAAAGAGTAAAAACAACAGGGTTGTGGTGATGGGAGACTTCAACTTCCCCAATATTGACTGGGACTCACTTAGTGCCAGGGGCTTAGACGTGGCGGAGTTTGTAAGGAGCATCCAGGAGGGCTTCTTAAAACAATATGTAGACAGTCCAACTAGGGAAGGGGCGGTACTGGACCTGGTATTGGAGAATGAGCCCAGCCAGGTGGTAGATGTTTCAGTAAGGGAGCATTTCGGTAACAGTGACCACAATTCAGTAAGTTTTAAAGTACTGGTGGACAAGGATAAGAGTGGTCCTAGGATGAATGTGCTAAATTGTGGGAAGGCTAATTAGAACAATATTAGGTGGGAACTGAAGAACATAGATTGGGGGCGGATGTTTGAGGGCAAATCAACATCTGACATGAGGGAGGCTTTCAAGTGTCAGTTGAAAGGAATTCAGGACCGGCATGTTCCTGTGAGGCAGAAGGACAAATACGGCAATTTTTGGGAACCTTGGATAACGAGAGATATTGTAGGCCTCATCAAAAAGAAAAGGAGGCATTTGTCAGGGCTAAAAGGCTGGGAACAGACGAAGCCTGCGTGGAATATAAGGAAAGTAGGTACAGTATTAGTTATTTTATTTGGTTTGCAAGCCTGATTCATTTCACAGAGGCATAGGACACATCCAGTCTCCTACAGCCCGGAAAGCGAATGAACAAAGAGTCAAAGGGATTTCTGCAAATCAATTCAAATGGTATCAAGTTTCACATACACGATTCCCATAGTTCATCCTATACCCCTCCTGACCTGGTCATACATTCTGATTGGCTCACTTCTCATCCCTTCCTCTGGCCCCCTTATTACCCAGCATCCTTTTCTCCTCCTTTGGTTGACACACCTCCTCCTTGCTTTGCCATGCGGTCTGAAATCCTTTGTCTGTGAACTCACCAGAATGAGACTGGCCTATCTCTACATTACAGTAACTAATATCTCTAAAGTAACTATTTTATATCACATTCGTCACTCACTGTCTTCAGGGGATGTCCCGGAGGACTGAAGAATAGCCAATGTTGTTCCTCTGTTTAAGAAGGGTAGCAAGGATAATCCAGGGAACTATAGGCCGGTGAGTCTTACTTCAGTGGTAGGGAAATTACTGGAGAGAATTCTTCGAGACAGGATCTACTCCCATTTGGAAGCAAATGGACGTATTAGTGAGAGGCAGCATGGTTTTGTGAAGGGGAGGTCGTGTCTCACTAACTTGATAGAGTTTTTCGAGGAGGTCACTAAGATGATTGATGCAGGTAGGGCAGTGGATGTTATCTATATGGACTTTAGTAAGGCCTTTGACAAGGTCCCTCATGGTAGACTAGTACAAAAGGTGAAGTCACACGGGATCAGGGGTGAGCTGGCAAGGTGGATACAGAACTGGCTAGGTCATAGAAGGCAGAGAGTAGCAATGGAAGGATGCTTTTCTCATTGGAGGGCTGTGACCAGTGGTGTTCCACAGGGATCAGTGCTGGGACCTTTGCTCTTTGTAGTATATATAAATGATTTGGAGGAAAATGTAACTGGTCTGATTAGTACATTTGCAGACGACACAAAGGTTGGTGGAATTGCGGATAGCGATGAGGACTGTCAGAGGATACAGCAGGAATTAGATTGTTTGGAGACTTGGGCGGAGAGATGGCAGATGGAGTTTAATCCGGACAAATGTGAGGTAATGCATTTTAGAAGGTCTAATGCAGGTAGGGAAGAGACAGTGAATGGTAGAACCCTCAAGAGTATTGAAAGTCAAAGAGATCTAGGAGTACAGGTCCACAGGTCACTGAAAGGATTAACACAGGTGGAGAAGGTAGTCAAGAAGGCATACGGCATGCTTGCCTTCATTGGCCGGGGCATTGAGTATAAGAATTGGCAAGTCATGTTGCAGCTTTATAGAACCTTAGTTAGACCACACTTGGAGTATAGTCTTCAATTCTGGTCGCCACACTACCAGAAGGATGTGGAGGCTTTAGAGAGGGTGCAGAAGAGATTTACCAGAATGTTGCCTGGTATGGAGGGCATTAGCTATGAGGAGCGGTTGAATAAACTCGATTTGTTCTCACTGGAACGAAGGAGGTTGACGGGCGACCTGATAGAGGTCTACAAAATTATGAGGGGCATAGACAGAGTGGATAGTCAGAGGCTTTTCCCCGGGGTAGAGGGGTCAATTACTAGGGGGCATAGGTTTAAGGTGAGAGGGGCAAGGTTTAGAGTAGATGTACGAGGCAAGTTTTTTTAAGCAGAGGGTAGTGGGTGCCTGGAACTCGCTACCGGAGGAGGTGGTGGAAGCAGGGACGATAGTGACATTTAAGGGGCATCTTGACAAAGGCATGAATAGGATGGGAATAGAGGGATACGGACCCAGGAAGTGTAGAAGATTGTAGTTTAGTCGGGCAGCATGGTCGGCACGGGCTTGGAGGGCCGAAGGGCCTGTCCCTGTGCTGTACATTTCTTTGTTCTTTGTTCTTTGTTTGACCGCAACACGGAAGGCGTCCCGGTCATCTGTGTCACTTGCCTGGATATCGTCTGGGCACGATTCGTAATAAGGAGGCTGAATGGTCCGCACTTCCCTGCGAGGTTGTCAGACTTGGGGAACATTGACAGGTTGAGCTGCTCGACAGCAAGCAGCGTAGTGACCCACCTTGCCACAGCCTCTCTTTAGAGGGATACGGTCCCAGGAAGTGTAGAAGATTGTAGTTTAGTCGGGCAGCATGGTCGGCACGGGCTTGGAGGGCTGAAGGGCCTGTTCCTGTGCTGTACATTTCTTTGTTCTTTGTTCTTTGTAGCGGAGGCATTGTCGGGTTCTTGCGGGACATTGCCGCTTTAAATGTACGGCTCCACAGTTGCCGCACGTCGTGACGTCATGGTGTTCGTTGCGCCACTGCGCATGCGCGGTTTGGTCTTGTGTCGAGCGCGTCTGCGCATCACGTCCCTCAGTGTTGCCGTAGTTTTTTGCGCGCACAAGGGCGGGAGGCCTCGAAAAGCGCGCAAAATGTCCGCCCTCGTCCGGGCCGCGGGCCTGGAGGAGCTCGATCGCCTGGACCCATTCGGCCTCGTAGGGCGCCTGCCTCGCCGACCCGGACGCGTAAGACCCCTGCCGCGCCGATTCGGCCGCCTGAAATTGGGTGTAATGGCTAGTCGCGTTTTTGTGCATGGCACTGGCTTCGATTGCGGAGGCTAAGGTGAGGCCTTTTATTTTTAAGAGCTGCTGGCGTAGGGTGCCCAAGGTGACCCCAAAAACGATCTGGTCCCAAATAATGGAATCGGAGGTGGTGTCGTAACCGCAGGACTGCGCGAGGATGCGGAGATGCGTAAGGAATGACTGAAAGGGCTTATCCTTACCTTGCAGGCGCTGCTGGAAGAGATACCTCTCAAAGCTCTCGTTGACGTTGACGTTGACGTGTTGGTCGAGCTTGAGAAGGACCGTCTTGTATTTGGTCTTGTCCTCGCCTTCCGCAAACACCAGGGAGTTGTAGACATGGATGGCGTGTTGACCTGCCGTGGTGAGGAGGATGGCGATCTTTCTGGTGTCCGAGGTGCTTTCCTTTTCGTTGGCTTCCAGCAAGAGCTGGAAGCGCTGTTTGACCAGCTTCCAATTAATGCCGAGGTTTCCAGCGACTTGCAGCGGCTGCGGTGTGTTGATGGTGTCCATGGCACAGGATGGCAGATTCCGGAGGATTTGTAGGTAGGTACCAAATTCACTCCTGGTACTATGAAATGTTGGGTACTCTGCCACACAGATGAACCAACACGGTTGTGAATGGTACAACGCAGTTTTATTTCAAACATCTATTTACACTGGTAAACTGTTTACTGAGGTTCGATCATGACCCTTGATTCTGTGGACCTATTCCTAATTCTATCTTGTAGTGGCACTCAGCACATGGTGGATGTCTGAATGGCCTGCAATGAGATCTGTGCACTGAGCTGTCTCCTGCTCAAGTGCCAAGGAAGTGTTGTGTTCCCTGTTTTGTACTGTGTATGCTCTTGCCTGTGATTGGCTGTCGTATTGTGTGTGTTGATTGGTCCGTTGATCTGTCCATCAGTATATATGTATGTATGTGCTATGATGTTTACCTGAATATCATGACAAGCCTCACTTCTGGAACAGTCACACTGTCGTACACCAAACTGCTCACTGACAGCTTCCACACCAGTAACCTATGCAATACTTAATATTCATAATGTGTGTAATTTCTAAGATAATGTTTATAATCCCTGAGGATATCACTTAACATCCTCCGCTCTTGTGGACACTGCTTCTGAACCACCTTGAAAAACACCACTCAAATGATGGGGGAACCTTTAATTCGTGCAGTCATTAGCATTAGCAATGTTATCTAAGCCCACTCAGCCAATTTGAGTGGAAAGTAATGTTTCCTCTCTGAGAATACAGTTTCCTTTAGTATTTTCTGCATACTTAATTGAACTATTGAAAAATAATTGTTTTTATTGTGTTATGGGCGAGGCGTTTTCAGAACCCCAAAATGTATCCTGGAGTTTAACCAACCTCTCCCTTTAATGGATTTGTTGCTTTTCCGAGCACACGGCTTTTCCCCAGTTGTGATATTACAATAATGGACACGTGGGTTTTTAAACACAAAACACTGTTTATTCCATGAACTCAACTTAACATCTTAAATAAACATTGGATCTCTTAACACCCCTTACTTCAAAGATAACTCAGAAAATATTGCAACAGTAAATATCTCCTTAAAATGTTCCTTCAAACTTCCAAGAGACTTAACACCTTTAAACAGTATCACATCAGGTTAAAGGATATATATATTTTCTGTAGAATAGTAGAGAAATATTAGCTTGGTTGATTTCAACTCCAGCACTTTGCTTTCTTCTTGCAAACTCTCTGCAAACACACAGACACACCCCAAGCTGCTTTCTCAAACCTGGCTTTCTCCCTTCAAGCACTCACATCAAACCAGAACTTCTCAAGCTGCTGTCTCAAACTGGCTTTCGACTTTTAAACAGTTCACAGCAAAACAGCCAGGCACTTTTAAACTGCTCTCACCAAAACCAGCCAGGCACTTTTTAAATTGCAAAACCAAACTGCAAAATGGCTGAACTGAGCTGAGCTCCACCTACTCTATGACAGCACTGTTTTCTTCAAGGTACATTGCTTAAACATCCATGTCTTAAAGGCACTCTCGCATGACAAATGCTAAACATGCTTCAGTTACGTTGCTAAACTAGATTGAGAAAACTTGTCGGGAGAAAGAGACAGTTGATCTATAAATGTGATCAAGGTTATTTAAACTGCGTGGTGGCATTGCAAAATAGCAGAAATTGAAAGGAAACAGCAGCCACTGATTGGCCAGAGAGACAATTCATATTTCTTTGTTTCGCGAAATAGAAATGTCAGTAGCTAGTCCACGTATTATTCGATAATATTTGTTGAATTATAGGCTTGTGCCTCTTACAGCGCCACTTAAGCAAGCTTTGAGCTCACACTGCAGAAACAATATTGCAATGCGTGTTTACTTCTGAAACTAATCTCCATCATGAAATCATAAATGTTTGATCTTAAGCCCATCGGTTACCAATCAGAAGGGAATGAGTAAGCCAGAAAAGAAAGATTATGCAATGATGTTCACTGACCCTTCTTCATGCAAGGAAGGAGAGACTATTTTCACAAAAGTGATTCATGGCTGACCCTGCTGTGACTTCAGCTGTATGTAATGGGTCGCTTCAACCTAACATCGGTGGATGGCAGCAGCTGCGATTCTGCACTGTCTTCAGAAATAATGCAAAGGTTTGGCTTCTCCTCTTTCTTCAGGGTGCACTATAAATAGAGACCTGCCGTTCTGGCTCTGTGACTTGTGATCACTGAGCTCTATCACATATATTCAGTATCTCAGTTTTCCAGGCAACTAATTGTACTGAGATAAGTGCATGCCCAGAAATGCATTTGGTACATTAAGCGGTCGAAAAAGAAAAGCAGCAGAGAAAGAATAACGCTGAAGTCTTCAACAATAGCAACAGCAACCTGCATTTATATTGCTTCGACACAGGAAAACACCACACAGGAGCATTATCAAACTAGACTTGACACCGAGCCACCTAGGAAGATATTAGGGCAGAGCTTGATCAAGGAGGCAGGTTTTAAAGAGCATCTTAAAGGAAAATAGATAGATTAGGAGGCAGTAAAGTTGAGGGAAGGGGCTCCAAAGCTTAGGACCTTGGCTGTTGAATGCACAGTCGGCAATGAGGAGCGTTGAAAATCAGGGATTCTCAATGCCAACAACAACTTTTATTTATGTAACGCCTTTAAGGTCGTGAAACATGCCAAGGCTCGGTTGGGAGACAATGTAGATCAGCAAGCACGGGAATGGTGGATGAATGGGATTGTTCCGGGTTAGGGCAGCAGTGTTTTCTACATTTTCAAGTTTACAGAGGGTACAAAGTGGGAGCACTTTAATCGTCAAACGTAGAGTTAGCATGGATGAGGGTTTCAGCAGCAGATGAACTGAGGCAGGGATGGAGTCGAGCAACGTTTTACCAGGGCAGAAATAGGCCTCTCACTGATGGTACGGATATGTCGTCAGAAACTCATCCCTGTATCAACTATGGCATGCACGTCTGAAAACAGTCTGGTTCAGTCTCAGACAGTTACCAGGAAGATGGATGGAGTCAGGGGCTAGAGAAGGGGATTTGTGGTGCGGACTGAAAACATTGGTTTTCTCAATATACAGTTGAAGGAAAATATCTGCTCATCGTCAGACAGACAGCAGCTTTATAAATAATACCCAGGCTGTACATGTAATTTGCAAAGATAAAAATAAAATACGAGGGAAATTTTATTTTTATTTGTTTTGTTGATGCAAATATTTGTAGTAGAATATCTCTCATGATATCTGATTTGCTAATCACTTCCCTCACCACCCTTACCCCTCCACCACCATTATCCCTCTGGGGAAGGAAAAGAACCAGCTCATCATTTTGACACTGTTTGCAAGTACTGAGGTGGCATGTTTCAACATTACTCACTTCAAGATTGTGTTGCACAGTCATTAAATTATTTCTCGAGTACAGCCTCCAATTTCTGACCACCAGAATACAAGGAAGGCAGTCAGATCCTGGTGGCGATGCAGCTAAGAAGAACAAAGCCAACCCTAACATCAGAAGACAAAAGGAACTGAACCTTTTGAATCTTGAAAGTAGGTGATTACTAGCGAACCTACAAAAGTGAAAAAGATATGAAATAATCTGCAAACATTAAACTCAGTTCAATGTTCAAAGATAAACCATGAGGGTAGGTCATGAGGTCTAAGGCCAAATGATTTGAATGGTAAAGTCAAGTTTTTCCATCCAAACAGCACTCTGAACAGTTTTGGACAGATTTTCCATTCTCTGCACCGATAGCTAGCTGAGGTGAGAAAACCAGCATGAGGCACTCAGGCTGTGTCAGAGCATGGTGAAGGCAGGGTCAGTTGAGGGAAAATGGATCATTATCTGAAAAGGAACAAAAATGCAGGGCTACAGGGAAAAGACAGAGGAATGGCACATGGTGACTTTCGTCCTCAGAGAACCACACAAACACAATTGGCTGAATAGCCTCCTTCTGTTCTGGAACCATTCTATGATTGTATCTTTTGATACCTTCACATGTCACTATTAGATGCTGCATTATAAAGTACAGGTGTTTTAAATGCAGAGATTCACCAAAAGATCGACCTGCAAAGGTATCTCGATCATTACATTGACCACAGATGTGTGACCTTTGTAATGCTTTACTGTACTTTTTACAGGGGAAAAAGTGCCACGAAGCATTAAAAAGTGTAAAACAAAAGCCTTGTCAGCCTCTGCTGTTATGTGTTATGCAGTGATTTAAATTGACTGACATCTGTTGTTTAAAAAACACTGCTTCTTAAAGTTGAAAAACTCTCTGCTATGCTGTTCTCCACTGAGTGACAGGCACTTTGCTTTAAAATGTAAATAGGACATTATTCTGATCTTTCAGTTCCAAGCAATGTAGGTAGAAGCTTTTGTTATAACAGCTGTAGCTATTATGAATGCTTCACTGGGTTTCAAAATCTGTTAACAACTTCCGTTCAGCAGATCATCTTTCCATCCAGGAATAAATTTGTCTTTGATGTGAATTCATGTTTGTTTATAGACATAACAGGCATTTAAATCATTACATTTTTTGTACTGGAGAAATTTTGTTTCTTTCCAATTACAAGGATCATGAATTTGAATCCAGATGTCAGAGGTTTAAGTTTTTCCAATGTTTAATAAAAATATTCCAATTACAAATGCACGGCTATGGAGGACTGTCCATATTGGATACTGGTTGGATGGCTATGGAGAATGCATGGGTGGGCATGGGGATCTGACGAGGTATGGGATGACAGGAGTGATCTGAGGGGACATGGGTTGATGGGAGAGTGTGTGAGGACTGGGAGGTAAAGTTCAGAGTGTCCTAAGCTAACATTGGAAGTGGGCTGCTGTGTTGGAGAACTGAGATAGATCTTCTAACTGGCCTGCCTCCGCATACATATTCGTCCTGCACTACATTGCAGCTTGCAGAAAGTACTGTGATTCTGATCCCTATGTGAAGAGACAAAAATCCTGGGAAAGGTGTTCTCTCAGAAAACACAAGAATACGCATGCCGAATTTTCCCGAGGGACATGCAGGAAAGTCCAGCCCTAACGATTTTCTCCTTTCTCAGTTTACGTGAGAATCCATCCTCATTTTATTCTTTTTGTCTAACCCTTTATTTCAACCCTTGGCTGATTCCCGAAAGAGATTTCCCATTTTGAGCATTCCCTATCAACCACTGAACTTCACTTGCTGGACACCTGTGTCTTGTTTTCCATTCTCACATTCTTCTGACTTTCTCCACCCTGGTATTAATAGTAATAGCTTGTTCTGCTAGGCCCACCTTGCTCCTGAGGCTCTGGAAACACAGCTGACATTGTCACAGATTGTTTGGGAACAGTTATCTTTGCCATGACATTGCTGCAATAATGAATGGTCAGCTAATATTTGGCAGCAGCATGATTCCGACACAATAAATGCCAAGTCAAACTGACATTTACCCCTGTCTCTGCTGTGGGGAAATCTATGCCCAATGCACTTGCATTAAAAAGCAATTATGAAACAGTATAAAGGCAGAAAGTGATTCCAAATTGCTCTGTGGCAATAATTATTCTTGAACTGAAGACACCCTATGGATAGTTGAGTGCAAGTGAAACTTTTTTTTAAGTGTAAATAATTGGATTTTGATGGTGGGAGGTAAGAATGTACAAGCCATTAGAGGTGGACCATAATATACTTGCCACATGTGTGGTCCCTTGCCGGTGCTAATGCCCCAATTTCTAAATAATAAAATATTCTTTTGGGATTTTCTGCGGATTATAATGCATCCAAAAACAATGTCAGGTAGACAAGGCAGTAAGTAACCTCAAAGATAAAAATCCGTCTGCAGGCAAACGAAAAATAATTATTGCCATTGTCTACTCTGGTTAAAAAAAAATATGAGGCTGAATTTTGTTGTAAGGGTGAGGTCTGCGACATTAGAAAAGGTGGCCGTCTTGCCCCAATTCCATCTAATGGCCATTGGATCGTTAATTGGCTTCACGTGAGCCTTCTGCACCCATCTGATTTCTGAGAGCTGCCAGCCAATCTTGTTTCAGCAGTGCCAGTGGGAGCGATGGCCATTACTGTGAGTGCATACAATGTTTTGAGTTGTTGCCAAGTTTTGGTGAGATTTTACTTTTAGCATGCCTTATTATCTTAACATTCCTTGATGAGGCTTTGCTTATTTCACGATGGACTTGAACTAGTCAGTGTGTAGTTTTTCTTGAAACTCCTTATTGCAAAATATTTACGAAGGCCTCGGGGTAAACATGTGGGGCGGAACCTCCCCAAAAAATGGCAAAGTGCTAGTCCAGACGACAAAAACAGACTGAATCCCGCCGACTCCATCGGCAGAATTTCTCATGGAATCTTGAGCCTCTTAAAAATATTAGTGAGTGGGCGAGGTTAATGCTGTCACTTTGGTGAAGCGGAGGCTTAGAGCCAGAAACCGTCAATTAGATCGAGGTGCCATCTTTAAAGGGTGTCCCGACCAATGCTGCAGCCGAATGTCACTCAGGCCACATCTCGGAGGTCTCGGGCTTTGCCCCCCCCGAAAGTCATCGCCGGCATATCCCCTCCACCCAGCCCCGCAATTGTCAGTGTCAGCAGATCCTCTCCCCTCAATGTCTGCTCTCCCCCCCTGCCCACCACACATACACGCATGCCCCTCCCCCACCCCCCCACACCTCCCTCCATGGGGCTCCCACGAGGGTCAAATTCTAAACACTAAACATGAATAATATAAAACATTAACCAACCCCCAAAATGTCTTTCGATGTCTCCTACCTCTGTTCGATTCACCTAGACAAAATAATAAAAGTGCAAATAAAAAGATGTAAAAACCAACCTGACTTTGGGGCAAATGGTCCAAGTTAGCGCTACCCCTGCATTTTTCATTGAGTAGCTCCGGCACAACACATGGCTTCAAGCAGCACAAAAAAAATGCTGAGAGTTTGAGAGCCATGTGCTTCTAACACACATGTCCAAATGTCCACACTTCCGGATCATTCTGTGCGGTGGACCCCAAATGGACCCCATAGTTACCCATCATTCGACAAGATGTAACTTTTTCAAGAGTTGTTATGGAAATTATAATAGAGGTCTCGTTCAAGCTCTTGTCAATTCAATTGTATTGAATTAATAAGAATAATAATCTTTATTGTCACAAGTAGGCTTCCATTAACGCTGCAATGAAGTTACTTCAAAATCCCCTAGTCGCCACACTCCGGCGCCTGTTCGAGTTCACTGTGGGATCATTCAGAATGTCTAATTCACCTAACAAGCACGTCTTTCAGGACTTGTGGGGGGAAACCGGAGCACTGGGAGTAAACCCACGCAGACTCGCGGAGAACGTGCAGACTCCGCACAGACAGTGACCCAAGCCGGGAGTTGAACCTGGGTTGCTGGCACTGTAAAGCAACAGTGCTACCCATTGTGCCACCAATTGGTGCTATCTACAGGGTGTGGGGTGCAGCTCCATAGCGCACCCTCTGGATTAGGGTAGAATCACTGTAACAACATCTGGATCTCCACATTATTCTGCACATGTGCAGGCTCCAGAAGCTGCTGTCAGGTTCAGGGGAGTAATGGCAGAAAATGCGGGTAGTTTACATAATTATATAAGCACCATTTGGGCCATTGTGTCCATCATGGTGCTGCTCTTATAGTGCAGGCAAGTTTAAATCCAATAGCTACATAGTAGAAGAAATATATTTTTGTCAGGCACTGTCTTTTAAGTTCATGGTGTTGTCGTGTGAGACCTGAGTTTACCTTGGAGCCTGGAATGTTATTCAAACATATGTGTATCTCACTGAAACTCCTTAGATTGAAATACTTCAACCCACGATTCAAGAGATGTGACTTTGGTATTCAAAAAACATCTTTTCATGCCGTTTGCTTTTTGTTAAAGAAAACTATCCAAAGGTTTGACAAACCTTTTTCTATTTATCTCTTTAAAATTGTGATTTGAGAATCACTTCTTTGTAGAAATAGGAACATTTTAGAGCCACTCATACTTCAGGGCATCAGGAATGTATTTTTAAAGTTACTGAAAAATGCAACTAAAACAACAAAACCTTCAGAACAAAAATCAAGAAACTTAATTTGCATTTAGAAATGATTAAACTTGTATTGCTCACTAACTGTTTGGACAAGATACAAATTACATCATCAACGTTCTTGTTTCAAAAATGTTTTTTAAAAATATATATATTATAATGTAGCAGAATGTAATATAAAATCAAGATCCAAAACACATATTTATATACGATGACCCTGATTTGTAAATCCATCTCATTGTTATAATACCTTACTTGCAACTGACATGATGCTGAAACCTGGGTGCAATTATCTCAAAATTGCTGAGTGTTAGATTAGGCGAGAGAAACTCTGAAAGTCGCCGGTTTGGACGACGCCTTTTCTTGCCTGATTAAATAGCACCCTGTGCAATTTCAGAGTACAGGCGAGGATCACACAGTCAGCTTGAGGGGAAGGGGGGGGTGGGGGGTGCAGGGCTTAAACACGGCAGCAAAGCATCGGGGCACCCCTTCCCATCACAATGCCAACACCGGAGTACTGCCAGGGAACAATGCCCAGCTTTGTCCCTTCACCTCCGGATCTACAGGCATCTCCGCCCTCCCGGTGTGGTCATCGTGACTGGGGTTTTGCTTTTGAAAGCCAGTCATGATTTGCGCCGGCGTGACATCATGCTGACAGGTGGGGAGGATACGTCGTGGACGGACGTCTTAGCCCATTAATTGTATTCAAATTTAATAAAATCGGAGAAATCAGAGGTCGTGAACATGTTTATGTAACTGGCGGGAGGAGAGGAAGATCTCAAACTGAGATATCACTAGTGCAAATCCTATTTTTGGCCATTTAGTGACCATTACCGGATTTGAGCCTGAAGCTAACAAGGCTGCTCGATAGCACCCCTTGACTATATTGAAGACTTTCTAATGAACTTAAATGCAGCATTAAAAGAATATAATTTTATTTAGTTTGTAAATAGTTCAAAGTAATACCTGCCTCCATGTTGCAATGCTGCATTTGGTACTGTTTTGGAACTTTGTTTTGTCAATAGGTGCAAAAGGGAAATAGGCTGTAAGGTCAATGATGTGTGTTTCAGTGTGGTGGTTTTAAAATTATGTTTGCAGGCCTCAGAGGTTCAAACAACCTAATCTCTGGAGTGTGGCTCGAGGCTCGGGAGATGCTCTTCCTCATTTTTTCCAGTAACCAAGGTGACATCTGAGTAACTGTAACTGTGCTTCATCTGATCTGTTTAAAATTTGGTCGAAGGCTTGTTGGAACAACGCTGGTGCGGGTGTAATGCAAAATGGTTTATTTTATATTGAAATAATCCTTTGTGTGTCACAATCGTCAAAAACTGTTGTGAATCTGGGTCCACTTTCATTTGAAGATATACTTGACTGAGATTAATTTTACTGAAGTGTTGGCCTCCAGCCATACCAGCAAATGAGTCATCACTCAAGGGCAGAGGGTACTGCTCTGCGCACAGTGCAGGATTAACAATCATTTTTAAATCGCTCAAATGCATACAGATTTATCTCCTTCAATCATGGTTATGATCGTCGTGGCCCAATCATTCACGCGAATGGTTTCAAGGACTCCGGTTTTGACCAGCCATTCTAATTCTGCTTCTACCTTGAGTCTTCTTGTGTACAGCACTGACTTAGCCTTGATCCTGACTTTCTTCCTTGATCTTCAGCTTTACTGAGGTATCATCCATGCTTCCCAGCTCGCCGTTGAAGAGAAGGGCATGTTTCTTCAAATTTTGGGTGGACCTGATTCGGGGGCAGCACAGTGGCACAATGGTTAGCACTGCTGCCTCATGGTGCCAAGGACCCGGGTTCAATCACAGCCCCGGGTCATTGTCCTTGTGCGATTTACACATTCTCCCTGTGGCTGGGTGGATCAATCACAGCCCAAAGATATGCAGGGTAGGTGGATTGGCCACACTAAATTGCTCCTTAATTGGGAAAAATAAAGACCTGGGGCTGGATTCTCCTCTCCCCGACTCCAAAATCGCATTCGGCGACGCGGCGCAGAATCTGTTTTGACGCCCATATCGGGAGCGCCGCCGATTTGTATGATTCTCTGCCCCCTGAAAAGCGGCATACTCTAGGAGTACGCCATGCTGATTATCCACGGCATCAGGCCATTGCCTGAGGCCCGCCCCGCAATGCTCTGTCCCCGACAGGGCAGTTTCCCGACGGCATGGAACTTCTATGGTCTCACCCGTTCGGGAACCTCACGTGGCGGCTGCGGACTCAGTCTGGGGCCGGCACAGTCAGGGGAGGGCCGATCCACGGGCAGGGGGGGTTTCATTCAGGGCTGGGAGCACTGTAAATGGACGGTCTGGCGTGCGAGCGGCCGAAGGAGGGCAGTACTTTAGCGGTCCAGGTCTGCGGGCTGAGTCCGCCATGAAGCATGGCGTGGCCGCTGCAAGCTGCCGTCATGCGCATGCACGGCCTTGGAACCGGAAGTGCGCAGGGCTGTATCAGTAGCCAGAGCTGCGCGCTCTATGCTGCCTCCCTGCTAGCCCCCAACAAAACGGGGAACTGGTGGCTGGAATAAAAAATCCAACCCCTGATTCAGAATCTGTTACGCGATTTGCATCAGCCCAATAATAATCTGATCGTTTCCAGCCAAGTTCTTCCTATTAGTGTTGGATAATTTCTTTTAACTATGTGCAAGGACAAATCTGCTGTCTGTCCATTTAATTGCATGATGTGGAGATGCCGGCATTGGACTGGGGTGAGAACAGTAAGAAGTCTGACAACACCAGGTTAAAGTCCAACGCCTCCTTCCTCAGATGAATGAAGAGGTGGGTTGCAGAAACATATATATAAACATAGTCAAAGATTCAATACGATACTTTGAATGCAAGTCTTTGCAGGTAATTAAGTCTACAGGTCCAGACGGAGCAACTAGAGAGAGGGATAATCACAGGTTAAAGAGGTGTGAATTGTCTCAAGCCAGGACAGTTGGTCAAATTTCGCAAGCCCAGGCCAGATGGTGGGGGGTGAATGTAATGCAACATGAATCCAAGGTCCCGGTTGAGGCCGTACTCATGTGTGTGGAACTTGGCTATGAGTTTCTGCTCGCCGATTCTGCGTTGTCGCTCGCCCTGAAGGCTGCCTTGGAGAACGATTACCCGGAGATCCGAGGCTGAATGCCCTTGACTGCTGAAGTGTTCCCCGACGGGAAGGGAACATTCCTGCATGCCGATTGTCACGCAATGTCTGTTCATCCGCTGTCGCAGCGTCTGCATGGTCTTGCCAATGTACCACGCTTCGGGACATCCTTTCCTGCAGCGTATGAGGTAGACAACGTTGGCCGAGTCGCACGAGTTTGTACCACGTACCTGGTGGGAGGTGTTCTCACGTGTAATGGTGGTACCCATGTCAATGATCTGGCACGTCTTGCAGAGATTGCCATGGCAGGGTTGTGTGGTGTCGTTTTTGCTGTTCTGAAGGCTGGGTAGTTTGCTGCAAACAATGGTTTGTTTGTGGTTGCGTGGTTGTTTGAAGGCAAGTAGTGGGGCTGACCTTGGCAAGATGTTCGTCTTCATCGATGATGTGTTGAAGGTTGCAAAGAAGGTGTCGTAGTTTCTCCGCTGCGGGAAAGTACTAGACGATGAAGGGTACTCTGTCAGTTGTGTCCCATGTTTGTCTTCTGAGGAGGTCGGTGCGGTTTTTTGCTGTGGCACGTTGGAACTGTCAATCGATGAGTCGAGCGCCATATCCCGTTCGCAAGAGTGCATCTTTCAGCATCTGTAGTTGTCTGTTATGCTCCACCTCATCTGAGCCGATCCTGTGTATAGGCTTGTCCATAGGGGATGGATTCTTTAATGTGTTTAGGGTGGAGAAGCTGGAGAAGTGGAGCATTGTGAGGTCATCCGTGGGCTTGCGGTAAAGCGAATTGCTGAGGTGACCGTCCTTGATGGAGATGAGTGTGTCCAAGAATGCAACCGATTCTGGAGAGTAGTCCATGGTGAGTCTGATGGTGGGGTGGAACTTACTGATGTCATCATGTAGTCATTTCAGTAATTCTTCGCCGTCGGTCCAAAGGAAAAAAATGTCATCGATGTATCTGGTGTATAACATCGGTTGAAGGGCCTGTGCGGTGAGGAGGTCTTGCTCAAACTTGTGCATGAAGATGTTGATATATTGAGGTGCGCATTTGATCCCCATGGCTGTTCCATGTGTCTGAATGAAGAACTTGTTGTCGAAGGTGAAGACGTTCTGTTCCAGAATGAAGCGGATGAGTTGCAGAATTGCGTCTGGAGATTGGCAGTTGTCGGTGTTGAGTAATGAGGCAGTTGCAGCAATGCCGTCGTCATGGGGGATGCTGGTGTAGAGTGCTGAGACGTCCATTGTGACGAGGAATGTTCCATGTTCAACTGGTCCACAAGTGCTGAGTTTCTGTAAGATGTCCATTGTATCGCGACAGAAGCTGGGCGCTCCTTGTACAATGGGTTTCAAGATGCCCTCGATGTAGCCAGAGAGGTTCTCACACAGGGTCCCATTGCCTGATACAATAGGACAGCCTGGTGTGTTGGCCTTGTGTATTTTCGGGAGGCAGTAGAGATCTCCAATGCTGGGAGTACGTGGGATGAGAGCACGTAGGGTGCTCTGAATGTCTGGATCCAAGGTCTTGATCAATCTGTTGAGTTGACGGATGTGTTCCTTGGTCGAATCTGCGGGTAACTGTCTGTAGTATTCCTGGTTGTTGTGTTGTCGGTACACTTCTTTGCAGTAGTCTGTTCTGTTCAGTATGAGGTTGGCCCCTCCTTTGTCTGCTGGTTTGATGTTGCGGTTGGTCTTGAGAGCGCGGATGGCGTTGTGTTGGACTTGGGTGACGTTCGGGGCATTTAATTGCTGTTACATCAATAAGGCCTCACAATGGAACCATTCTCCAGTATGTTTTTAACATTATCGGGGTGTTGTGTCTCTGCCTGTGATCAGACTCAGCAGTACACCATTGGAAGCAGTCAGCAAATTCTGCTTCCTTGCATTACAGCAAAAGACAGCCTGTTTCTTGACAAAGAGCTCAACACAACTGTTACTTATTTTCCTTTGCCTTTCATTAATAAACCCCTTTGTTAACTACTGGAAGCCTCCAGGGTGTGGCTTGAGCCACCATATTGGTGATGAGGTAAGAGGTTTAATCACAGTCTGCAATATGTCGTGAATTGAGGTGGGAGGGAAGGAGCAGCTGAGAATGTAAAGAAGCTCCAATGAGAGCTGGGAATCATTGAACCATGAATACAACTGCCTATCATCAGTAAACCATATCTGTTTGACCAAGGGACTGAGTATTGGAGTCAATACGTGGAACGGCTCTGCGATTTTTTTTACCGTGAACGAGATCACAGGTGAGTAGAAGCAGAAGGTGATGCTTCTGGCAGTTTGCAGGTCCCGAACAGATAATTTAAGTAGGAACATTACATCGCAAGAGGAACCTGACGTAAATACCTTTGACCAGATAATGAAATTGGTCGAAGAACACTTCAACCCAAGGCCCTTGTTTATCCTCCAATATTATAAATTAGGGACCATGAAGAGTTCATCTCAGTTTTCACAGCCAGGGTTTACCAGCTCGCTGGATACTGTGAGTTTGGGACTGCACTGAGTGACATGTTGCGTGGCTGACTAGTTTGCGTGATCTAAGGAAGATCTTGGCTTAAACTACTATACTGTTGGAAAAAGCGGTCAAGATAGCTTATGCAATGGAGTGTGCCGAGAAAAGAGCCACTGAGCTCCAAAGCATGGCTGAGGGGGAGGTTAATTAAGTATGGGGCGGTATAACCGTGAGGTGTGTGGCAGGATCAACAGGCACATCAGAGAACCAGACACGGTCCTTGGGACAGGACCGGTGGAAAAAAACACATGAAAAAGACGGGGCAACAACCCAATTCAGAGGTGGACTGCTTTCATTGAGGGGGAGACCACCCCCAAGAGACTTGCGATGTTCGGGTGTTCATGCGTTTCCAATACAATCACAGGGGGTCATCCAAGCACATTGCCACATGAGGCAAAGTGTGCCAATGCAAAAAAAAAAACAGCAGCAGCCCACAGTTCCACTGAATATAATGGAGAAGAGCTCTGAAGAAGAGCATGCAATGTGATGGTTGAATGCAGCCCAACTGAACAAGATGCTGCTAATTGAAATTATCTTAAGGGTAAGTGGCAAACCCTTCAAAATGGAAATCGACACCAGGGCTTCAGTAACCATTGTAGGACAATAGACTTTTAAATATATCCGTGCTGGAATACAGCCTTTAACTTTGAACAATACTGTAGCCAAACTTTCCATCTGCACTGAGGAAACCTTGATAAGCTTTGGAACCATCAACACATCAGTGGCGTACAAAGAGCAAGAGGACAATCGGCCCTTGATTGTCATGGAAGGGCACTGACCCAGCCTGATGGGTTGAGACTGGTTACAGAAGATGAGGCTCAATTGGTTCAAACTCCCTATTGGCCAGGGTTCGTGAGCCTGGTTTTGGTTCGTAATTTGGCTTCACGGCCACCTTGGTTAGGTGGACAGATTGTAGCCCAGCCGGGGCATGTGGTCAATGCCAACAGGAAGACTGTCAGAAAGTTCTGTGCCTGTTACTTACCTGCCTTTTCCTTTCATTAATAAACCCCTTGTTAACTACTGGAAGCATCCAGGATATGTCTTGAGCCAATACACCTACAAAGAACAATGACTCAACAGATACGATCCAACGGATATGCTGCACCCGAAAAGCAGCTCGCTGCGGTACTGCCTGGCCGATAAATGCAGAACACCCTGCACCCGAGATCTACCCAGCTCGCAATACCTCATGAGTCTAACGCGATCTCGCGAGATGTTGTAATGTAAATCTCTCACATTGTGAGCAGGCTCACCTTTTAGCAAATCTACATATTAGAGTGAGACAGCTCGTCTCACTTTAATATGCAGTTTCTCGAGGAGCCCGAGGCCTTGGGAACTAACCCCTTCGCCTTGCAGGCCTCAGGCCTCGAGCGACGTTCAGTACTAGTCTCCACAAACGGGGACCAGGTACTCGTAGGGGTTTCTCAGGGGATCTAAGGCTCCCAGACCCATTCCATTTGGGCAGGGTGATACCCTTGCACTACTGTTGTCACCCGGGCACCCTGGCAAAGCCAGCTGGTTGCTACCTGGTTGCCAGCATGGACTTCCAAAGTGCCCAGGTGGCACTGCCAGCTGGAAGGGGAACTTCCAGGGTGCCAGGTTGGCACAGCCAAGGTGCCAAGTTGTCATTTTTTGTGCTGACGATTGGGCCGGAGGCATTGGGAGGGACGGGGACCCTCCCACATTGCGTTGGAACTTGGGGAAGATCAGGGGCCTTGGAGATCAGAACGCTGAGGCACCTTACTTAATGCTAGTGGTTTTTTATAGCCATGCGCTCCTTGGTGCTGTGAGCGCACGGAAACACACGACTAAACCGCTCACTATGGGACTTCGTTAACATTCAGTTGAATCACACCCAATATCTTCCATCTGCAGAATTTATGAGACATTCTTGGCATCACATGGAAAACCAAAGCCACCTATGAAGCAGTGCTGCATCCTCCAGGTTATGCTGGTATTGGAGGTTGTCATGCCAAGAAGGGGGCCTCATCTCTCTCCAGCGTAATGTCCTCCAGCCCTATAATACCCAGCCTCCCCAACCACATGGTCTGGTTCCTTGGATATTATCCTCTCACTTCACCATTGAGGCTGTGGCTTCAGCTGTCCAGGCTCCGTACAGTGGTAACCAACCCCTCCCCACCCTCACCTCTCCTATCTTTCCACCTCCTCTTGAGCTCAGACCTTTTTTAAAAACTCTCTTTAAAGCTCACCTTTCTCATCAAGCCTTTAGCGACTCATTTTATCATCTCCTCCTTTGGGGAGGTGAGTTTTGGTCTAATTTCTCTCTGTAATGCACCTTACGTTAAATGCAGTAAATAAATATAGGATATCATTGGTACTAATTGGACAATTTCCTCCTCGCTGGCAGGCAGTAAGCTGTGTGCTACGTGCTCAGTTTGCCCACGTAAAATGACCAGAATGGAGCAATTACGTTCCTGTGATTTCAGTCAGTGATTGATTAGAACCGCACTGCTGGAATTTTCCCAGCTGCAGTCTAAATTCTTAAAGTGCTCCTGAGTCATCAGGAGGCAGAAGCAGCCAAACGGAAGCACACAAGGCAGATGCAGTTGTCACCACAATGGGAATGCCACACTCACTTGAGGCCACACAGTTATGGTCACAAACACGGACACATCAATGTGGGAATGTCTGAGAACAGCATGTCTTTGTAGGTTTGCTTTTCCAGGGAGATAATACCTGAGTCATGCCATCTGCTCTAATTTGAACTGCACTTCAATTTAAAAATAGAGGACATGATTTAAGAGAAAGATTTCTAAGGGTGCAATTCAATGAAAAAGTTTCTAAGTGTGATAGTGAGTGGGAACTACCGTGAGCTTCCTGGCGCTTGGCCCAGCGAGCCGTCATCGCAATGCAACGTTAATTGTTCCATTTCACGTGGCCCAATGGGGGCTTCATGCTGCAAATCATGGCTCGCCAGCCGATTTGCCAGGACCGTGCTTGCCAGTCCCCTACTAACAAGGTAGAGCACCACTTAAACTGCTCTTGCATAGTCAACCCCACTCCACTCGCCGAGTGATGACCTGCACCACGACCTGGGGATGCAGACCGAGGGAGGCTCCTGTGGGCAGTCGAGGCCAGGAGCGATGTCCTGGTCCCCCGTGGGTAAGCCACAGGGCAGCCAGTGCTGCATGGGAGGAAGTGGCAGCAAAGGCTGGTCGGGCAGCGTCAACAGGAGGACTGGCACCCAGTGCCGCAAGAAGGCCAATGACCTACACTAGGCTGCACAAGTGAGTGGGCACCGCCTCCCCCCTTGAAATATTCTTCCCCCCCACGCACGGTGAACCACGATGCCCTCTCTGAGTCTCCGCAGGAGAGGATGTCCCACATCTGTCAGAACATAAGAACGTAAGAACATAAGAACTACTAGCAGGAGTAGGCCATCTGGCCCTTTGAGCCTGCTCAGCCATTCAATGAGGTCATGACTGATTGTTTGTGGACTCAGCTACACTTTCCCACCCGAACAACCCCTTAATCCTTTATTCTTCAATAAACTATCTATCTTTATCTTGAAAATATTTAATGAAGGAGCCTCAACTGCTTTACTGGGCAGGGAATTCCAAAGATTCGCAATCCTTCGGGTGAAGAAGTTCCTCCTAAGCTCAGCCCTAAATCTACCTCCCCTTATTTTGAGGCTATGCCCCCTAATTGACCTACACCTACATCAGCAAAGCGTTTGATAAGGTTCCCCACGGTAGGCTATTGCAGAAAATACGGAGGCTGGGGATTGAGGGTGATTTAGAGATGTGGATCAGAAATTGGCTAGCTGAAAGAAGACAGAGGGTGGTGGTTGATGGGAAATGTTCAGAATGGAGTACAGTCACAAGGATCTGTTCTGGGGCCGTTGCTGTTTGTCATTTTTATCAATGACCTAGAGGAAGGCGCAGAAGGGTGGGTGAGTAAATTTGCAGACGATACTAAAGTCGGTGGTGTTGTCGATAGTGTGGAAGGATGTAGCAGGTTACAGAGGGATATAGATAAGCTGCAGAGCTGGGCTGAGAGGTGGCAAATGGAGTTTAATGTAGAGAAGTGTGAGGTGATTCACTTTGGAAGGAATAACAGGAATGCGGAATATTTGGCTAATGGTAAAGTTCTTGAAAGTGTGGATGAGCAGAGGGATCTAGGTGTCCATGTACATAGATCCCTGAAAGTTGCCACCCAGGTTGATAGTGTTGTGAAGAAGGCCTATGGAGTGTTGGCCTTTATTGGTAGAGGGATTGAGTTCCGGAGTCGGGAGGTCATGTTGCAGCTGTACAGAACTCTGGTACGGCCGCATTTGGAGTATTGCGTACAGTTCTGGTCACCGCATTATAGGAAGGACGTGGAGGCTTTGGAGCGGGTGCAGAGGAGATTTACCAGGATGTTGCCTGGTATGGAGGGAAAATCTTATGAGGAAAGGCTGATGGACTTGAGGTTGTTTTCGTTGGAGAGAAGAAGGTTAAGAGGAGACTTAATAGAGGCATACAAAATGATCAGGGGGTTGGATAGGGTGGACAGTGAGAGCCTTCTCCCGCGGATGGAAATGGCTGGCACAAGGGGACATAACTTTAAACTGAGGGGTAATAGATATAGGACAGAGGTCAGAGGTAGGTTCTTTACGCAAAGAGTAGTGAGGCCGTGGAATGCCCTACCTGCTACAATAGTGAACTCGCCAACATTGAGGGCATTTAAAAGTTTATTGGATAAACATATGGATGATAATGGCATAGTGTAGGTTAGATGGCTTTTGTTTCGGTGCAACATCGTGGGCCGAAGGGCCTGTACTGCGCTGTATTGTTCTATGTTCTATGTTCTAATTCTGCTTTCACCCACCAGTAGAAACAACCTGCCCGCATCTATCCTATCTATTCCCTTCATAATTTTATATGTTTCTATAACATCGCCCCGCATTCTTGTAAATTCCAATGAGTACAGTCCCAGTCTACTCAACCTCTTCTCGTAATCCAACATCCTCAACTCTGGGATTAACCTAGTGAATCTCCTCTGCACACGCTCTAGCGTCAGTACATCCTTTCTCAGGTAAGGAGACCAAAACTGAACTAAATACTCCAGATGTGGCCTCACTAACACCTTCTATAGTTGCAGCATCTCCCTAGTCTTAAACTCCATCCTTCTAGCAATGAAGGACAAAGGCACCTGTTGCACCTGCAAACCAAATTTTTGCGACTCATGCCCTAGGACACCCTGGTCCCTCTGCACAGCAGCATGTTTTAATATTTTATCATTTAAATAATAATCCCTTTTGCTATTATTCCGAACAAAATGGATAACCTCATATTTGTCAACATTGTATTCCATCTGCCAGGCCCGAGCCCATTCACTTAAACTATCCAAATCCCTCTGCAGACTTCCAGTAGGGGCTTTTCACAGTAACTTCATTTGAAGCCTACTCGTGACAATAAGCGATTTTCATTTCATTTTTCATTTTCATTTCATTTCAGTATCCTCTGCACTTTTTGCTTTACCACTCATCTTATTGTCATCTGCAAACTTGGACACATTGCACTTGATTCCAACTCCAAATCATCTATATAAATTGTGAACAATTGTGGGCCCAACACTGATCCCTGAGAGACACCACTAGCTTCCGATTGCCAACCAGAGAAACACCCATTAATCCCCACTCTTTGTTTTCCATTAATTAAGCAATCCTCTGTCCATGCTAATACTTTACCCTTAATGCCATGCATCTTTATCTTATGCAGCAACCTTTTGTGTGGCACCTTGTCAAAAGCTTTCTGGAAATCCAGATATACCACATCCATTGGCTCCCCGTTATCTACCACACTGGTAATGTCCTCAAAAATTTCCACTAACTTAGTTAGGCATGAACTGCCCATGCTGCGTCTGTCCAATGGGATAATTTCCATCCAAATGCCTCGCTATTTCTTCCTTGATGATAGATTTCAACATCTTCCCTACTACCGAAGTTAAGCTACTGGCCTATAATTACCCACTTTCTGCCTACCTCCTTTTTTAAACAGTGGTGTCACGTTTGCTAATTTCCAATCCGCCGGGATCACCCCAGAGTCTAGTGAATTTTGGTAAATTATCACGAGTGCATTTGCAATTTCCCTAGCCATCTCTTTTAGTACTCTGGGATGCATTCCATAAGGGCCAGGAGACTTGTCTACCTTTAGCTCCATTAGCTTGCCCATCACTGCCTCCTTAGTGATGACAATCGTCTCAAGATCCTCACCTGTCATAGCCTCATTTCCATCAGTCACGAGCATGTTATTTGCATCTTCCACTGTGAAGACCGACCCAAAAAACCTGTTCAGTTCCTCAGCCATTTCCTCATCTCCCATTATTAAATCTCCCTTCTCATCCTCTAAGGGACCAATATTTACCTTGGCCACTCTTTTTTGTTTTATATATTTGTAGAAACTTTTACTATCTGTTTTTATATTCTGAGCAAGTTTACTCTCATAATCTATCTTACACTTCTTTATAGCTTTTTAAGTAGCTTTCTGTTGCCCCCTAAAGATTTCCCAATCCTCTAGTCTCCCACTAATCTTTGCCAATTTGTATGCTTTTTCCTTCAATCTGACACTCTCCCGTATTTCCTTAGATATCCATGGTCGATTTTCCCTCTTTCTACTGTCCTTCCTTTTTGTTGGTATAAACTTTTGCTGAGCACTGTGAAAAATTGCTTGAAAGGTTCTCCACTGTTCCTCAACTGTTTCGCCATAATGTCTTTGTTCCTAGCCTACCTTAGCTAGTTCTTCTCTCATCCCATTGTAATCTCCTTTGTTTAATCACAAAACACTCGTGTTTGATTTTACCTTCTCACCCTCCATCTGTATTTTAAATTCCACCATATTGTAATCGCTCCTTCCAAGAGGATCCCTAACTATGAGATCATTAATCAATCCTGTCTCATTACACACTACAAGATCTAGGACCGCTTGTTCCTTCATAGGTTCCATTACATACTGTTCCAGGAAACTATCGCGGATACAGTCTATAAACTCCTCCTCAAGGCTGCCTTGACCGACCTGGTCAATTAAACCAATCGACATGTATATTAAAATTCCCCGTGATAACTGCTGTACCGTTTCTACATGCATCAGTTATTTCTTTGTTTATTGCCCACCCCACCGTAATGTTACTATTTGACTACTCCTATCTGTGGCTTTTTCGCCTTATTTTTCCTGATTTCCACCCAAATGGATTCAATCTTATCCTCCATTGCACCGATGTCATCCCTCACTACTGCCCAGATGTCATCCTTAAATAAAAGAGCTACACCACCCCCCTTACTATCCACTCTGTCCTTCCGAATAGTTTGATACCCTTGGATATTTAACTCCCAGCCATGACCATCTTTTAACCATGTTCCAGTAATGGCCACTAAATCATAGTCATGCACGATGATTTGCGCCATCAACTCATTTACCTTTTTCCGAATACTACGAGCATGTAGGGAAAGTACCCTTATGTTGGCTTTTATACCTCTGTTTTGAATCTTAACACCTCTATCAGTAACCTCTCCTATGTTATTTTTCCTTTGAACTTTTCTCCTAATTTTCCTTATCGTTGAATCCATGGGGCTCGTTTAGCACAGTGGAAACTTCACGGTTCAATTCCCGTACCAGCCTCCCCAAGCAGGTGCCAGAATGTGGCGACGAGGGTCTTTTCACAATAACTTAATTTGAAGCCTACTTGTGACAATAAGCGATTTTCATTTTTATTTTCATATCCTCATGTAACAAACTGCTGCGTCGCTTTCCATTTATGTTTTTACTTCCCGTTTTATTCCTTTTAGTATTACTGGGCCTATTCACTGAGCTCTCCTCAGTCACTGTACCCTGTACTGTGGCCCTTTTTGATTTTTGACTGGCTTCTCTGTCTTATACTTCAGGAGAGGGACCAGACGAGCGGCCTGGTGGCGAACATCAGAATCCTCACCAGGTTCGTGGAACAGGCCCTGGAGGTTACGGGACAGCCGAGGATAGAGGGGTCACCAAAGTAGAGGTCGGCGCATGGTGCAGGGGTGAGGATCCACTGGCATGCACCCAGATGGACTGTCAAACATGAGTTGTTAATGCCATTCGGACTGACCCATCCCTCCTACTGATCACATGTTCATTATCCTGCAGGACCTCTGGCCCATCCGGGGTGACCCCCCCCCCCTCCTCCCCCCCACACCCCGTATTCCAAGAGAACACCTCAGAGGAGAGCTCTGAGGATGCCACCATCGTTGTGTCACAGCTGTCATCCCCACCTTCCACCAGCGTAGAGACAAGCACCTCGGTGGGAAATGTTAGTGGTCAGGCTTCCAGGGCACATTCTGGTGAGCACCACCCAGTTGCTGGTGTATATAAGTCAGAGGCAGCAGCACCCAGGTGAGACAGCAGTCAGAGGTCTGCTGGATTGCAGGGCCCACCTTGGTCCCAGTCAGATGCTGAGCCTCTGGAACAGATTTGCCTGGCACTGCTGCAGACGATTGAGTGCGGCTGTGATATTCAGAGGGAGACGTCAGCGACACTCCAGCAGGTCCACAGCTGATTGGAGGAGTCCCAGAGGCAATGGGCGAAGGAGATGACGGTAACAATACGTGACACAGAGGCCAACACTGCTAGGTTGGCGACCGCAGTGGAAAACATGGTGCAAGACGGTAGCAGCATGAGTGAAAGTATCCAAGGTGTGGCTCAGTCAGTGCCGGACATGGCTGAGGGACATGTCCCCGTCTCAGATGGGAATAGCTGGGGCGCTACAGAGCTTTTCGCAGTCGCAGGCAGGCAGTGCTGCAGAGCACGAGCGCATCGACACAATGGTGCAGACATTGGGGAGCCGCCAGGGCTGGCACAGCCATATGATGCAGGGGCAGCCAAAGCTCAATCCAGCTGCTCCTCCATTCCGAGGTGAATCCCAGAGCCCTATGGGCACTGATCGGGAGGAAGGGGGTGCTGGGTGCCAACCTAGACCTGTCCTATGGAATGTCGAAGATGGCCACCAGTTGGCCCGAGTTCCACCCACTAACGATGCTGCGTCACGCAGTCAGCATATGGTACAGTGCGGCACAGCTGTGCATGTGCCACTGGCAAGTGTGCACAGGCCCTCCGGCCCCAGAGCCCCCAGAGGACTCACAGCAGGGGCATTGAAGGCCTTTGGACGTGGTCAGAAGCTGGTTGGCTCTACCTCTGACGTATATCCTGGGGAAACATCTAGACGCAGTGGTAGAGCAGGTAAGGCATGTCGAGGATCAAAAGGCACTGGGGGAAGGAGAGGGGGTGGGGAAATTGGGGCAGCACTATCGGGAGAGTGGGTCTGAGGTGTACACTTGTTTGAGATATATTAAAAAACCTTCACCACAATCAGTATGACGCCTCTGACATCTTCTTACATAATGCAGGCCAACCACAAACCCCATGCCGTATTCCCTCAGGCATGGGGGTACTGTACCCCCCTGCGCCTGCCCCGGCACACCACGTGCAGGTCATGGGTGTGAGTGACCCCCACAGTGGTCAGACTATGGCATAGAATGAGGAGCACCAGCGCTCAGCTCACTGTGGGTTATCATCACGCCCCCCCAGCCTCGACAGTGACCCACTGACAGTGACACTACCATGCCAATACCCTGGATTGATATAGCACAGACTGTGGGAGGATGGGAAACTGGGGTGGGGGTGGGGGGGAGTATGGGAAGAGGGGAGGATGGTGAGGGTGGGGGGGGGGGGGCGCAGATTGATGGAGAAGGGGGAGGGCTTGCGATGGTGGTCTAGGCCACATCCTATGTGAAACGGGCGATGGTGAAGGCCTCCCTGGCCCTTCTGCCGTCTGTCCTCCAGTCTGTGGCTGGTCCTTTGGTTCCTCCCCAGGGTCGCCCTCTTGTTAGGGCACCTACTCATCGTCCTCCTCCTCCTCCTCAGAGATGGCCACATGTTCCTCCTCCTCTGCCTCCAGCAGATCACTCCGCTGCTGTGCCAGGTTGTGGAGGACACAGCAGACCACCACAAAGAGGGCGCCGCTCCGGGGGGGTGTACTGCAATGCCGGAGCGGTCGAGACGTCAGAACTGCATTTTGAGGAATCTGATTCACCACTCAATGACAGCCCGGGTGGCCACATGCACCTCGTTGTATCGGGTCTCCACATCGGCCACCGGCCTCCGTATTCGCATCATTAGCCAGGTCCTCAGCAGGTACCCCTTATCCCTGAAGAGCCAACTGGTAATTCTGGGGTGGGCCTTGAAGAGGCTGGGGATGTCCGACTGCCCCAGGATATAGCTGCTGTGCACACTCCCAGGGAAGCGTACACACACGTGCATGATCTTAAGGTGGTTGTCAAATTGGAATGCTAGGCAATAAGCCCAGATGCGACATGGCACACCCACTGGTGGGAATCCACTTAGGATGTGTGATGTACTCACTTCACTACTATTGTGAATTCCTTCCAATGCCCAGATACAAGCGTGGACCAGGCGAAACGGCACCCAGGAGGCCACCTAGGCTATCCATGACACCTGGGTGGTCCAGTATAGTGCAGGATGGCTCCTGGAATGCAGGCACCTTGGCACGACCCAAGTGTCACCTTGGCACTGCCACCCTGGCACTGCCAAGGTGCCCGAGTGGCACTGCCAAGCCAGCAAGAGAACTGCCCAGGACCCAGGGTGACAGTGCACAGGTATCCCGGTGCCAGGGTGGTACTGCCGAGGGTCAGGGACAGCCTTGCCCGTGAAAGGGGGGTGGGGGTTTGAAGGGTGGGGTAGTGCAAGACATGTAAGAAGGGGCCTCCAGGAGATTGGGGACATGGGGGTCCTGGAAGGGGGGTCTGTAAGAGGGCGTGGGGCAAGGGGTCCTGAAGATCTTGGCCTCCTAGGGACCCCATAAAGAGGTGTCCTCACTTGGGGTGTGTGGGGTAGTGCCCATGTGTGTGGCGGAGGTGACATTGCCCATGGGTGTGGTGGACCCACAAGCTCACTTAGAGGTCAGGGCACTCTTTCAAAATGGCTGCCCGATCTCAGAGTTCAATTCCCGAGAGCTGAAAAAAATTCGAAGTGTGGGCTAAACGGGTCTGATGTTATACCCCATAGGCTTTTGGAGATTAACTTTGTTGCATACCAACAACTTTGCCATCTACAGCAGCCTCACAATGGAGCAGGCTCTCAACTACTTGGCCTCCACCAATTACATGAACTGCTCAACCTTCAGCATCATTGTTCACTGCAAACCCTCAACTGCCGTGGCTAGATGGCTTTTACTTTACTGGACCATTAAATCAAATTCTATGGACTAACTTGAAAGTTAAGTACAATCAAATTTATCTCCCAAGAAACGCTAAGTGTACACTCCTGCTTTCGTTTTACTCCTTGGTGATGTGAAATTTCCAAAACCCTTCTCCACCTTCTCACATTTTAAAATTTTTCTCTATCACTTTGTTTATTCAATATTCTGGTTTTAATATATAATTGGTTGCAAATGTATTGACTGTTATCTTTTTCTCTTCAAGACAGTTTGTAACCAAACAACTCCCCCCCTGCCCCCCCCCCCACTGCCCTCCTCATCATGCCAGAGGACCTGCTCAGGAACAGGAAATAACGTCTCTGAAGTGGCCATCTTGCCATTCCCTAATGCCACATCAACCTGTACACAGAGTCTCCTGTGTTGCATGACGTAAGATTATATATTTTTATTTATAAATGACTGTATAGCCAAACAAGATATAAGCTTGTCTTTGTTTAAGATTTTCTGGCAGTTGTTCACTTATGATCCACATTAACTTGACTGAGCAAGGCTGGTATTACTCGATGCATTGAACCAAGTTATGCATTTATTTTTTCTTCTTTTATAAATTTAGAGTACCCAATCTTTTTTTTCCAATTAATGGGCAATTTAGTGTGGCCAATTCACCTCCCTATACATCTTTTTAGGTTGTGGGGGTGAGACCCACGCAGGCACGGGGAGAATGTGCATTGCCCTGAAAGATATAAATCTTTTGGCGCCGACTCCAATCATGGCACTCCCTCACCATCTCCGCTAATCTGTGTAGGAGAAAAGTAAGACCTGCTCTTCTGATGGATCCTATGACAAGCATCTCAAAATTCTTCTGATATATTACTTTTTAAAACATAATTAGCGTCATAATATTGTTAAATATGGCAGCCGACATGCATACAATTGGATCTTACAAATGGCAATGGATGTAATAATGAACAAATTATTTGTCACATCGATTGAGGGATGAATGTTGATCAGGGTTGGGGGGGGAAGGGGGCTTTGGAAAACTGTCATAAGCTTTTGAAAATGCTTCAGAATGCAACTCCATCGACACTCAAAAAGCTGAACAACATCCAGGACAAAGCAACCCCTTGATCGCCACCCCATCCACCGCCTTCAATGTTCAGACCACTAGTAAGTAAGTAAGTAAAGTCGCCATAGTCCTAGATGACCATAGGCTGTTTCCCCCTTTGCGGGCGAAAGATGACTGGTGGTGGTTTAACCTGAGGATCACCACACCTCAGAGGAGGGGCAAAGTTGTGAAGGCGGGGCCTTCATGAATAACCTCAGCCGGTACAGGAATTGAACCCATGCTGTTGGCCTTGCTCGGCATAATGAGCAGCTGTCCAGCCACCTGAGCTAAACTGGCCAGTCACTGCAGTAACAGCAGTGTATTAATGGCTTGCAGCAACTCTCCGAACCTCCTTCCCCATAATTTACAAATCCACGGCCTGTAACATCTAGAATTACAAGGACAGCAGATGCATGGGAACCCTGTGGCATGAAAATTTCCCCCCAAGACACCCACCATCCTGACTTGCAATATTTTGCTGCTGCTGGGTGTAAAATCTTGAACTCCCTCACAGAGTGCATCAACAACACATGGAATGCAATGATTCAAGTTGGCAGCTCATCACCACCTCTCAATGGATGTGCAACCCACACTTATCTTTGCAGAAGAACTCTGATCCCATGAACGGATATATGAAAAAGACTTTGGAATAAATTATGACAAAAAATCACAGATCTCTGATCTGCTTTTGACTGATTGTAGGCCCCTTAATTCAGTCACATAGCATAAAGAGTGAGTATAAAAGCCAACCTGCCTACTCCAGCCTTAATTACCACAAATGTTTTCATGGTTCCTTCAAAGTTTGCAGGCTGGAAACAGGACCAGGTCATATATTTTAAATAGTTATGCAGTGTACATTTGATCAATCAGATGTATGCTGGCCAGAGATTTAGAATCTGTAGTTGGAATGTTCCGGCCCTCCTGTCCCCTCAGCAGTGAGTTATCTCTCGGAGGAACAGGCGAGCCATTGAAATTTCCAGTCACTTTGATGGGAGTGGAAGATCCTGTCAGCGTGAAGGGCTGGAAAATTCTGGCACGAGCGTCAGTTGTTAAAATCAAACCAGCTTTGGCAAATTGTAAGGGTATTTAAATGGCCACATGTGTTTGTGGAGCTGAGTTAGTATTAGGGGATCTCACAAAATGGAGAACATCTCAGCTAACTGAAACCTTCCCAGAAAATTGGAGAGATGAGTCACCTCCCAAACTTCGACATGTTACAGGAAAAAAGACAGTGAAAGTGTCTTCACTTAGATTGGGACATTTTATTGCTTTTCTTTCAAAACGAGGTAGCACAATTATTTTACTGTTTACATGAATTACATCATTATATATTCACTTGTTTATTATTCACTAAATTGCCTTGATGAATTGAAACTAGAATGGTAACTTGTATGTATTACTCATGCTTTCAAATAATCTTGCAAAGGCACACGATGATTTATGTCGTGTTAAGCACACTGAGATAATACGGGCTGCAATTGGATGCAGCTATAACTGAAATAGACTCCAGACCTTGAAGTTAGTTCAATTTGATTTATTAAACCTGTCACACAGTTAGCACAGTTCTCTGTGAGTTCGACTCTGCTAACCTAAGTGTGATCTCTCTGTCTGACTGAACCAGACTAGCTCTTAGCCACGTGCTGTATGCGTTACGTGATATATATACCGGACTCACTCTGTAGATGTCCCTTGTGGAAAGAGGCAGAGTGTGAGTGCCTCATGCCTTTTATAGTGGGAAACCACCCCCAAGTGTTCTGCCTGCTGATTGGTTGTATCCTATTCTCTGTGTTCATTAGCTACCTGTCTGTATCTCATTAAGTGCATGTCTGCATATTATGACAATTTCCAGATGTAAAAACAATTAACAGAAAGGGTTTTCAGTTTGTTGTTCTGTGTGCTTCGCCATAAGTCTCCCCAGACAACAAGGCTAGTGAAGTTGTGTTAAAAGGGATTGAGAGTTGGGACTGGGACAGGCAAGTCATCTAAAAATGGGAACTGAATAGTCTTGAGTAGGAAGAGTAGAAATGACTTAATAATTGAACACAGCCCTCTGGGCAACAGTAGCATTTGTCAATCTGATCACCCAGCATGTCAAAAATCAGATACGAGATTCTGCTGTGCATTGGTGTCCAAGGCCTCCATAGTGACAGTATGAACATTTGTAAAGTATGTTCCAGTGTTACTGAGCCCAGGGCTTGACTGAAGAAGGCCCGGGTGTTGTTATGATGGACTGCACTTCCAATACACAGCCGCAAATCATTGATTTGTCTCAGAAACTGACAGACAATTCACTACATGCTTTGCAACCCCAAATAATTGCACATTTATGCTCAATGAGGTACTGTTGCCTGGAAGGTGTCTCCTTATGTGATATGGCCCAAGTGGTTTTGTTTTTTGATTGGGGGGCATTGTTTGTAAGGCTGTTTAACTATGTAACTTTAATCATTTGTGATTAAGTTTTCTTTTCTTCTTGACAAATCTTTCAAATTTGAAAATCACGGAAGTGTTACTGGCATTCGGCTTTTGACTCAGTAGGTTTCTCCTCATTTTTAGAATACGAAAAAAGGTTATGGTCAGGAAGACAAGTTTCTCTCTGGAAATTGGCTTGCTCAGTAAAGAAAGTCTGCTGAGGTCATAAGTGAGTAAATATGTGTCCAGCTAGTGAACACAAGGCACAGCACAGATGAGTTTGTTCTGATTGAACAGAGCAAATATAATGAAAGGCGACACATATGATAAATATTGACGTATAAATAGAATAATATAGGTTCCCAATTCGTGCAAATTTCACTTTAATTTGTGTTTTATTCAGTTCCTTAGTTTTAAGGATGTACCCCAGATAATCAGGATGATGGATGTGAAATTTGTGTTATGCTTTAGACAACCCTTTTAATATTCTGTCGGTTGCTTCAATATGTCCTGAGATTAGAATTACATTCACTAAATAACAAAATATTTATTCACCTGGCAAATGCTAATTCAAAGTTTGAAGAAATATTTGAGTTTATTTTCAAATCTGTACAGACGCTGCTACTTCAAGGAATGGAGAGCTTCCAGGTGTTTTCCTTGACTTAGCATTCCAGTGCATGTGCTAAATAAGCATCTTGCTGTTTTGTGATGAATGTAAGAAATTGACATATTTTATATTTAAAATGTTTTGCTGGAATGTTGGTAAAATCTGCGTTAAGCGGCATACAGCCAGTATGACTGCTAGACTGGTGATTAAGGTATCATTAAAGTGAGATAATCATTGATTTGCAGATGAAGTGTTCTGCTAATAGATCTTGTGAACCATTTACTTGTTTACATAGCTAGCTAATGGAATATTGTTAAGATTTGAAGGACCCCTGAGGTAATTTATGAGGGGTATTGTGTTTGGTCCTGGGCTAAACAAGCCAAGAGACATCTTGTAAGAAGAGACAAAAGAATGCCTTTTGCTTTGGGAACAGATGATGTAGTCAATAAGTCCTAAAACTTTAAACTGAACAGTTGTGATTCAGTAAGGTCCTGAAAGGTGTTCTTGCCAAAGATTCTGTGCAGAGAAAAGCAAATAAAACCCTGGTTGTTAACTTTATTCATGAGTTGTATTTAATATATATTGCTTTGCTTAATTGGAATATAGTGGCAGATTTCGAAAGTACATTAAGGTTCCTGCTTCTACTCGAGGACTGTTGTTCCCTTTCTGACTCTTCCATTCAAATGTCTATCTGATTGAAGACAAAACACAGTTTTTCAGATTCCTTGCAGACTCAAACTTTGGGCTGAGCTCATTCACGTTTTGCATTCTCTCGGTCCTTCATAATGCCTTTGGATTCCTGTTGGCTTATTGAGTTCCTGTTCTCTCCAAATATATTTTCACCCCAAGCTCCAGCTTGTTATCTTTTCCATCTGGATGGTATCCTACAGATGCCCCTGAGTTTCACTGTATGCCCTTGCCATCTTCACTTTCCATCCACCAACTTGGTGTTCCCACATCCTCATGCCATCAGTAAGACCATCCATTTCCACTTCTGTAACATTGCACAACTCTGCCCTTGCCTCAGCTCATATGCTGCTGAATCCCTTCTGCATGCCTCCAGACCTGACTATTTAAATGCGTAACCCTATTGGTTTCGACTTTTTATCCTGTATAAACTTGAGATCATCCAAAACGCTGCTGCCTCTGTCCAGGACATAGCCAATCCTCTTCACACATCATCCTCTGTGCTCGTCGTCCAAATTGGCTTCTGATTAAGCAGTGATTCAATTTTAAAATTAGCCCAGAGCCTCATAAAGAAACATTGCCAGTTCCACTTGCTAAGTACAGACTACACTGGCAACATTGATGTGAAGAAGAGATCAGTGCAGGAGGCAGAGGAGAAATTGGGTCAGATGAATTTCAAATCCATTGAGCTTTTGTGAAGATGCTGGAGTCTATGCAACTGTAATGAGTTTAAGCCGCTTCTGGTGTGACCTAACCTATGTATCAACTCTAGCCTCCCATCATAGTGAAAACCATTTCATTTCAAAACTGAATGGAAAGTTCATGAAATCAAGAAGGTTTATGACTCTTGGTTAGATCAAGGTACCTGCTTATTATGTGATATTTTCCGAATCCCTAGGAGGTAACTATATGTACTTAAAGTCAGATGAGTAAAGTAGTCTGCTATTAAATCCATTAGAATACCTGGCAGAGACCTGAATATTGCAAGGGTCAATAATGGGTATTGACACAGGAAAGATAAATACACAGCAGATTTTTTTCCATTGCAATCCATTTTTTAGCTAAATAATCTCTTTTGTAACGGCATCTAAAATCAGTTTGCTTTGGAACAAACCTTGCTTCATTCGATGTTTCCCTTGAGTCAGAAGGGTTAGGTCAAATTCAAAAACTTAAACACATGGGGCAGAATATTACCAGAATTTGGCAAATGTCAGACGCAGACTAAAAGCTGGTGTGTAACTCTCCAGTTGCACAGACTAGGGGCCCAATTCTCTGTTTCAGAGACTAAGTGCAGATGCCAGGACTGAGTTGTGTACGTTCTACGTCCCCAAAAGCGGCACCGGTCCCTCTAAGTTCACAGTGTACAGTCAGCGGCATGCGCAACCACATGAGTGCTTTACAGGCTGCGGAAATGGTGGTCCGTGCCCGTCCACCTCGACCTCATGGTCCACCTCCTGGCCATCCCTTGCCACGCCAACCAGCCCTCGCAGAAGCCCCCAGCCAGCGGTACAGCTGTCAGCACACTATAGTGATGTTAGACACTTTTCATACCTCCTCCCTCTCCCTCAGCAGCCACAGCACATGTTTCCTAATTTTGAATACGCAAATGAACCTCGCCGTCAGTAATTCCTCCTGGCAGAAGTGGACATCCGTCATCGCGGGAGACCAGAAATTGCCGGGCCAGGCCAGTTGATGATATGCCAATGGCAATTACTGTAAAATTTGTATGCCCACGCTGGCGTGCGGCATGGAACGTATTCACATCATTGTTGAGGCACCGGAACATGGCATTCCACCAGGTGACCTTGATTTTCTTCAGGTTGGACGCCCTCAATTTTCCTTGAGTCCCCACTTCATTCCCATGCGAATCTCCGCCCGATTGCATTTCCCAATTCCGGTGTCGTGGGACAGAGAATCCTGCCCCAGTTTTCTCTCCAGATTTTGAGCCTCCTTATAGAAAAGAAATGAGTGGACAGGGCTTATGGCACTTCTCTGGCAGGGGCCTGATAGAGCTCCAAAGCGATTAGGGCACCATCTTTAAAGGGCATTCCGATCAGCAATGAAACGTAACGGCCCCCACCATGGAGGTATTGCAGGCATTTCCCCCCCCCCCCCATCAATGCCCCCTCTCCCTGCGGCTGTAAGTTCCCCTCTCATTGCCCACTCTCACCACCCCTTCACTCAGTATCCCCCCCTACCCCCACCAAACACACATAAATGGGACACCGCCATGGGGTTCCCACGAGGACCTGCCCCCAACAATGCCCCCTGGCACAGACAGACACTGCCAGTCGCTGTTCCTCTTTCCCCCCACACCTGTTTCTCGTCTTGCCACACTTGTAAATCTCGTCAATGTGACATCATGTTGGCGAGGTATGAATATCTAGTGAGGGGGTAATCATGTGGCCCGTTAATATTTAAATGTGTTAAAATCTATTTAAGTGATGTTCCCGTCTTTTGTGAGCATGAACCTCATGACCTCACTAGCGAGTGTCTGGGAAAATCAGGAAACGCGATCTATTCGGAGAGAATCGCATATCCCGAGTCTCTCCAGATTTTCCGCCCGCATCGCCGTTTGCTCAGATGGCAATCGGGGGCTGAAAATCACCCCCCGTAATCATGGTCTCAGTGCGGTACTTTAGCTGACCGGATAGTTCAGCAGCACATCAATGATCCCATGTCAATGAGCTGGGACTTATTTCTCCTCATTTCCCGTCTTTGCATTTATCCTCCAACCGTTACCACTGATCATTCCATTGGTGTTAACATCAAATGGTTGTTACATTCAACACAGAACAACAATTTTGGACTAATTAATTCTCAGAAAAGTGCTAGATATAATGGAAGGTGCTTATACAATTACTCTGCATTCTTTCTTTTTGATCATGTAATCCAATAACACTTCATGTAATCATAATTGCAAAGTAAAAATAGATTAAACTGTTGGTTCCCGAATGACAGTGGAACACATGACTTTTTGATAAGCTAACCGGCCCACAATTCGAGGTTTGTCTCTCACATGTACTGATGTCAGTGGAGCAATGCTGGGTGGGTCAGGGTGTGCGAGTTGAACGAAAGGATGGGGAAGAATTGAATAAACAAGTTATACACGTTCCATTTAGATTGGGATTAAGTGGGCTTGCACATGATATTACTGCAGTGAATTTCTTAAAGTTTCCATTCTTGGGATATGAGCTTCACTGGAATGCTATCATTTATTGCCCATCCCTAATTACCCTTGAAGGTGATGGTGAGCTGTCCTCTTGAACGGTTGCATTCCATGTGGTGTTGGTACATCCCCAGTGCTGTTAGGAAGGGAGTCCCAGGATTTTGATCCAGCGACATTGAAAGAACAGAAATACATTTCCAAGCCAGGATGGTGAGTGACTTGAGGGGAGCTCCCAGGTGATGGTATTCCCATGCATCTTCTGCCCTTGTCTTTCTAGGTGATAGAGGTGATGGATTTGGAAGGGGTTCTGTTGGAACGGGTTGCTGCAGTGCATCCTGTAGATGGCGCACACTGCTGGACCATCCATTCGTATTTGAGGGAGTGAATGTTTAAGGTGGTGGCTGGAATGCGAATCAAGTGGGATGCTTTATCCTCAATGGTGTTGAGTTTGACTTTGCCATGCATTCTCCTCTCCTGTGACCCTGAAACCTCCTCCCCACCAACCTTTGTTCACTCATCTGTGACCTCGGGTTCCCCTGTGATCCTGGACCTCAGGTGGGTGGTGGTATTGGTGGCATCAATGAACAGGTCTTCCATGGGGAACTGATAGGGGTTCCCCGTCACTTCTCCAACTGGTGGGTGAGACCCCTGCCAGATTGACAAAATCCCAGCCAATATGTTCATGAATCAACAAGGGAGTATACCATTTAGATTTAATAATGAGTAAGGAGCCACATTTAATTTATATTTTAACGGTCCAAGTACTGAAAATGGTGACAAGATAGGCAGTAACAGCTGCAAAGAGGGATCATGTAAAGCAATGTCAAAATCAGCACATAATTTTTATAGTTATTGTTGTCATGAGAACCTGAGGAAGGGTGAAAATGACTCCCTTATTCTACTACTCCAGCTTGGACCTTAAGAGGTTATTTTTGTGAATTTAGTAGGATATGCTATGCCAAGACATCAGGGGTCCCACTATCTACACTTTCAGATTGTAAGAAATTAGTCAGACAGGTTGTGATGAATGGTTACTGTACCCTTAACACCATGTAGGTGTTGCCCCTTTCAGACCGGGTTTGGAACCCTGGGGGACTCCGCCTCCGGTTCCGCCCACCAGGGAGCCGTATATAAGGTGATGCCCTGTAGGTGGCACTCAGTAAGCACATGTCTCGGTCACTGACTAGATCTATGCTTATTAAAGCCTTTATTTACCATTCTACACTCTTGTGTCGTTATTGAAGGTACTACACAGGTTTTCTGGGGGGATTGGCTGGCCATTCCCGTTGGCGGGATCTTCTGTTCCTGCCGCTGGCGACCCTCCACTGTAGGTCCCCCGGCAGCAGAGAGTGTGAAAACGAGAAACCCCGTTGACAGCGGAGGGACTGGAAGTTCCCGCCACTGGCCAATGTCAGGCCACTGCAAAACACGCCATGGGGGTGTGTGGAAAATCCAGCCCTCTGTGTTTAAACCAAGAACAAGACAAGTTCACAGAATCACAGAATTGTTATAGTGCAGAAGGAGACTATTCAGCTCCTTGTGACTGCACCAGGCCTCCAAATGAGCAATATGACTTAATGCCATTCCCCTGCCTCCCCGCCCCGCCCCCCCCCCCCCCCCACCCCCGCAGTCCAGCAAATTGCTTCTGTTCAAATGCACTTTTAAAAAATAAATTTTGAGCACCCAATTCATTTTTTCCATTTAAGGGACAATTTCGCCTGGCCAATGCACCTACCCTGCACATCTTTGGATTGTGGGGGCGAAACCCACGCAAACACGGGGAGAATGTGCAAACTCCACACAGACAGTGACCCAGAGCCGGGATCGAACCTGGGACCTTGGCGCCGTGAGGCTGCAGAGCTAACCCACTGTGCCACTGTGCTGCCCTTCAAATGCCCTTTTGAATGCCTCAATTGAACCTGCCTCACCACACTTTCAGGCAGTGCATTCCAGACCCTGCTCATTACTTCTTTTGCAAATCACTTTAATCCTGTTCCATCTTTTTATTGATGGTTTTACCAGCGAAAACAGTTTCAGTTTCTCCCGATCTACCTTGTCCAGCCCCCTCATGATTTTTAACACCTGTCAAATCTCCTCTTGGCCTTCTTCTCTACAAGGAGGATGGTCCCATCCTCTCAAATCTTTCCAATTAACAGAAATTTCTCATTCCTGAAACCATTCTTTTGAACTCTTCTGCACTCTCACCAATGTGCTTATGTCCTTCCCACAGCGTGATGCCGAAAACTGTACGCTAATGGAATCCAGGAGCCGCCAATTTTAAAGGGGAAAAATGCGCACTTACCTGCGCTCTGATATCACGTCCAACCTTCCTCTTGGTGCTGCAGCCTCGGGCCTCCAGCGTCCCAGCCTGCGCAGGCTGCAGCGCGGTGCAGGCGGAGTGCAGCCGCGACCCCTTATGACGGGGTCAGCTTGAGAACGCCCATTGAGGGCAGGCATTTAAATAGCAGATTTATATTCAAGACAACAGGCAACATATTTAACATGTTTTTCAAAGGTATGTAGAGGATATTTTAACTGGGGTTTTTTTGCTCTTTCTTTTATACAGGCATTGCTGTTGTTATTGATTCTTATAAAGTAATTTTTAATTTGATTGTTTATGATTAAAGGTGATAATTTATAAGTGAACATAGGTTTGGTTATTTGTTCTAAATCTGTGAAACAATTTGAATCTGCACAAGACGATCATATAACTTTATGCGCGGCTTAAAAATGTTTGTATGTTTTAATTTAATAGATTATGGTCATAAGATTTTAAAAGTGCCCAGAGCCTTTTGCTGTCACTGTCCTTGTAACATCGGATATGAAAAGTGAAATGAAAATCGCTTATTGTCAGAAGTAGGCTTCAAATGAAGTTACTGTGAAAAGCCCCTAGTCGCTACATTCCTGCGCCTGTTCGGGGAGGCTGATACGGGAATTCTTTTGATTTGTGTTTATAGAATCACTGCAGTGCAGATGAAAACCATTCAGGCCATCGAGTCTGCACCGACACTCTGAAAGAGCACCCTATCCAGACCCACGCCCCTGCCCTATCCCCATAACCCCACCTAACCTTTGGACACTAAGGGGCAATTTAGCATGACTAATCCACCTAACCTGCACATCTTTGGACTGTGGGATGAAACCGAAGCACCCGGAGGAAACGGCGGCAGAACGATGTCACAGTGGTTAGCACTGCTGCCTCACAGCACTAGGGACCAAGGTTCAATTCCAGCCTTGGGTGATTGTCTATGTGGACTTTGTACATTCGCCCTGTGTCTGCGTGGTTTTCGTCCGGGTGCTCCGGCTTCCTCCCACAGTCCAAAGATGTGCAGGTTAGGTGGATTGGCCATACTAAGTTGCCCCTTAGTGACCAGGGATGTAGAGGTTAGGTTCTGGGGATAGGGCAGGGAAGTGGGCCCTGGTAGGGTACTCTTTCAGATGGTCGTTGCAGATTCAATGGGCCAAATGGCCTCCTTCTGCACTGTATGAATTATATGGTTCTATTCCATGGTTCTGGAAAATACATGCAGACACTGGGAAAATGTACAAACACCACACAGTCACCCAAGGTCCGAATTGAACATGGGTACCTGGTGTTGTGAGGCAGCAGTACTAACTAGTGTGCCACCGTGTTACCCATGTTATTATGTTTCTGCCTTGTTTACTTGAATTATATTATTCATTTCAAATTATCTCATAATTAAATGTTGTGTTCTGATGTTTCAGTAAGACATTTGTAGTCACTTGTAAAGTTTAATGAAAAACATTTTTTAACAAAAATAATGATATAAATACAAAACTTTGAAACCAGTTAACATTTAACATAACGTTTAGCTTTATCAGCTGAACAATGACATTAAATTATCTCAACTTTTCCAAATTTTTTGCAATAAACCAAGGGCGGGATTCTCCGGTCTCCGAAACCCAAATCGACTTTGGCGATCGGCCGGAGAATCCAGTTGGTGCCGAAACCGGGGGTCTTATGGACAGCCTCAGGATGTCCCCTGAGACCCTCCCCCGATGCTCTGCCCCCGATGGGCTGAGTTTCCGACGGCATGGGTCACTCATGCTGTTTTCTTTCGGGAATCTGGCATGGCAGCTGTGAACTGAGTCGATCCGTGGGCAGGGGCGGGGGCTTTGGTGGAGGCTGGGTGCACTGATGGGGAGTGGTCAGGGAGTGGCGGGCCTGGCCAAAGGGGGCACTATTTGGCAGGCCGGGTCTATGTTGCACGGCGCGGGCGCTGTAGGCCACCCCCATGCTCATGCGCAGCCACGGACACGGCAATTCTCCGGCCGTATCCGCAGCTAGAGCCGGGGGTTTTACACTGAGTGTCTGCTAGCCCCCCACCAGACGGAGGATCGGTGGAGGTTTTGTGTCATTTTTACAGGTGTAAAACGCCACTTCCCATGCCGGTGTCAGCACATAGTCTCAAAATTGGAGAATCCAGCCCTATATTTTCTCAGTTAAACACAATGGTCAATAAAATATATTTCCCCACTTAAACACAATGGTTCTGTCCATTTGTAAAGAGGTGGGGGAAGTGAGAGATTTTGATATATCAATTGTTAATTCATAAGCTCAATGTCCGAAAGTAGTAGCTGCTGAAGCGCAGTGTCCTGGCACACTTCATCTCTCTCATCATTTCAGGATGCCCTTTGGCAGTACCCTCTTAGGGGTGGGTAATTGATTCACTGCAATACCTGTTAGAGAAATTGTTCACATTAGCTTACAGGAGGCTTGCATTTATCAACTAAGGCAGCAACCTTGTTAAAGCATTTGAATTAATCACTGAGGCTTGGAAGGATGAATATTAGGTCAGAGAGACTCTTAAACAACACTGCTTAAAATACATTGCAAAATCCAAATGTACTTTATCTCTGAATCAGCTGGGAGGACAGGCATGCTAACATTAGTGTTCTTGAAGGAGTCGATAGCACTAGTATCGAGGCCATGATTATCTAAAATCAACTCCGCTGGGCCACCCATATGTTGAGGATGCCAGAGTCCCGACTGCCAAAGCAAATCTTCTTTACCCAGCTCAAGGAAGGATCCCGAAGAAGGGAAGACAAAGGAAGCTCTTCAAAGACACCTTGAAGGCTTACTTCAAGAAATGGGACATTGACACCAATGCCTGGGAGACCTTTGCTCAGAGGAGACCTACTTGGAGGAAGCTCTTGATTGTTGGGTCACAATTCTTCGGGAACACCCGATGGCAACAGAAAGTCTTAAAAGGAGTCTGAGAAAGCAATACCATGACCTAGCATCCAAGGTACGATCCCGTATATTAGAAAGTGATTGAAGGGACTTCCGGGTGCGGCGATGACCAGCTGAGTCGCACGTTTCGGCAGCTCCCTGTGAAACGGACTTTTGGGCTCTTGATAGGAGCCCCAACGGCAATTTTGACGGCTAAAAACACTGTGCGGTAAACCAGAAGGGAACCCCCCTGGATACGGATGGAAAAAGGAGGAGAAAGTGGCCAGATTGCAGTGGATCCTTTAGAACAGCGGCAAGGAAGGCAAGCAAAAACCAAGATGGCGTCGGAAGGTGGCAGTTTAACATGGGGCCCTGAACAACAAGAATTCTTGAAATGCTGTGTGGAAGAGATCAAAAAGGAAATGAAGAAAGAGCTGTTGGCCCCGATACTACAGGCGATCAAAGGGCTAAAGGAGGAATAAAAGACCCAGGAGCGGGAGCTTCGGGTCGTGAAGGCAAAGGCAGCCGAGAATGAGGACGACATACAGGGCCTGGTGGTGAAGACGGAGACGCAGGAGGCACATCAGAAACGATGTGTGGAAAGGTTGGAGGCACTGGAAAACAACGCAAGGAGGAACAACCTGAGGATTCTCGGTCTTCCTGAAGGTGTGGAGTGAGCAGACGTCGGGGCATATGTGAGCACGATGCTGCACTCGTTAATGGGAGCGGAGGCCCCGGCGGGTCCGTTGGAGGTGGAGGGAGCATACCGAGTGATGGCGCGAGGACCGAGAGCAGGAGAAATTCCCAGAGCCATAGTGGTGAGATTCCTCTGTTTTAAGGATAGAGAAATGGTCCTTAGATGGGCGAAGAAAACTCGGAGCAGTAAATTGGAGAACGCGGTGATCCGCGTTTATCAAGACTGGAGTGCGGAGGTGGCGAGAAGGAGGGCGAGCTTTAATCGGGCCAAGGCGGTGCTTCATAAAAAGAAGATAAAATTTGGAATGCTGCAACCGGCAAGACTGTGGGTCACATATCGAGGGAGGCTCCACTACTTTGAGACGGCGGATGAAGCGTGGACTTTTATTGTGGAAGAAAAACTGGAATGAGCGGGTTATTAAAAAGAACGTTCGAACAAAGTGGTGGGGCGAATGTGGGGGGCAAAGAGGGGTTTTATGTACTAATCCTGCGATGTGGTAACTTTTCTCTCTCCTACAGGTGGTGATGGGGGGAGGAGGGGAGGTGGAGGAGATGGGGCGTTGGCCATTGGGGGCGGGGCCAAGGGAGAAGCGCGGGCTTGGTTCCCGCGCTATGATAATCATGGCGGGAATAGAGAAGCAGGAAGGAGGGGGCGTCGCACGGTGCGAGCCGAGGTCACGGGGGGAAGCCGAGGTTAGCCAGAGTTTGCTGACTTCTGGGAGCAACATGGGAGGAGTAATTACGCTAGCGGGGGATCTAGCGGGGGGGGGTGGGAGGGGGGAATTACTGGGTTGCTGCTGCTGGGGAGAGGGGGAGCTGGTATGGGAGAGGATGGGCGGGGGGGGCACCGCCCGGGGGGGGAGATACAGCTGCGTGGGAACCGGGTGAGGAGCTGGAAAAAGGTGATGGCTAATCGACAAGGGGGGGGGGTAGGAAGCCCCCCAACTCGGCTGATCACGTGGAACGTGAGAGGGCTGAACGGGCCGATAAAGAGGGCACGGGTACTCGCACACCTTAAGAAACTTAAGGCAGATGTGGTTATGTTACAGGAAACGCACTTGAAACTGATAGACCAGGTTAGGCTATGCAAAGGATGGGTGGGGCAGGTGTTCCATTCGGGGCTAGATGCGAAAAACAGGGGGGTGGCTCTATCTCTCCTTCCTCATCCCTCACTCCCCCTATTTCCCTCGCTGCTCCCCTTTTCCTCAATTGATGGGCCAGCAACCTGCTCGCCTTCTCCCCATACTCATACTGTACACCCTGTGCCTTCCTCCACTGTGCTTCTGCAGTACCCGTTGTCAGCAAGTCAAATTCTACGTGTAGCCTTTGCCTTTCCCTGTACAGTCCCTCCTCCGGTGCCTCCGCATATTGCCTGTCCACCCTCAGAAGTTCTTGTAGACGCTAAGACTCTGGCCAAGGTAATGGCAATGAGGATAGAGGATTGTGCCCCGGGGGTAGTCCATGAAGACCAAACTGGGTTTGTGAAGGGGAGACAGCTGAATACGAATATACGGAGGCTGTTAGGGGTAATGATGATGCCCCCACCAGAGGGGGAAGCGGAGATAGTGGTGGCGATGGATGCCAAGAAGGCATTTGATAGAGTGGAGTGGGATTATTTGTGGGAGGTGTTGAGGAGATTTGGGTTTGGAGATGAGTATATTAGATGGGTACAGCTGCTGTATAGGGCCCCGATGGCGAGCGTGGTCACGAATGGACGGGGGTCTGCGTATTTTCGGCTCCATAGAGGGACGAGGCAGGGATGTCCTCTGTCCCCGTTACTGTTTGCACTGGCGATTGAGCCCCTGGCAATAGCATTGAGGGGTTCCAGGATGTGGAGGGGAGTACTCAGGGGAGGAGAGGAACACCGGGTATCTCTTTACGCGGACGATTTATTGGTATTTGTGGCGGACCCGGCGGAGGGGATGCCAGAGATAATGCGGATACTTGGGGAGTTTGGAGAATTTTCAGGATATAAGCTGAACATGGGGAAAAGTGAGCTGTTTGTGGTGCATCCAGGGGAGCAGAGCAGAGAAATAGAGGACTTACCGCTGAGGAAGGTAACAAGGGACTTTCGCTACTTGGGGATCCAGATAGCCAAGAATTGGGGTACATTGCATCGGTTAAATTTAACGCGGTTGGTGGAACAGATGGAGGAGGACTTCAAGAGATGGGACATGGTATCCCTGTCACTGGCAGGGAGAGTACAAGCGGTTAAAATGGTGGTCCTCCCGAGATTCCTCTTTGTGTTTCAGTGCCTCCCGGTGGTGATCACGAAGGCTTTTTTCAAAAGGATTGAGAAGAGTATCATGAGTTTTGTGTGGGTCGGGAAGACCCCGAGAGTGAGGAAGGGATTTTTGCAGCATAGTAGGGATAGGGGGGGGCTGCCGCTACCGAGCCTGAGTGAGTACTACTGGGCTGCCAACATCTCAATGGTATGGAAGTGGATGGGAGAAGAGGAGGGAGCGGCGTGGAAGAGATTGGAGAAGGCGTCCTGTAGGGGGACTTGCCTACAAGCCATGGTGACGGCGCCGTTGCCGTTCTCACCGAAGAAATACACCACAAGCCCGGTGGTGGTGGCTACTCTGAAAATTTGGGGGCAATGGAGACAGCATATGGGAAAGACGGGAGCCTCGGTGTGGTCCCCGATAAGAAATAATCATAGGTTTGCTCCGGGGAGAATGGATGGGGGATTTGGAACATGGCAAAGAGCAGGAGTAACACAATTGAGAGATCTGTTTGTAGATGGGACGTTTGCAAGTCTGGGAGCGCTGACCGAAAAATATGGGTTGCCCCAAGGGAATGCATTCCGGTATATGCAACTGAGGGCTTTTGCGAGGCAACAGGTGAGGGAATTCCCGCAGCTCCCGACGCAGGAGGTGCAGGACAGAGTGATCTCAAAGACATGGGTGGGGGACGGTAAGGTATCAGACATATATAGGGAAATGAGGGACGAGGGGGAGATTATGGTGGATGAGCTGAAAGGGAAATGGGAAGAAGAGCTGGGGGAGGAGATTGAGGAGGGGCTGTGGGCTGATGCCCTAAGTAGGGTAAACTCATCATCCTCGTGTGCCAGGCTAAGCCTGATACAATTTAAAATGTTACACAGGGCGCATATGACTGGAGCACGGCTCAGTAAATTTTTTGGAGTAGAGGATAGGTGTGCGAGATGCTCGAGAAGCCCAGCGAATCACACCCACATGTTCTGGTCATGTCCGGCACTACAGGGGTTTTGGGTGGGGGTGACAAAGGTGCTTTCGAAGGTGGTGGGGGTCCAGGTCGAACCAAGCTGGGGGTTGGCTATATTCGGGGTTGCAGAAGAGCCGGGAGTGCAGGAGGCGAAAGAGGCTGATGTTTTGGCCTTTGCGTCCCTAGTAGCCCGGCGCAGGATACTGTTGATGTGGAAGGAAGCCAAGCCCCCGGGTGTGGAGACCTGGATAAATGATATGGCAGGGTTTATAAAGCTGGAACGGATTAAGTTCGTCCTAAGAGGATCGGCTCAAGGGTTCACTAGGCGGTGGTAACCGTTCGTCGAATACCTCACAGAAAGATAGAGGGAATGGAAAAGAAGAAGACAGCAGCAGCAACCCGGGGGCAGGGGGGGGGGGGGGGGAGGGGGGGAGGAACCAGAGGGATTCTCAGGGATGTTAAGATATAAGTATATAAGTATAATATGTATAGGTTGTTGTTATAGATAATTGTATATTGGACTGTTAAAACATATTTTTGGAGAATATTTATCTGGGACAAGGCAGTTGCCATTTAGTTTTGTTTTTGTGTTTGTTTATATATTATTTATTTCTTGTTTATAAAACTGGCCATTGTTATTTATATTGTGATATTACTGTGTAAAGGATACACACTGTACTGTGATGGTTGGCCAAAAATTTTCGATAAAATATTTTTTTTTTAAAAAAGAAAGTGATTGAAGATGTGGCTCGAGGATCGGGCCTGTCAGCCATGCAAGGACCCACAGAACCCGTGACCAATAACGCAGAGTTTCTTCAGTGAACAATCATACTCGTTAGCGACTGATCACCTCATTCTATCCATTATAGTTCCTTTAATGGAATTAACATCCTCATGACAAACCAAAATTTAAAAAAAAAATTCTTTCACTTTCTTTGATTCCAAACTCACTTTATACAGTAACGTCCCCTTTTAATGGAATTAACAGCCTCAAGCCAAACTTTATAAAAAATGAAAATAAATCTTGCTTTCACTTTATTTGCATTTTAAACATAATTATAAATGTTAAACATGAATAATATAAAACATTAACCTGCCAAAAAAAGTCTCCCGATGTCTGCTGCCTCTGCTAGACTGAGAAATAAAAGTGCAAATAAAAAGGTGTACAAACTCACCGAACACTGGGACAAGTGGTCCAAATTAGTGCTGTAGCTGCATTTGCCATTCAGCAACCCCAGCACAGCGCAGGGCTTCAAGCAGGGAAAAAACTGCCAGGAGTTTGAACGCCCAAGCTGCGCACGTGCAGCGGACCAGCGCCTTAAGTCCCTGACAGGAGAGGAAGGTACGGACCATTTAATACTTCAACTGAAGTGTAACTAGTGTTTTGTATAAGTTCAACATAACCTCCTTGCTCTTATATTCTATAGACCACATTAGTAAAGCCCAGGATACTGTATGCTTTATGAACTACTCTCTGCACCTGTCCTGCCACCTTCAATGATCTACACACACATACACCCAGGTCCCTCTGCTCTGCATCCTGTTCATAATATTACCCTTTATTTTATGTTGTCTCGCTATGTCGTTCCTACCAAAGTGCATCATGTTACCTTTCTTCGCATTGAACTTCATCTGCCACCTATTAACCCACTCTACCAACTTGTCTCTGTCCTTTTGAAGTTCTACACTTTCCTTCCCGCAGCTTAGAATGCTTCCAGGTTTGGTGTCATCTGCAAACTTTGAAATTGTTTCCTGAACACACAGATCTAGATTATTAATATACATATAAGGTAAAGGAAGGGTCCCAATACCATCCCCTAAATAACTTCACTACAAACCTTCCCCCAGCCTGAAAAATATCCATTGGCTGTTACTCTGTTTCCTATCACTCAACAAATTTTACATATTTATTCCTTTTATTCCTTGAGCCTTTGTCACAAATCTGTTGTGTGGCACTGTATTTAATGACTTTTAAAAGTCCATGTACACAACTTCAATAGTTTTACCCTCTGTTATTTTTCCAAATACCCATTCCTGAGAGAACGAAGGATAAGTATGGGAAGTTTAGTGAGCCTTGGATAACAAGGGATATTCTGAACCTTGTCAAAGTAAAAAGGAGACTTTTGTATGGCCTAGAAGGGCGGGGACAGTCAAAGGTGAGGTGGTAAGTTGGATACAGAACTGGCTCAGTCACAGAAGGCAAAGGGTAGCAGTAGAAGGGTGTTTTTCTGATTGGAAGGTTGTGACTCGTGGTGTTCCACAGGGATCTGTGTTGGGGCCTCTGTTGTTTGTAGTATACATAAATGATTTGAAGGAAAACGTAGCTGGTCTGATAAGTAATTTCGCGGATGACACCAAGGTTGGTGGAGTGACAGGTAGTGTTGATGATTGTCAAAGGATTCAGCAAGACATAGATAGGTTGGACACTTGGGCAGAGAAATGGCAAATGGAGTTTAATCCAGCCAAATGTGAGGTAATGCATTTTGGTAGGTCTAACATAGAGGGGAAATAAACCGTAAATGGCAAATCCCTTAGGAATATAGAAAGTCAGAGAGATCTGGTCGTGCAGGTCCACAGATCTTTGAAAGTGGCAATCCAAGTGGACAAGGTAGTCACGAAGCATATGGAATGCTTGCCTTCATTGGATGGGGCATCGAGTTTAAAAACTGGCAAGTCATGTTACAGTTGTTTAGAACCTTGGTGAGGCCGCACTTGGAATATTGCGCACAATTCTGATCGCCACATTACCAGAGGGATGTGGAGGCTTTGGAGAGGGTGCAGAGGAGAGGGTGCAACAATTCCATGTTGTGGCTATTTTGTTCAGTTGCCTTTGTGGATCTGGTTGTATAGAGCAGATTTCTATGTTTTATTCGCCAACGGTGAACCAGGGTCACCAAAAAAAATCACTGTTTGATTTCTCTTGTCAGGATGATTACTTTACAAATCAAATTTGAATACTTTTGTGAGAGAGGGGGACAATTTATTTGCAGCTTTTCTGTGCAGCCTTTTGATCTTCAATCTCGTGGCTTGGTAACCAGTTCTGGTGTTCTGGTGGCTGTATATTACAGAGTAATTGAATCAACCCATGCCTGCTGTCATCATCGTTTTTGGAACAGGTATTTTGATGTTGCATGTCGGAAACTTTTGAGAAGTTTCAAGATAGTGTAAAAGCCAACAGGAGATGGAGTATTTCACACTCTCAAGAGGGTTTGTGTGCCTGTTCCCTTTTAGCCCACTTGGCTGTAATACAAGTTTGTACATTATAGCTGGTTGGCAATCCTCCAGTACCTTAATAGGATTACAGTTTATTTTTTAATTCAGCCAGAAAAATAAAAATTATATATATATATTTTTTAAAGCATTTCCTTGCAATATAATAAGCAAACAAAGATAGTTAGAAGCAATGTGGGCTTCTTAAAAAGTGGTAATGATGAGATCAGTAAACATAAAGAAACACCAGACATGCTGAATAATTACTTTGCAGCAGTATTTACTGTCGAGGAAGAGGTCAGGACACCACACATCCTACAGAGGTTAGTATTGCATCACTGACAGTGTCTCATCAAATGAATACAAAAGTAATAACAGTAGTGAAGAAAATATGACACTAAAGAGTGACAAACCTCCAAGACCAGATGGTTTCCATCCAAGAATTTTAAAGGAAATTTGTGGGTAACATGTTGGCATAGTTATCAGCATTGGTGCCTCAGCGTCAGGGACCCAGGTTTGATTCAGCCTTGGGTGACTGTATGGAGTTTGCAAGATCTCCCCATGGGTTTCCTCTGGAAACTCCAATTTCCTCCCACCGTTCAAAGATGTGCAAGTTAAGGCCGTGTATAATTAAAAGTGTTTCCTAAGTGCCCTTGTGAGACGAACAAAGGACAAAGTATACGAGCACAGGTGATCTCAATTTTATTCACAAGCAACTCTATTCACAAACAACTGTTAATTTTCTTATAAAACAACTGTTAATTTTCTGATGCTACAAATGCTACCTGTGTCGATGAACTTGGTCGATCCACCGGGCCCAATTCACTGAGTTCCGTCAGCTCTCCAGCAGAGGGTGTTCCTTATGAGATTGATCTCATACGTCCTCATCAATTGTCAAGGGGTTGCAGGGGTCAGGTAGAGTCTTCGCTGGGAATGGTCCTCAGGTGTCTCTTCTTATCCCCTCTTTGCGCCCTTCTAGAATACCCTCTGGCCTTCAGCTAATGAGGTCACTGGGCAAGGGTCACAACATCCAATGGAGTTGCCGATTCCAAATACGGAGAATGCCAAGACTCCCACAAGGTTCTCAGGTGCATCCTCAGGTGCATTGACCACACGTAACCAATTCACATATATGGTGATGGCAGGAATCCAAGGTGCCAGAGGGTCTGGCCGGGAATATACACCTACTGCCCTTATTTGGTTAAGGCTGATTATCTCCAATCCCAGCTTTTAGACTTGCCCTGGTTTGCTTGCCTTGATCTGTCCAAATTCCCATTAGGCCTGGCTGCGGAGGCTGTTGATTGTGGATTAATTTAGAGTGTACAATTCTGGGGCAGGCCTAATTTCTCAGGTCGTTGGCCACCTGACCATGCTATGTATTCTATGAAGAGTGCTCTTTTGGTCTGTACTGACAGCTAGCAAATGAGTAAGTCTTCAGTGTGATGATATGCACAAGCAATCTTGTATATAATAATGCACACGACCTCTGACCAGTAGGTGGCAGTGTAAACATACCATGTGACTCTGTGCCTCAGATGGTTGGGAGTAAGTTGTGTTGGTGGATAGATGTATTTTGCAGTAGCTCAAGAATCATTAATTAGTGTTAGTAGTTTGTAATATATTTATTCCAGTTATCTTTACCACGCATTTGATTTATAATAAATTATTTTAACTAGTCAAGAACTAGATGTTCTGTAGTGCATCATTACTATCGGCCAGTGCACAAGAACAAGAACTGATGATCGACTAAGAACAAGAAGATTCTGCGACGATCCGAACGATTTAAAGATAACTCCGAAGAAGAAGAAGGTATAATAAGAAAACAACATTTTTCTACTAACATCGTAAGCTACTGGCAGCTAGTACTCAACACACTGTGAGACTTCGGAGCCCAGGATGGAAGGTCTCTAGGCACCTCAACAACTTCGGGTCACCAGTAATGTAGACCAGAATTGTTGGGTATTCAAACAACAATTCAAACTCTATGTTGCAGCCCTTGGTCTGCAGGCACAGCCTGATGAGAGGCAGATCATTCTGCTGCTCACAGCAGGTCCCAAGCAGTTGAAATTTTTATCACGTTTGTCTTCGATGGCGAGATGGACAGCAAGAACCTCAACAAAGTTCTCAAGCAATTTGATCGGCATTGCTCTCCGGAAGAAAATGAGATGTTCGAGCGCTACATATTTCGCACGCGCACCCAGAAAACAGGCAAATCATTTGAAAATTTTCTAACCGAATTATGTTTAAAGGTGTAGGCATGTAATTTTAGTATCTTTAAGTTGTCAATGATCCGAGATCAGATAGTGTTCAAAGTTTCTAATGACAAGGTACGTGAGAGGCTTCTATGAGAAAATGAGCTTCAGTTTGATGATGCTAGCGAGCTTGCAGCAAAGCAAATTAGCACATTGAATCTCAGACATTTTGGCGTGATGGTAGAAGAGGCAGCCAACACCATTAGTGTAGTGATGCACTCGAGTAAAAAACATGGTTCCAGCGCAGGTGGCCATTTTGAGTGTCCGACCCGATCTTCTATTTCATGCCAGCGATGCGGCAAACAACATTTGCCATGACAATGTTCAGGGTTTGGAAATATATTCTCCAACTGTAACTCCAAAAATCATTTTGCGACACAATGTTTTTCCAGGTGAAAAGCGGAACAAACAAAAGCCATCAACACAGTTGATGAAGTGTGCCTCGAAGGCATATTCTTCAGCGACATGATTTCTCGTCAAGACATGGATAGTGAAGTCATGCAAAATGACAACTCTTTCATGATAATTTGGAGCAGTAGTGAATTAAATGCAAATACTCCAAAAGACAAGTGGACAGTTCCATTAATGATTAATGATACATTAATAACCATCAAACTCGACACAGGAGCGAGAGTCAACCTCATCAGTTTGTCAGATTGAAAAGAGCTGAGCATTAGACCGCATGTATTAAACAAAGCAGTACTATTGAGAGACAACAACGGAAATGAAATTACGGTGCGAGGAGCACGCAATCTCGGTGTTTTTCACATTTACAGAGTTCACACTGTAATGTTTTCCATTGAAGAGGTGGAATGCGAATCTCTACTAGGAGTAGAGGCGTGTGATGAACTTCAGCTAGCTAAGTGAATTTACAGTGCAGACAGCACTGCAACTAGACAACGTGCACCACTAGATTCCTTATTGAAGGAATTCCCTGAGATATTTCAAGGCTTTGGTATTTTACCTTACATTTATAAAATCCAATTAAAGGAGAACGCGAAGAAAGTAATTCACGCACCGAGACGTGTACTAGCTACATTGAACGACAAATTGAAGACTGAGCTAGAAAGGGATGACAGCTTTAGGCATAATTAAATGCAGAGAACAACCTACAGATTGGGTAAACTCTATGATTTGTGTCAAGAAGAGAAGTGACGACCGACAAATCTGAAAGATCTGAACCTCAACATTAAAAGGGAACATTATCCGAAACCGAAAAGTGATCTCCGCATTACTCCCAGGGCTGCATGCTAGTGAGCATATGAATTTGAGGATTGATTGACCTTGAGAATTAGTGTAGGAGGGAGGACATCAGGGGCACAATTCTCTGTTGTGAGTCCGCCTCGCTACCACTGCCAGGGAGGATGGGGAATTTTGCACTCAACCAAATCTCCATTCACTGCAGCGGAAAGGAGAAACCCGGCAGCGTGAAGGAAGAGAGAATCAAAGTCCATGGGCGTTTTCTGGTGTGGCGCGCCCCCGCCGACAGTGGGATCTTCCGTCCCGGCAGCAGCCAATGGGGTTTCCTATTGCGGGAAATCCATGGGCGTGAGAGCGCTATCGACAAAGCGGAGGAGCCCGCCAATGAGGAATCCAGCCCCATGTTTCTGAGGAGTTAGGACCAGTTATGGGCCAGGTGGGACCTGTACAAGATTGGCAGGTTTACACTTTAACAGAACCAGGACTAGGGGAGATTTCTAGTGCTATTGGGGAGGGTTTAAACTAGCTTGTCGGGGAAGCTCAAAGTAGAAGGAAGTAAAGCTGATAATGGGAAGCAGAAAAGCAGTGAGCCAAAGTAGAAGGAAGACAAAATAAAGGCAACACCAACCATGCTTAAAATGCAGATTAATATTAAAAAGAGAAAGGTAAGGACATTCTACCTGAATGCAGGCACATTCACAACAAGGTAGATAGCTTGAAGCCACAAATAGAGGAAAATAGGTCTTATCTAATTGCCATTGCAGTAACAAGGCTACAGAGTGACCAAGACTGGAAACTGAATATTTAAGCATATTCGACATTTAGGAAGGACAGAGGAAAAAGGAAAAGAGATGGTGTTCCGCTAATAATAAGGATGGGATGGTAAGGGGAGATCTCAGATCAAAGTACAAAATGTGAATCCTCTTTGGATGGAGCTAAGAAACAGCGAGGGGCAGCAAACATTTGCAGTAGTCTGTAGCCCAAACAGGAGTGGTAATGTGGTGCGTAGTATTAATCAGGGGATTAGAGAAGCATGTATCATGGAAACTACTGTAATCATGGGTGACTTCAATCTGCATATAGGCTGGGCAAACCTCACGGACACTGATGCTGTGAAGGGTGAGTTTCTGGAGTGTGTGAGGGATGGTTTACTAGAGCAGTGTGTTGAAGAACTGACTAGAGAACAGGCTATTTTAGATCGAGGATTATGTCATGGAAAAGGACAAATTAATAACCCTGTTACAAAACAACCCTTAGGAGTGCATGACCACAACATATCAGAATCTTACTTTAGATTTGAAAGTGAAGCCAGGGTATTACATTTGAATGAAGGAAATTATGAAGGTATGAGGGGCAAATTGGCAGAGGTGGATTGTGAAAATACATTAAAGGGTATAACAGTATATTGGCAATGGATAGAGTTTAAAGAATTATTACATAGCTGACAGCAACATTTCTTCAAGGCACATAAACCCAAAAAGAAAAGCCAGTCAACTGTGGCCAACAAACGAAGTAAAGGATTGTATAAGAGTAATAGAAAAGGCTTGCAATATTACCAGAAATAATAGTAAACATAGGGATTGACAGCTTTTCAGAACACAACAGAGGAGGACCAAGGAATGAATGGAGAAAGAGAGAACAGAATAAGAATGTATACTCGCAAAAAAAAACATAAAATTGATTTGTAAAACCTTCCATAAAAAGGAAACATTTGGCTCAGACAAATGTGAGCCCATGTCAGGCAAAGTCAGGGGAATTTATAATGGGGAACAGACAAATTGCAGAAGAGCTAAACAATTACTTTCTATGGGTTGGATTCTTCCACCCCGCCCACCATAACGCCACGGGTGAGACGTGGGCAATGGAGAAGTCCATTGACCTCGGGCGGAATTCTACGGTCACCGGGCGGACGCGCCCAGCGAATCCCGCCCTCTCTGTCTTCACTGAGAAAGATACAAGATATCTCTCTTAATTAGAGCTCCAAGGAATTAGGGAGAATGAGGAATTTAAAGAAATTAGTACTAGTACGAAGGCTGTATTGGAGAAATTAATTCGTCTGAACGTTAATAAATCCTTGGGATTTGATCCCAGGGTGTTGAAAGACATAGTGAATGCACTGCCGATCATCTTCCAAAATTCAATAGAGTCTGGAATGGTTCCAACACATTTTAAGGTAACAAATGGCACCCCACTATTTGAGAAGGGAGAGAGAGAAAACAGCGGAACTGCTGGCCTGTTCACCTCACATCAGTAGTAGGGAAACTACTAGAATTTATTATAAAGGATGTGATGAGTGGACTCTTGGATAACAATGACATGGTTAACATGGATTTATGGATGGGGAATCATGTCTGACCAATCTGATGGAGATCTTTGAGGATGCTATCAATAGAATTGATAAAAGGCGGTGGACGCAGGATACATGGATTTTCAGAAGGCTTTTGATAAAGTCCCTCACAGGAGGTTGGTTAGCAAAATTAAAGAATGTGGTATAGGAGGTAATATACTGATAAAGGTGAAGAATTGCCTAGAAATATACATACATAGAAAATAGAAGCAGGAGGAGGCCATTCGGCCCTTCGACCTTCTCCGCCATTCATTATGATCATGGCTGATCATCAAGTTCAATGCCCTGATCCAGCCTATCTCCCCCCCTCACCCCACCCCCCCCCCCACCTCCATCCCGCCACCACCACCCACCACAACATGATATCCCTTGATGCCTTTAGCCCCAGGCTTAACAGGCAGAAAACAGAGTGAGAATAAATGGATCATTCTCATGTGGCAGGCAGTGACTAGCAGCGAGGATCAATACTTGGGCTCCAGATTTTTACAATATATGTCAATGCACAGTGGCATCAAGAGGATTTGGACAGACTTAGTGAGTGGGCAAGAACATGGCAGATGGAATATACTGTGGAAAAAGTGAAGTTATCCGCTTTGGTTGGAGGAAAAGATGTGTAGTGTATTTCGTAAATGGTTAGAGATTAGAAATTGTGGATGTACAAAGGGACCTGGGTATCCTCAGCAATAAGTCACTGAAAGCTCACATGCAGGTGCAGTAAACAAGTAATAATAACAATAATAATCGCTTATTGTCACAAGGAGGCTTCAATGAAGTTACTGTGAAAAGCCCCTAGTCGCCACATTCCGGCGCCTGTTCGGGGAGGCCGGTGCGGGAATTGAACCCGCGCTGCTGGCCTTGTTCTGCATTACAAGTCAGCTGTTTGGCTAATTGTATGCTTAGGCATTATCGCAAGAGGATTCGAGTACAGGAGTAGCAAAATCTTGCTTCAATTGTAAAGAACCTTGGTTTGACTGTGTTGGGAGTACTGTGCAGTTTTGGGAAGGATATTATTGCCGCAAAGGGAGTGCAACGGAGGCTCACCAAACTTGTTCCCAGGACGGTCGGAGTCTCCCATGAAGAGATTAGGGGCGTCATTCTCCGACCCCCCCCAGAGGGTCGGAGAATGGCCGTTGGCCGCCGTGAATCCTGCCCCCGCCGGTTGCCGAAGTCTCCGAAGGGAGAAAAGTCAGCGGGGCGTTAATGGCGCCGCTGCCGTCGGAGAATGGCACGGGTCTGCGCAAGGCAGCCGATTTTCGGCTTGCCGATATTCTCCCTTCCGGATGGGCCGAAGTCCCGTCGACGTGATGACCGTACACGTCGACGTAAATTAAACCTCCTTTTCATCGGCGTGACCCTGTGCTCCAGGTTCACGCCGACCAGCGTGGAGGTGAGTGACGGCCTGGGGGGTTGGCTCTGGGCAGGCGATGGCGTGGCCGCAGTCTGAATGCATGAGGAGAGGTGTGTCTCGGGTTGTGTGTGTGTGTGTGCGGCGGGGAGGGGGGTGGTTAGAGTGGGCTAGGCTCCGGGGGAGTGCCGGGAGGGGGGCCCGTGCCGGGGAGGGGGATGGGGGGGTCCGTGCCGGGGAGGGGGATGGGGGGTCCGTGCCGGGGAGGAGGTTGTGGTCCGTGCCGGGGTGGAGGTTGGGAGGGTGTCCGTGCCGGGGTGGAGGTTGGGGGGGGTCCGTGCCGGGGAGGAGGATGGGGTCCGTGCTGGGGTGGAGGTTGGGGGGGGTCCGTGCCGGGGTGGAGGTTGGGGGGGTCCGTGCCGGGGAGGGGGATGGGGGGGGTCCGTGCCGGGGAGGGGGATGGGGGGGGGGTCAGTGTCGGGGAGGGGGATGGGGGGTCCGTTCCGGGGAGGAGTTTGGGGTCCGTGCCGGGGTGGAGGTTGGGGGGGGGTCCGTGCCGGGGTGGAGGTTGGGGGGGGTTCCGTGCCGGGGAGGGGGATGGGGGGGTCAGTGTCGGGGAGGGGGATGGGGGGTCCGTTCCGGGGAGGAGTTTGGGGTCCGTGCCGGGGTGGAGGTTGGGGGGGGTCCGTGCCGGGGAGGGGGATGGGGGAGTCCGTGCCGGGGAGGGGGATGGGGGGTGTCCGTGCCGGGGTGGTGGTTGGGGGGGGTCCGTGCCGGGGAGGGGGATGGGGGGTCCGTGCCAGGGAGGAGGTTGGGGTCCGTGCCGGGGAGGGGGATGGGGGGGGTCCGTTCCAGGGAGGAGGTTGGGGTCCGTGCCGGGGTGGAGGTTGGGGGGGGGGTCCGTGCCGGGGTGGATGTAGGGGGGGGGTCCGTGCCGGGGAGGGGGATGGGGGGGTCCGTGCCGGGGAGGGGGATGCGAGGGCAAGTGAGTTGGTCCACCTGGCCAGGTGCCAGCCTCCAACAGTTGGACCCATGCGGTCCATGCCACCTGGCTGGGGGGAGGAGGGGATATGGGCAATGATGACATGTCATCGTTCCCCTCCCCCCCCCACCATGTTTTCCGTCATGTTTTCCGATCATCCAGCGATGTTGGCCGCCGTGGCGGCAGCCGCTAATGTCTATGTTGCCCTGGATGAGGAGGAGGAGGAGCGTGCCAGAGAGGCGGCGCAGGCTGCCGCAGAGGGACAGGTGGCAGCCGCCCAGGCTGGAGGGACACCTGACCGACAGGATGAGGAGGGGGAGGAGGACATCGCGGCCCCACGGCAACGGAGGCACCCGAGGGCGCCCCATGTGTACTGGCCCTGGCAGTCATACCAGGACGTCATGGACCGGGAATGCAGGAGGAGACTCCGGATGAGGCGGGAAACCGTGGCACACATCTGTCACCTGTCACCGCGTGGCACTGGCGGGGGACACCCTCTCCCCGTGTCCGTCAAGGTTACGGTGGCCCTGAACTTTTATGCAATGGGGTCATTCCAGGCACCGAGTGGGGACCTGTCCGGCATATCGCAGACATCGGTGCATCGGTGCATCCGGGCAGTGACAGATGCCCTATATGCCATGGCGCACAGCTACATCCGCTTCCCTGTGGACCGGACCAGCCAAGATGCCCGGGCCATGGGCTTCTCTGCCGTGGCCGGGTTCCCCATGGTCCAGGGCGCGATCGATGGGATGCACGTCGCCGTGCGGCCACCTGCAGATAACAGGGCCGTGTTCACCAATAGGAAGGGGACCTATTCGATGAACATACAGGTGGTCTGCGACCACCGCATGATGATCCTGCACGTCTGCGCCCGTTACCCAGGCAGTGTACACGACTCATACGTGTTGTCGCGGTCATCCATCCCCGGCATGTACGAGGGACGCCATCCCCGGCTGAGGGGCTGGTTGCTGGGCGACAGGGGCTACCCATTGCGATCGTGGCTGATGACGCCTATACGGAGGCCACGCAATGAGGCGGAGAACCGCTACAATGATGCCCATGTAGCGACAAGGGGAGTGATAGAGAGGTGCTTTGGCGTGCTGAAGATGCGTTTCAGGTGCCTGGACCTCTCTGGGGGCGCCCTCCAGTATCGGTCAGATAGGGTCGGCCACATCATTGTGGTGTGCTGCGTCCTGCACAACATAGCCCAGCAGAGGGGCGATGTGCCGCAGGCAGAGGAGGGCGGAGTGGAGGAGCAGCAGGAAGAGGCGCAGTCCTCCCCAGATGAGGGGGATGGGGGTAATGGTCAGGGCAGACGGGGTAGACACAGGCGGGTGGCTGTCCACCGTTACCGGCTGGCCCAGCGGGCACGGGACAGACTGATAGCCGCCCGCTTCACTGACTAGATGGGCGTGGGAATCGGGTAGTATGGCCAAAGACCGCACACCATGGCAACAGCCGACCACCCACACCCCCCACCCATCCACCCATCCAGCACCCTCACCCTCCTCCCTAACCCCACCCACCCCACCCGCATGCACACCACCCCTCCCCCATTGCCGATCCACCTGCGGCACAACGGGCCGGGCTCACACAGTTGCGGGTGGACGCGTGTCTATTGCAGGCCATGGAGGATGATGACAACCCGCCCTGCGGTGAGCTCCTGGCTCCACATCGTTGGACTATCTCTGACCCATGGCCACAGTACCACCATCCACCCGGACCATCCCTGCATGCGGCTGTGACACTGCAGCGCACGGTCCCGTCTTCTGCCCGGGGGATGTTGATGGCGGCCCAGGGGGAAGGGGGCAGACTCACCTGGGGCTGAGGTAAGACCACCCCTCACACACACACTTGCGCTCAACGTACATGACACCCCCGCACGCTTTGGACAGAGCACAAAGGCAGCTTCTGTAGGTGTAACATTGACTTTAATAACCAAACGAGTTCATGCACGTGCCCTAGCCCCTTAAACTCATCTGTGCCCTGCACCGGTGCCAACTTACTCAGTGTCTAATTGTTTGGCCTTACGGGCCCTTTGACTACGTCTACGTGGTTCCCCAGACGTACAGCAGAACTGGAGGTGGACTCCTGTGATTCCTGCCCTCTGACACTGGATCCCTTTGGCGGCCGTTTCCTGGGGCGTCCTGGCCTAGATGGGCCAGGCTGCGGCCCGGGCGACTGGGATGGCGAACTGCCAGCCTGTCCTGCCCGTTGCCCACCCGATGCACTTGGGACGGAAGGGGGAGAGTCCGAGGTGTCGCGGTGTACCGGGACCTCCCCTACAGGGGGAGCCGGGACGGGCCACACCACCTCCTCCTCCCTCGGGGTGCCCGATGGCCCCCAGGCCTCTACATGGGTGGGGGATGCGAACGGACTGGCCATCCGACGCCCCCCCGACATCTGGCGCTGCCAGTCCTGGAGGCCCATGCTGGTATCGACAGGGGTCTGCAGGTTTGCAGCCATGGAGCCCAGGGGGTTGGCAAACCCTGTCTGTGACAGTGCGACGCCGGCTCGCACATGGCCACTGGCGCCGATGCCCTCAGCGATGGCCTGCAGAGACTGGGCCATGGCCTGCTGAGACTGGGCCATGGCCTGCAGAGACTGGGCTATGGCGTTGAGTGCCTCTGCCATCTGGCGCTGGCACTGGCTCATGGCCTCCTGTGAGAGGGCAGCCATGTCCTGGGCCACAGACGCCGCCTGCACGGAAAGCCACAGGCCTCGCAAACCGTTCCCCACGTCTGACACCGTCGCAACCATTGCCTCCACCGCGGATGCCACCCGTGCGGTGTCGGCCTGGGTGGCACGTATGACCGGCACCACTCCCAGGTCCTGGACGCGGGTGGACTCCTCCACCTGCGACTGCAGCCGCCGCAAGACGGCCGTCACCCTCTTCGCTCGTCTCCGGGTCGGTGGTTGCATCGGATCTATGTGTGGGTGTGGTAACTCCAGGAACCCGGGATCCATCTGGGCGGCAGATGTTCACTTGGGCTGGGATGCCCTCCGACCACCCGGCCCCTCTGCTGCTCCTACCTCCACCTGCTGTACCGGGATGGCTGTGTTGTGCGCACCAGTGAGTGTACCAGACGCCTCATCACTAAAGTGCCCAACCGAGGTGAGTGTTTCTGCGATGGTGGAGGGTGTTGGTGACAGCAGTGGCGTTGTGTCGTGCTCTTCGTCCCACTCTGAGTCCATGGCACTTTGGGGTGGGGGTTCGTCTCCACCAATCCACTCTGAGTCACTGTCCGGAATTTTGTCTTCCTGGGTAGTGCTGTCCCGGGTAGGGGTGTCCTGGGCAGCGCTGTCCCGGGTAGTGGTGTCCTGGGTAGTGGTGTCCTGGGTAGTGGAGTCCTGGGTAGTGGTGTCCTGGGTAGTGGTAAATTTGATAAAGGTGCTAATTTTGTGTTAATTAGAAGTGGAAGTGCATGGAATTGAAAACTAACTATTGACCTGGTTAGAAGTTGGTTTAGTGGCAGGAGACAGAGTAGGGGCAATGGATAATTGGCAGGATGTGACTAATGATGTCCTACAATGATCTGTGTTGAGGGGCTCAACTATTCACCGTTCTTAGGTGATGGGATAGAAAGTTACACATCATAGAGGTAATGAATTTCTTGTGTGTCTTTAATGACCAGGAAGCCAGCGGTAGGAATGACAAAGGATTTATTTAATAGAACATGAAGTCTGCCTATGGCAGTAACTATCTATGATCACAATCTCCGTTTGTAAAACCAACACGCCGGTCCCTGCTTGGGCCAGCTTTTATGCTTGGTATTACGAGCTCCAGCTGGGTGAGCTTCCACCCCTACTGGGGAAGCTCGTATTCCAAGGGCCCCATGAGGAGATCGATTATGGTTTCCCCTTGGGCCTCGATTTAGTTATGGCCATGTCCGAGTGAGTTTCCTGCTTTAATATGTCATAAAACTAGCAAGGGCACTGTGGTGTCTCAAGATATACACTGGAGGTTTCCAGTCATTAACAAGGGATTTATTGATGAAAGGCAAATGCAGGGAAGTAACTAGTCCTTTCGGCTCCAGCGTCCACACTGCTTGGGGTCCTGCTCCCAGGGCTAAACGCAAGTTCCCTATTGGCTGGAGCTTGCGCGATTGGCTCCAAGCTGGTCACATGGTCCACCAAGCCTGCCCCCTTAAAGGGCCCGCACTACCACAGGAACATATCATTTACATTTTGTAATGAGTAATGTGCCAAATTCTGATCACACCTTAATAGTTCATGAACATTTATTTAATGACAAGCATAATATAATGGAGTTCAAAGTGATTTGTTTGAAATGGAGTAATGTGAAGCCACTTCTAAGATTCCAGATCCAGGTCAGACTGTCTCCAATGAGTTGAGAGAGGGACTGCCCACAGCAAACTGGGGAAATCTAACAGGGCCTGAACTATTCAGTACATTTATTAGCAACTTCCAATAGAAAGCTATAAATCCAAATTTGCTGATGACACAAGATGCGCAGTGGCGTAAACAGTGTAGATGGAAGCGCAAAATTATCTGGCTGTGTTGTGCGCACCAGTGAGTGTACCAGACGCCTCATCACTAAAGTGCCCAACCGAGGTGAGTGTTTCTGCGATGGTGGAGGGTGTTGGTGACAGCAGTGGCGTTGTGTCGTGCTCTTCGTCCCACTCTGAGTCCATGGCACTTTGGGGTGGGGGTTCGTCTCCACCAATCCACTCTGAGTCACTGTCCGGAATTTTGTCTTCCTGGGTAGTGCTGTCCCGGGTAGGGGTGTCCTGGGCAGCGCTGTCCCGGGTAGTGGTGTCCTGGGTAGTGGTGTCCTGGGTAGTGGAGTCCTGGGTAGTGGTGTCCTGGGTAGTGGTGTCCTGGGTAGTGGTGTCCTGGGTAGTGGTGTACTGGCTCGGATGTGACGGGGGCCTGTGGCTGCCCCCCTCGTCGCTGGGTGGTCGCTCCCGCACGTGACGGGGGTGTCGTCTCCCTGTTGCTCCAGGTCTCTCCGTCTCCCGTGTTGTGCGAGGGGCATCCTACGGGCGTCGCATGCTGGAGGGTCTGGGTCTTTCCATCTCCCGTGGCCTCCGAGGGGCATCCTGCGGGTGTCGCATGCTGGAGGGTCCGTGTCTCTCCGTCTCCCGTGGTGTGCGAGGGGCATCCTGCGGGCGTCGCATGCTGGAGGGTCCGTGTCTCTCCGTCTCCCGTGGTGTGCGAGGGGCATCCTGCGGGCGTCGCATGCTGGAGGGTCCGTGTCTCTCCGTCTCCCGTGGTGTGCGAGGGGCATCCTGCGGGCGTCACATGCTGGAGGGTCCGTGTCTCTCCGTCTCCCGTGGCCTCCGAGGGGCATTCTGCGGGCGGTCTGCATCTGCGGGGATGGGTGCCTGGACGTTTGGTCCTGCGATACACAATGAAGTATGCATGGTTAGACATCAGGCAGTGATCAGGTGATACGGGGAGGGGGATATAGGGGAGGGGGGATATGGGGACGGGCTGTCGGTGGCTCACTTGCTAGTATGCCCCCAACCTCTGCATCAGCAACCTCCCGGTCGTCAGAACCGCCAGCCAGTTCCAGGGCCCTTTCCTCGTGTTCGGTCAGTGGCCTCTCATCAGCGGGGCCTCCTCCAGTCCTCACATGCTCCCTATTGTTGTGTGCGCGCTTATCCTGTGGGGGGGGGGGAGGTAGCAGGGGTAAAAGGCAACACTGTTAGGCAGGTATATGAATGCACGCCATCGGTTGCGCGTGCATTGCAGAGGTTAAGATTAGGGCTGGATTCACTTGGGGATATGGGGGATATGGGGGAGGGGGGATATGGGGGATATGTAGGATGGGGGATATGGGGGAGGGGGGATATGGGGGAGGGGGGATATGGGGGAGGGGGGATATGGGGAGGGGGGATATGGGGGATATGGGGGAGGGGGATATGGGGGATATGGGGAGGGGGGATATGGGGGAGGGGGGATATGGGGGAGGGGGGTTATGGTGGATATGGGGGAGGGGATATGGGGGAGTGGATATGGGGGAGTGGGGATATGGGGGAGGGAGGGATATGGGGATATGGGGAGGGGGGATATGGGGGATATGGGGAGGGGAGATATGGGGGGTATGGGGGATATAGGGGGGTATGGGGGATATGGGGGAGGGGGGATATGGGGGAGGGGGGATATGGGGGAGGGGGGATATGGGGGAAGGGGGGATATGGGGGAGGGGGGATATGGGGGAGGGGGGATATGGGGGAGGGGGGATATGGGGAGGGGGGATATGGGGAGGCTCACCCTGCCTGCTCTGACGAGGTCGTTCACCTTCTTGTGGCACTGGGTGCCTGTCCGTGGTGTCAGGGCCGCAGCGGTGACGGCCTCTGCCACTTCCCTCCACAGACGCCGGCTGTGGCAAGGGTCGGAGGATTCCGCACCTTTGGGGCGGCGCGATGCCGGACTGATTTGCGCCGTTTTTGGCGCCGGTCGGTGGACATCGCGCCGATTACGGAGAATTTCGCCCGCTGATTTTTTTTTTAAACCAAGGGAGTTGTGAATCTTTTGAATTCTCCACCCCAGAGGATTGTGGAAGCTCAATCACTTGTGTATGTTTAAAGCAGAGATTGACAGATTTCTAAATACCAGTGCCAGAAAGGCATCATGCCCAATGCCTAGTCTGAATTTTTAAAATAGATGATGAAAACAGTAGACAGGAGAATATCTCTGTCTCTGAATGCTCTGTATTTAGAGTTCTAGAAGGCATTTGATAAAGGTGCTAATTTTGTGTTAATTAGAAGTGGAAGTGCATGGAATTGAAAACTAACTATTGACCTGGTTAGAAGTTGGTTTAGTGGCAGGAGACAGAGTAGGGGCAATGGATAATTGGCAGGATGTGACTAATGATGTCCTACAATGATCTGTGTTGAGGGGCTCAACTATTCACCGTTCTTAGGTGATGGGATAGAAAGTTACACATCATAGAGGTAATGAATTTCTTGTGTGTCTTTAATGACCAGGAAGCCAGCGGTAGGAATGACAAAGGATTTATTTAATAGAACATGAAGTCTGCCTATGGCAGTAACTATCTATGATCACAATCTCCGTTTGTAAAACCAACACGCCGGTCCCTGCTTGGGCCAGCTTTTATGCTTGGTATTACGAGCTCCAGCTGGGTGAGCTTCCACCCCTACCGGGGAAGCTCGTATTCCAAGGGCCCCATGAGGAGATCGATTATGGTTTCCCCTTGGGCCTCGATTTAGTTATGGCCATGTCCGAGTGAGTTTCCTGCTTTAATATGTCATAAAACTAGCAAGGGCACTGTGGTGTCTCAAGATATACACTGGAGGTTTCCAGTCATTAACAAGGGATTTATTGATGAAAGGCAAATGCAGGGAAGTAACTAGTCCTTTCGGCTCCAGCGTCCACACTGCTTGGGGTCCTGCTCCCAGGGCTAAACGCAAGTTCCCTATTGGCTGGAGCTTGCGCGATTGGCTCCAAGCTGGTCACATGGTCCACCAAGCCTGCCCCCTTAAAGGGCCCGCACTACCACAGGAACATATCATTTACATTTTGTAATGAGTAATGTGCCAAATTCTGATCACACCTTAATAGTTCATGAACATTTATTTAATGACAAGCATAATATAATGGAGTTCAAAGTGATTTGTTTGAAATGGAGTAATGTGAAGCCACTTCTAAGATTCCAGATCCAGGTCAGACTGTCTCCAATGAGTTGAGAGAGGGACTGCCCACAGCAAACTGGGGAAATCTAACAGGGCCTGAACTATTCAGTACATTTATTAGCAACTTCCAATAGAAAGCTATAAATCCAAATTTGCTGATGACACAAGATGCGCAGTGGCGTAAACAGTGTAGATGGAAGCGCAAAATTATCTGGCTCGAGGTAGATTGAGGGAATAAACTGTGGTTTTCAGCATATATAGATATGCGGTTATCCAATTTGAAGTTAAAAAGGATAGCCCCAAAATGTTTAAATAATAAGAAGCTTAAAACTTCGGAAACCCAAAGCAACTTTGGGGTCCATGTACAGAGATTACAATTTCATGAGCAAGCTCAGAAAATGATCAAAAAAGCTGATGAATGCTGGCCTTTATATCTCGAGGTTCAGGTTGCAAGGAGGCCAAAATAATGCTACAGCTACACAAAACCTTGGTGGGGAGATTACATTTGCAGTTCTGGGAACAACACTCATGGAGTATATACTGTTATGATTATCATAGAGATCGCTAACTTTCAGAAACGAATTGAACTTTTGAGTTTATAGCTGAATGACACAACATATTTCGTACTTTAAAACTTCTAGATTTCATAGATTTCATAGAATTTACAGTGCAGAAGGAGGCCATTTGGCCCATCGAGTCTGCACCGGCTCTTGGAAAGAGCACCCTACCCAAGCCCACATCTCCACCCTAAACCCAGAACCCAGTAACCCCACCCAACACTAAGGGCAATTTTGAACACTAAGGGCAATTTGTCATGGCCAATCCACCTGACCTGCACATCTTTGGACTGTGGGAGGAAACCGGATCACCCGGAGGAAACCCACGCACACACGGGGAGAACGTGCAGAATCCGCACAGACAGTGAACCAAGCCGGGAATCGAACCTGGGACCCTGGAGCTGTGAAGCAATTGTGCTAACCACCATGCTACCGTGCTGCCCTATACTGTAACATAGAATCATAGAATCCCTACAGTGCAGAAGGAGGCCATTCGGCCCATCGGGTCGGCGCCAACCCTACCTAGGGCCAGACTCCCACCCTATCCCCATAACCCTACCTAACCTTTTGGACACTAAGAGACAATTTAGCATGACCAATCCACTACCCTGTACATCTTTGGACTGTGGGATGAAACCGGAGCACCCGGAGGAAACCCACGCGGACACATAGAGAACGTACAAACTCCACACAGACAGTCGTCCAAGGCTGGAATTGAATCCAGGTCCCTGGTGCTATTAAGCAGTGGTGCTAACCACTGTGCCACCCAAGAAATTACTTTCCAAAAGTAACTTGTAAAATGACTTTTCAGAAGTATTTACAAACTTCTATTTTCTTTTTATCAGCAACTTATGCATTAAACTACAGAAAGGAATGTTTGACTTTAAACACAACACACTCTCGAATTCTAATCCTTTTGTCAAACAATACACAGTTCCTCAATGTATTTGTATTTTCCTATTTCTCCAAGTCATAACTTCAAGTAACCAACTTCAGATGCTTCCCTTTGCTTTCGGAGTTTTCGAAATGCACGACCAGCAGTAAAACCTGTCCTGATAATTTTTCTCCTCTGGCTATGGTTTCCCCATAGCACCATGAAACACTTGTCCTTGCATCCAGGAGTTATTCTTGACTCCAGCTCTCTTTTATCTCAGAAGTAAATGGACTGTTTACAATCCAATGCCAACAACACCTTCCTGGGACTTTGGGAGACTCTGGGCGGGATTCACTGGTCCGCCAGCTGCGTTTTCCTGCGTGGGATGCCTCACCGGCAGCGGGATTCTCCGTTCAGGCAGCCAGTCAATGGAATGCCCCATTGTGGCCACCCCACGCTGTCGGGAACCCCACGGATGTGGCTGCGCTGCCGGCAGAGCGGAGGATCCCGCTGACGGAGAATTCCGCCCTCTAAGTCTACCCTTTATGAACTCAAAGACATTAAGATAAACAGGGGTGGAACAGTGGTTAGCACTGCTGCCTCACAGCACTGGGGACTGAGTTCAATTCCGGCCTTGGGTGACAGTGTGGAGTTTTCACGTCCTCCCCATGTCTGCGCGGGATTCCTCCTACAGTCCAAAGAATAATAATAATAATCGTTATTGTCACAAGTAGGCTTACATTAACACTGCAATGAAGTTACTGTGAAAAGCTGGGCAGGTTAGCTGGGGTTACAAGGGTAGGGTGGGGAGTGGGCCTGGGTTGGGTGCTCTTTACAAGGGCCAATAGAGACTTGATGGGCTGAATGGCCTCCTTCTGGACTGCAGGAATTCTATGATTCTATGATCTTCATACAAACGGTGGTTGGAGTTTGTATGTCTTTCCACAAACAAAAATGGATAGGAGATAAATTATTTGTTTGAATCAAATTGCATATTTATGTTAGCCAAAGGTTGTCAGGAAAATAGCTAAATGTAAGACTTAGAGTTAGGTTGCAGAGCAGCTCTGCTCACATCAAATGATGGAGGCTTGAGGGGCCATAAGGCTTCCTCCTGATCCTATGGTTTTATCAAAATTCACCAAATAATTTGGCTGCCTGTGTTTTTTGCATTTCATGAAACAAGCTGAAGAGTGTGTAGAATAGCTTATTCAATAAAATGTTGTTTTTTAGCCATGAGCCAAGATGTGGTCCCACTGCTCAGAACCATATGGTACTTTATTATGAAGGAATTTGACTTCAAAAAACATTTTTACAAGTATCAAATTGTTCTAATCCTTCTTTCTTTAGATGGGATGATGTTTGTTGTTTGATGATTATGGGGTGCCTTCGCTGAATGTGTATAACTAAATAAAAGAAAAATCATGTCCGTTCATGCATTCAACGTTGTTCAATCACAGACTCAAATATTGCCAACACAATCGCTGGGAGAGGGTGCAAATTGGTCTGTCTCAACTGAGAAATACAAATCAGTTTTAGGTCAGAAACACAATTAATGCTGGAAATCTGAAATGCTATAGGTCGCCAGTACCTGGCACAGAATTAGACTGAAGTCTTATATCATCAGGGGCTGTATTCTCCGTTCCTGAGTGTTGAAACCGGGGCAGGATTCATGGACTTCCACGACAGCAAAACTGGCGGCAAACCTGGACTGATTCAGTGACTGTGGAGGGGCGAGCACTGGCGCCACTGGAACTCAATCGATCGCACTGAGAATTGGTGGGGGATTTGCCGGGTCCGTGATTGACACTCAGGAGGCTGACAAGCTGAAGCCGCATATACATATAACACTCCCCACAACACTCATCCCAGCCAGCAAGGTGCCACTGATTGCGCTGGTATGCGCCCATCCTGCTGATGGGTCGGCTGGGGCCAGAGGGCACCTAAGGGGGTGCCCTGAGGGGACACGTTTACGACCTGTGGCCCTAAGTTCACAGTGGACAGTCAGCGGCCATTCTGACCCCACAGCTCAGAACCGATTCTCCGCCCAATCGCATTTCGCGATTCCAGCGTTGGTCGATGGAGAATCCCGCCCCAGATCTTTGCTATTGTCACAAGCCAACCTCATTATTTTTGCAAAATGATTTTTTAAAAACTTTCAACCAGCTGAAAATTCAGTACTTTAAAGCAGTTTGCAGTTCATTTTGTAAATGTGAGGATAGCTTCCAAGGTGATGGTGATAAAAGCCAACAAAAGCCAAAAGGAAGTGTGAAGAGATTGAAACCCACAGATATCAAAACACAGCAGTCTAACTAAGGAAGAGGCCTAACAGGTTCAAAGCCCCCTCTGGACGGCAAAATAAACCCCATTACCTGTGTTTTCAACTATCTTGAAATGTGTCAAAAGTTTCTGAGATGAAAGATAAAATTGTGATTATTTGTTCTATGATAATGACTGTAAGACGTGTTAATCAAATCCTTTATTGGGGATATACAAGAAGGAGTTTTTTTTAAGAACTGATATTGCCAAGCGAGACTCAGAAACCTGTCATCAACGTCACTTGGGGAACCGATCCAGGGAATAGTAAGGGGACTCTCTCTCTATCTTTTCAGAAAAGCCCTATCTCCACAGAATATAACTCCAACACAAGAGATAGCGACTGTTCATTGGAAACAGCCTCACAGGAAACCCATCGATTCTTGGGAAGCGGATCACAAATGGAAAGGAAAGATCTAGGGCAGGAAGTGCGATTGGGCGGAGAATAATTTCCGATGCCAAAATCGCAGCAGGGATCTCTGTGGTGACCATTGTGAGGGGTTTCCAGGATGGAAGGCATAGTGATCACAAAGATACACAAAGCTCTCTTGAAGAACTAAACTAATTTTATTAACACTACTAAATTTGAGTTCTACACTTATTCTGAATAGCAAACATACATGTAAGAATTTAATTACACTCACCAACACTATCTCTGACAACTAATTATAACTATTATATCTTAACTAACTCTGCAATACCCGACGAATCTATCTTCTTCAGCTCCAGTCTAATCTCCTCCCCTTAGCTTTAGAGCCAGTGCAATTTATAGTACTGGCCTGGGTGGCATGCATGGTTGGCTCCACCTCCTGCTCCTGCATGTGGCCGGACTCCTCGCCGACATCCCCTCATGTAGTCCCTGCCTCTGTGACTGCTTCTCCACTATAGTTGGGGCTGGATGTTCCAGAATCCCGGGACCCATCTGGACGGCAGCTAGTTCCTGGGGTCGGCCTACCTTCCGAACATCCGCCACCCTCGGGTGCTCCTTTCTTCACCTGCTGTACCGGATCAGCTGTGCGGTGCGCACCAGTTAGCGTCCCAGGTGCCTCTTCACTCAAGTGCCCAACCGAGGTGATAGTCTCTGGGATGGTGGAGGGTGTAGGTGACAGCTGTGACAGAAATCCACTGTCAACCTCTGACCCGAGCTTTAGGGTGTCCCGAGTCTCGGGCGGAGGACTGGTGTCCGAGCTGCTTTCCACGTCACTGCTCGGCTCACCAGGGGGCTCCGGTTCTGCCACTGGCTGGGGGCTGGGGCCACCAGGTGGACCCACCCCATCTCCGGCAGATCCTGTAAGGCACAAGACAACATACATGATTGGACTGCGGGCCGGCGGGAATGGGGGTGGGTGTGGGAGGGGAGGGTTGGTGGTGGAGGGTGAGGGTGGTGCGGGGTGAGGGTGGTGCGGGGTAAGGGTGGTGTGGGGTGAGGGTGGTGTGGGCTGAGCGTGGTATGGGGTACGGGTGGTCTGGGAGTGAGGGTGGCGTGCGGGTGGTGTGGGGGTGAGGGTGGGGTGAGGGTGTGGTAGCGACACACGGGTCATGGGTGTGGTGAACGTATTGCTGCTACAATTCACCACTGTATTGTATTGTATTATGTTGATGCCCTTGTGGGCCCCGATCTGCAGCCTGTAGGTGGCATTCAGTACAGAACAGTTGCAGGCAGGCACAGATCTAGCTTATTAACACCACTGTCCACTTCTACTAATCGTCTCGTGTGAATTGATGGTCGCATCAATGGGGAACTGCAACTCAGCGGGGTCTCACTTCCTCGCTCATGGCTGCACTCCCCCTTTGCGACCTCCCATTCCTCTGGGCCACCAGCCATATCCAGGACCCTCTGCCCAGCCATAGTGATGGTCCGCAGGTCTGGTGGTCCCCCTCCGGTCTTCTTCCGCTCCTGGGCCGGGGTGGGGGGGTGGGAACACATACAACAACAATGTTAGACAGTCCGACGTATGCAGCCCAGGGGGTGGGTAGCTGATCATCTCAGTGGTCAGGGCACCAGCCATGGTGGCTGGAATAGATGCTGGCATATGGGGTAGTGTGGGTATACCGCCATTCCCTGGGGTGAGAAGGGGGCAGGTTACGGGTGTGTGGGGGGTGGGGTCAGTGCCTACTCACCTTGTTCGCCCTGAGGAGGTCGCGGAGTTTCTTCCGGCATTGCATGCCGGTATGAGCGCCGTTGCCCATGGCGCTGACTGCCCCTGCCGCCTGCGCGCAGGCATGACAGACGGCAGAGCCTGGCAGCCTCTTTCCCGTGCCAGGAGACAGGGTCATCCGCCGCTCCTCCACGGTATCTAGGATGGTCTCCAGTTCTGCATCCATGAACCATGGTGCTGCTCTCCTTACAGCCATCTTGTTGGCTGGGATGGTGTGTGTGGGGCTGCGGCTCGCTAGCCTCCCGAGAGTCAATCACGGAGTCGACGAATCAGGAATCGTTTTTCATTCGTATTAATTGTGTTCCACGTGGCGCTGGTCTAGCCCATTAATAGTAGCAGAATCAGTGCACATGTGGCGCCGATTTTTCTGTCGTGAAAGTCCACGGATTCTCCATTTGCCCCATTAATCGCCGAAACGGAGAATCCAGCCCATTGTAATTCCCTAGACTTCAATTCAACTCCAGGATTTTAAAGGGAACCAGTTAACCTCAAAAAGCTAAAATATTCAACATTGAACAAAGGGGCGACATCGTGGTACAGTGGTTAGCACTGCTGCCTCAGAGCATCAGGGACCCCGGTTCGATTCCGGCTGTGGGTGACTGTCTGCGTGGAGTTTGTACAATCTCCCCGTGTGTGCGTGGGTTTCCTCCGCGCCATCGGGTTTCCTCTCACAGTCCAAAGACGTGCAGGTTAGGTGGATTGGCCATTCTAAAATTATCCCTTAGTGTTCAGGAATGTGCAGGTTAGATTACAGGGATAGGGCAGGATGGATGGGGAGTGGACATGGGTCCCTTTCGAAGGATCAGTTCAGACTCGATGGGACAAATGATTCTTTGAATCTACGCCTAAAGGATAAGCAACAGGCTTGAATTGTATACTTTTTAAACTTTTATTTGGACTCTAACATAGAACATAGAACTCACAGTGCAGAAGGAGGCCACTCGGCCCATCGAGTCTGCACCGAACCAGTCAAGCCCTCACCTCCACCCCATCCCCGCAACCCAATCACCCCACCCAACCCTTTATGGTCACTAAGGGCAATTTATCATGGCCAATCCACCTAACCTGCACGTCTTTGGACTGTGGGAGGAAACCGGAGGAAACCCACGCAGACACGGGGAGAACGTACAGACTCCGCACAGACAGTGACCCAGCAGGGAATCGAACCTGGGACCCTGGCGCTGTGAAGTCACAGTGCTAATCACCTGTGCTACCGTGCTGCCCGTCTAACATTGTTACTTCTGGAATCTTTGTGTGTATTTTATCGGATCGAGAAGCTAATAAACCTGCTCTTTCTTAAGAAAGCTTGTTTTGATTGGCTCCATGTTTGAAAAGTAAGTAAATTTGGATTGAAAAATGCATCTACAGAAAATAAATTGAACAAAAACCTTTGTTGTGACTAACTGAAGAGGTTGAATAAAGGGGAACCAGATTGTCACTCTTCATCTGGTTGTAACACCAAAAAGATTAATTACATGTGTGTAAACATAATTAATAAGAAACATGGAAAATAGACAAGGAAACGCATTCCACATTGTGTCGGAAGGGAAAATGCTCTGGACGCTGGAAATCAGTGATAACAGAAAATTCAGGAACTACTCAGCTGGACAGGCTGCATCTATGAGAGAAACAGAATTAATGTTTTTTTTCTTTTTTAATGATGGGACACAGGCATCACGGGTGTACATTTGATATACCATGCAGCAATGCCGAGATGAACATGGTTTCTAAGTGTGCAACAGGTTTATTTACAAGAGTTTTAAAATACAGCTCAGCTTCCAGTAGCTTCTGTGATTTTTGTTTACTTTGCTCTGAGCCCACACCCAGGCTTAACCAAATTGGTGCTGGTTTAGCAAAGGGCTAAAGAGCTGGCTTTTAAAGCAGACCATGGCAGGCCAGCAGCACGGTTCAATTCCCATACCAGCCTCCCCGAACAGGCGCCGGAATGTGGCGACTAGGGGCTTTTCACAGTAACTTCATTTGAAGCCTACTTGTGACAATAAGCGATTTTCATTCATTTAATTTCATATGGTGAGCATAGTACTGGATTCTCATAATGAAACACAGATCAATTAAACAATTAAACACTGTGAGAGGGATGCTCCGGCCTCCCAGTTACGTGTTTCTTGGCGGCAAGAGGCGGCACGCCGTTCGCTCGTGGCGCAATTGTCTGCTCCCGCCGTTGTGAATGGGAATTCCCATCAAAGTCACCTCTAGCCGGCAGGAAATCCACGGGCAAGGGTGCACTGTCGGGAGGACCAGAGAATCCTACCGCCAGCGAATGACCAGAGAATTCTGGTTTATCGCTCACAAAGCCAACATAATTTTTCCCATCCCGAATTGCCCTTGCTAATGAGGTAGTGAGCCAGCTTCATGAATCACTGGAGTCCATATTGTTGCTCTTTTTACTCGCTATAAATATGGCAGTCAATAAGGTTGCCCTTCTTTGTCTGGATATCGATATTATATTGCTTTCAGAGTCGCCAGGTCTCAAATGATACCACCGCAAGGTTCAACCGGATATAGATCAAAGACCCAACAACCAGTTAGCTAGTTCAAGTTCAATAATATTTTATTTACACACAAGATTACTTATACATGCAACATAAACACTACGAGTTAAACTAGACCTAACAACTATGACAACCTGTACTTAACTTCAGGCACCCAGCTTATGTCAGAGGAACAGTGGCCTTTGTTCGAATCTGGATATGCTGGCTCAGGAGAAGTAACTGCGGTTCAGCTGGGCTCATCCGTCTGGTAGCGAGCATTGAACTTGAACTTGCTTCTGGTGGTGCTGTAGTTGGAGATGGACATTGCTGGAGCGCCAGGTCCAAAAGAGGTCGAACACATGGCAGTGTCTCTCTTTATCCTTGGGGATTTCACGCTCTTTTGGGCGGTCCTTAAGTTTGGACCCAATTAATTGGGCAGTTCTTGATCACTGCCTTCGATTTGAGCCAATAAGGGGCGGGTGCCTTGATGGCTGGGTGTGTCCTAAGCGGTCATTGACCTTGCTGTTTATGCTTCCTGAGTAAAGGGAGTGGCACCGATGTATCTGGAATTATATTGGTTACCTGAGTACCAGTCCTTTGCCTTACAGAGATGGGTCATTAAAATGCTAATCAGTTGGGGGGATTCGATGGTATCTGGATTCTCTGCTCACTAATATACATGCAGGCTCTGTTCCTGCCTGAATCTTACATTGTCCACATTTTCCTTTCGGCTTTGCGAACGTCCATGTTTCTTCTTGTAGGTGGCCATCCCAGATGGCTACAAAATGGTATGTTTCAGGTCAAATCCTGAAGAAAGGTCATTGACCTTTGTTTCTTCCTACACAAATATTCCCTGGCTTGCTGTGTATTTCCAGCATTTTCTCTTTTTTTAATTTTCGCACCCATCTGTAGGAGTGAATTCCATTTGATTTTTACAGACCACATCAGATTGGGAGACTGAATCCACGGCACATTGCTTCAGGGTTTTTTGGAACCATTTCCTGAATGTTGGCTGATTTATGTGAATGTCCCCACTACAAAAGGAAGCAAATACAATGGAAAATGTTTTTGGTGAAAAATTTCCAAGAAATTCAGCATACAAAAACAATCGTTGTTTGCTTTAGGCCCATCAGGAAAGCTCAATGCCTGAAGAACTTGGGATCAAAGCTGTCTGATTCAGAAATGTTCAATCTGTTTGTGGTTACTGGATTTCTTGCCAAGAAGGAGGATAATTTATTTTCACGCAATGAGTACATAAAGTGGGACGACACAACGTGCAGAATAACTCGAGGTATTGAAGGGCAAGAAAATGCAGGAAATGTATATTCACTTCCCTGAAGCCTTTCAGGTTTCAATATATTGGGGGTAATTCTCTGACCCTGTTCCACCCTGCGCAAATCCCGCTAAATTGGGAGAATAGCGGGAGAGCCCCTAAATGGGGGTTGCACTGGACACTGAACAGTGCGCAATGCCCCTGGCCCGCTGCAGCAGACGTAATCTGGGTCACGCCTTTGCTGGGTGCAAAGCAGATCAACATATTTAAATATGCCGGGACCATTGGAAGCCAGTTTCTCCCGCCTCCTGGCATTCTCCACCCAGTCGGTGCAGCTTGAAGCCGACGGGACCCCAGCACTGGAGAGCAGACACGATGACCACGCAGGGACCCAATGGCACCCTGGCAGTGCCAACCCAGAACTGCCAAGTCAGCGCTGCCAGGGGGAAGAGCCAGGTAGGCACTGCCAGTGCCAGGGTGAAGGGCCTGAAAGGGGAGGGGCTTCTAGGGGCAGGGCCTGTTGGGGTAATTATGGGAAGTCATGAAGGACGCATCGCTTGGCGACCCCATTGCGGGTGTCACTCACTGGGCAGCTGAGGGGGCAGTGCTACAGGCGATTTGAGGGGGTCTGAAGGGAGACCCATGGGGAGAGCCCTGATGCCCCGAAGCCAGCGACCTTTTGGGAGTCTGGGGGGTAGGGGGGCAGGTTGATGCCAGCGAGGATAGCAGGTTGGTGTGCACGGAAGCTCAAATGCCAGTAATGTTGGGGTGCAGAGGGGAGGGAGTGGGATGGGAAGAAGCTACAGAGCCTTGAAGAGGATGGGGTGGGGTAGGAAAGCGGGGAGACTTGAACCATTGGGGGAACTAGGGAGCCGTTGGAGGGGGGAGTGAATGTTCAGAGGGAATGATAGATGCTGGAAGCATGGGGGGGAGGCAAACCAAGGGTATTGGAGGTTGGAGGGTATTGTAACTATGAGGGGGAGGGGCAATGGGCTGTGATAATGTGATGGTTCTGTGATGGAGGTGGGTCTTGCCTGGGGACATGTTTCACATGCATTCTGGGAGTGGAGAAGGTCAGGGGGACATGGAAACTCTGACATGTGTGGACTCATCGGGAAGGAAGGCATTTGAGAGGTGACAGTAATGGGCTGTCGAGTGATGGGGAGAGGTTTAGGGGTGACAGTTGAGAGAGTGAAGGTAACACTGGGTGGGTTGTAGCAATGGGGGGTAGGGGGTGGGTTACAGGAGGAGGGTAGAGAGTGTTGGAGACAATTCGGAATGTGATGCGCACCAACCTGATGTAAAGGTAGATCAGGGCACTAAGGCCCTTGATGCCCAGCAGAAAAAGTGTTAAGTGCTGGGAGGGTAATCAGGTGAGCGGATCTGAAGGTCAGCACAACTGGACAATTGAATGAGAACACTCACAATCTATCCTGACAAATCAAATGTCTCTCTATTGTCATGTGAGAGTACCTTTAAGACATGGATGTTTAAGCAATGTACCTTTATGAAAACAGTGATGTCAAAGAGTGGGTGGAGCTGAGGTCAGGTCAGCCATTTTGCAGTTTAGTTTTGCAGTTTGAAAAGAGCTTGGGAGTGTCTGTGTTTGCAGTGAGCTGGATCTCTGCCATGAAAGACTATCTCTGGATGATTAGGGTGATTTAAACTCATAATAGTAAAGCCTTTAACCTGATGTGATTCTGTTTAAAGATGTTAAGTCTCTTGGAAGTTTGAAGGAACATTTTGAGGAATTATTTACTGTTGCAATATTTTCGGCGTTATCTTTGCAGTAAGGGGTGTTAAGAGATACAATGTTTATTTAAGATGTTCAGTTGAGTTCATGGAATAAACATTGTTTTGTGTTTAAAAACCCACGTGTCCATAATTGTAATCCCACACCTAGGGAACTAGCCGTGTCCTAGGAAAAGCAACAAATACATTAAAAGGAGAGGTTGGTTGAACTCCATGATACATTTTGGGGTTCTGAAAACGTTCCTCTAGGAGGGTGGAAAAGAAATGAAAAGTTTCAGACGTTTTCACTGTAATAAACTAGGCCATGTAAAGTCACAGTATTGGTGGTTGAAGAAAAGCACTGGGAAGGCTGATGTGGTAAAACAGGATAAGACAGTGGGGTTTGTTAGAGTGGTAAAGGAAAGCCCAAAGGAAGCGAAGGAGGTGCAAACGATTGTACAGCCTGTTCAAGAAGTAATTGTAAAGAAGGTGCCAGATGTCTTTAAAGAATTTACTTGTGTGGGTAAAGTTTACTCATGTGTATCAGGAGGAGCAGGTAAAGAAGTCACAATTTTAAGAGATACAAGGGCAAGTCAATCTTTAATGGTAAGAGATGAGGAATTATGTAGTTTGGGAAGAATGTTGCCATGATATGTGGAATTCAGGGTGAGAGGAGTAGCGTTCCGTTATATAAGTTAAGGTTGGAAAGTCCAGTGAAGAGTGGTGAAGTGGTAGTAGGAGTACTAGATAAACTATCTTGTCCAGGAATACAATTTATCTTGGGTCATGATACAGCTGGATCGCAGGTGGGAGTGATGCCTGCTGTGGTTGATAAGCCAGTGGAAAATCAGTCAACTGAAGTGTTGAAGGACGAATATCCTGGGATTTCTCCGGATTGTGTAGTAACAAGGTCGCAAAGTCACAGGTTAAGACAAGAGGAGAAATCAAAGAATGAAGAAGAAGTTGAAGTGCAATTATCAGAAACGATTTTTGATCAGATGGTTGAAAAAGAACAAGAACAGGTGGAGGATTATCATAGAATTTACCATAGAATTTACAGTGCAGAAGGAGGCCATTCGGCCCATCGAGTCTGCACAGGCTCTTGGAAAGAGCACCCGACCCAAGGTCAACACCTTCACCCTATCCCCATAACCCAGTAACTCCACCCAACACTAAGGGCAATTTTGGACACTAAGGGCAATTTTATCATGGCCAATCCACCTAACCTACACATCTTTGGACTGTGGGAGGAAACCGGGGCACCCGGAGGAAACCCACGCACACACGGGAGGATGTGCAGACTCCGCACAGACAGTGACCCAAGCCAGAATCGAACCAGGGACCCTGGAGCTGTGAAACAATTGTGCTATCCACAATGCTACTGTGCTGCCCACTAAAGGGTAATTTCCTCCCATCCTCCCCCATGCGAGCACCTGGAGGCAACCCACGCAGACATGGGGAGAACGTGCAGACTCCGCACAGACAGTGACCCAAGCCGGGATCGAACCTAGGACCCTGAAGCTGTGAAGCAACAGTGTTAACCACTGTGCTACTGTGCCACCCATCCTACCTATCTTTTTTAAAGATAGGATGAGGCGGATATTTTTAGTTCCGGAAAATTAGCGGAGTTACAACAAAAAAATGTAGAAATAAAACGGATATATCAGAAAGCATATGCGGGAGAGGAATCTGAGAGTAGACCAGAGTGTTATTACCGTAAATGTGATGTCTTGGTGAGAAAATGGAGAGCTGTACATATGCAGGCGGATGAAAAGTGGGCAGAAGTTCATCAGTAGTATTGCCGGAAGGGTATAGAAAGGAGGTGTTGCGAGTTGCACATGAGGTACCAGTGGGAGGTCATTTTGGAATAAGGAAAACTCAAGCTAAAATCCAGAAACATTTTTATTGGCCTGGACTTTATAAAGATGTAGTTAAATTTTGTCAATCATGTCACATATGTCAAGTGATAGGAAAACCTCAAGCAGTGCTAAAACCAGCGCCCTTAATACCCATTCCAGCATTTGAGGAACCTTTTACAAGGGTCCTAATCGATTGTGTAGGACCGCTTCCTAAAACAAAAAGTGGGAATCAATATCTTTTGACTGTAATGGATGTGTCTCCTAGGTTTCCAGAGGCCATTCCAGTCCATAATATTACAGCTAAAAGGATTGTGGAGGAGTTACTTAAATTCTTTACTAGATATGGACGACCCACAGAAATTCAATCGGATCAAGGATCGAATTTTACTTCAAAGTTATTCAAAGAAGTTATGGATAGCTTAGGAATAAAACAATTTAAATCAACTGCGTACCATCCAGAATCGCAGGGAGTGTTAGAAAGGTGGCATCAGACATTAAAGACAATGTTGAGGGCGTATTGTCAAGATTCTCCAGAGGATTGGGATAAAGGAATTCCATTCATATTGTTTGCAATTAGGGATGCACCTAATGAGTCTACCAAATTTATTCCTTTTGAACTAATTTTTGGTCATGAGGTAAGAGGACCACTTAAATAGATCAAGGAAAAATTGGTGAATGAGAAATCAGAAATTACATTATTGGATTACGTGTCAAATTTTAGGGAATGATTAAATAGAGCAGGTGAATTGGCTAGACAACATTTGAAAGTTGCACAAAATGTGATGAACCGGGTAGCAGACAAGAAATCCAAAGTCCGTAGTTTTGCCAGTGGGGATAAAGTTTTAGTGTTGTTACCAGTGGTAGGTGAGCCTTTAAAAGCTAGGTTTTGTGGATTGTATCAGATTGAAAGGCAATTAAGTGAGGTGAATTGTGTAGTAAAAACACCAGATAGAAGGAAGACTCACCGAGTGTGTCATGTGAATATGCTCAAAAGGTACTTTGAAAGGGAAGGAGAGAAAAAGGAGGTTTTAATGATTCTAACTCAACGTGGCGAACCAAATCCAGATGACTGTGAATTTGACATACCTCAAATTAAATTGGAAAATGAGGATGTTCTTAAAAATTGGGATGAATTGTTAAGTTATCTTCCAGAGGAAAAGCAAACTGACCTGAAAGAGTTATTGATATCACATGGGCAAGTTTGTAGAGATAAATTGGGAAGTACTAAAATGGCTATACATGATGTAGATGTGGAAAATACTGATCCTATCAAACAACATCCATATAGACTTAGTCCTTTAAAATTGGCACAGGTTAACAGAGAGATTGAGAGTATGCTGAAGAATGGCATAATTGAAATGGCATAGTTGCAGCCAATGGAGCTCACCCTTAGTGATGGTACCTAAACCAGACGGTACCCAATGGTTGTGTGTGGACTTCAGAAAGAGGAATGCAGTTACAAGAACGGACTCTTACCCTATCCCTCGTTTGAAGGATTGCATTGAGAAATTGGGACTATTTGCTTTTTCTTCCAACTTCCAGACATGGAAAGAACATTTAAAACATCGTATGGAGTTCTTCGATCGACTTCAGGAGGCAGGTTTGGTGATGAACCTAGCCGAAAGTGAATTTGGAAAAGCCCAAATCACTTTCCTTGCGGAGTTTCCGATACCCTCAAGACGAAGGGAAATAATGCGATTTCTTAGCATGAGTGGATTTGATCGAACATTTGTGCAAAGGTTTTGTGGCGTGGTTACTCCACTGATGGACGTGCTAATGAAACGTCAAAAATTTCAATGGACAGCGGACTTTCAACAGGCATTTGACTGCCTGAAAGCTGTGATCACCAATGTTCCTGTCTTGGAGAATTGCAAGGGACGCTGTGGTCAGATTGAACTAAAGTATCTGATTCTAAAGAGAAATGCCGAGGAGTAGAGGAGTGGATGGATCGTACAGAGACTTTGTTCAAAGAGACTGTCAATCGAGAAGGATTTCGGTTGGATGAAGAAGAACAAAGAAAAGTGGACTATATTATTATACCAGTTTGCATGTGTTGTCTTTTTTTTTAAAACAAAAAGGTATATTTACTGTGTACATTTCTTAGTGGATGGTGCAAAAGTGAAAAATGAAACCATCGTGAAGTTGAAGGTTTTTTTTTCTTCGGGAGAGGTGTCATGTGAGAGTACCTTTAAGACATAGATGTTTAAGCAATGAACCTTTAAAAAAACAGTGATGTCAGAGAGTGGGTGGAGCTGAGGTCAGGTCAGCCATTTTGCAGTTTAGTTTTGCAGTTTGAAAAGAGCTTGGGAGTGTCTGTGTTTGAAGTGAGCTGGATCTCTGCCATGAAAGACTATCTCTGGATCATTAGGGTGATTTAAGCTCATATTAGTAAAGCCTTTAACCTGATGTGATTCTGTTTAAAGGTGTTAAGTCTCTTGGAAGTTTGAAGGAACATTTTGAGGAATTATTTACTGTTGCAATATTTTAGGCATTATCTTTGAAGTAAGGGGTGTTAAGAGATCCCATGTTTATTTAAGATGTTCAGTTGAGTTCATGGAATAAACATTGTTTTGTTTTTAAAAACCCACGTGTCCATAATTGTAATCCCACACCTAGGGAACAAGCCGTGTGCTAGCAAAAGCAACAAATACATTAAAGAGAGAGGTTGGTTGAACTCCATGATACATTTTGGGGTTCTATAAATGCCTCGCCCATAACACTATAGACTCTAAAGAGAGGTAGAGGGAAGGGACACAGAGTGACTGGAAGGCTGCTCTCTTAATGTATTTACAAAGGTGCAATAACTAATAACAATGATTGCACGCCGTTATCACCAATGTTAGTACTTCTTAATTTTTCTTACTCCACCATTACGCCTCAATGCATCCCCGACATCTGCAGCAGAGGTGGAGGCAACCTGCTGATCTCTGTGCTCCCTTGTCTCTGATGACTTTGGCAGGCTTCCTCTGGAGGGTCCCAGCCACCTTTGGGTCTCATTTCTAGAAGGTCTCACTTTGGGACAAACTTCGAGAAGGAGGAGGAGAGGGAGAAAGGCTTCCTGCAAGAGTCTATGAGCGGGATCCTCCCGCAACTGTCCAGATGGCCTGACACTGGCGCCAAGAGCGGTGTGAACCACTCCGGCGTCGGGCTGCCCGGAGGTTACAGAATCCTCTGCACTTCTGGGGGCTAGGCCAGTGCCAGAGCGGTTGGCACCGCGCCAACCGGTGCCGAAAAGCCGCCGCCGGCCAGCGCGAGATGGCGCATGCGCAGAACCACCGCCGTGTTCTGGCGCACGCACAGAACCACCAGCGTGATCCCAACGCCTGCGCAGGAGGTTTCTTCTCCACGCCGGCCATGGCGAAGCCTTACAGAGGCCGACGCAGAGGGAAAGAGTGCCCCCACGGCACAGGCCCGCCCGCAGATCGGTGGGCCCCGACCGCGGGCCAGCCACCGTGCCCCCCCCCCCCCCCCCCCCCCAGGGACCGGATCCCCCCGTGCCCCCCACCCCCCACCCGAGGACTGCGTTAGCTACCCTCCAAGGCAGGTCCCACCAAGATGGACTATGTCCATTTCACTGGCCGAAAACAGGTGGCCCCTCGTCCCATGGGGGCCCGGAGAATTGCCATTCAAAATGACACCGCTGCCAACGGCCCCCAACCGGCGCGGTGTGATTCCTGCCCCCACCCGGAAATCGGCGTCGGAGAATTCGGCAGCCGGCGTCGCAGCGGCGGGGCGGGATTGATGCCAACCCCGGCGATTCTCCGACCTGGAGGGGGGTCGAGAATCTCGCCCAATATCTGGTTCAAAGCGTTCAGGGGGTAATTCTCCCATCTGACCCTCAGTTGAGAAACAACATGCAAAATGCTTTTGCTTCACTAAGGACATCCTTAATGAAAGCTGCCTCTCAAAGCAGGCAGAACAGCAACCAATGGTACAGGGTGCTCATCTATTGTGTTGCAGATGCTGCATGTTAATTTTGAGATGTATCATAACTACACTGGGTTTCGTGCCTTCAAAGACCAGCTGATGTGCAATCATAGGAGCAGGGCAGCACGGTGGAGCAGTGGTTAGAACTGCTACCTCACAGCGCCAGGAACCCACATTCAATTCTGGCCTTGGATCACTGTCTGTGTGGAGTATGTACATTCTCTCCGTAACTGCCTGGATTTCCTCCAGGTGCTCCAGTTTCCTCCCACAGTCCAAAGATGTGCGGGTTAGGTGGATGATTGTCCATGCTAAATTGCCCCTTAGTGCCCAAAGATTAAATGGAGTTACAGGGATAGGGCAGGGGACTGAGTGCGGTGCTCTTTTGGAGTGTCGGTGCAGACCCAATGGGCCAAATGGCCTCCTTCTGCATTGTAGGAATTTTATGATGCAAAGCATGCATTCAATGCTCAGTATACTGCCAATAATCATAATGCCTTCTTTCTGTGATACTACACTTTGCCATCGCGATTTGAATCACCAGGGTGGTTACTTTGTGACAAAGGCCAGCTGCTGACCTTTGTGGCAGATGACTCTGGTGTGCAAACGATGCACATGTGTGCAGCATGCATATAACGAAGGCCATGCTCCCACACAAAATGTGACAGACCAGGCCAGGCATTTTTCAAAGTCGGGGTCACGACCACGGGAGGGTCGTGGAGCCATCCTTCGTGGCGCTCCCAATTGCGCAAATTTGCGCGCAACAGCCAGCTTTTAACAATGACAGCTGCGAGCGGCCTTCAAAATGACAGCTGTTACCATATAACACTGCACATGTGTGCCCACTCATCGGTGTGCATGCGCAGAACCACCGTGGTTCAGTGCTGCACACCAATGAGCGGGTATGCATGCTCAGTGCCCCCGCATTTCTTTATATGGCCGCGGATGTCATTTTGAAGGCCGCTTGCAGCCGGCATAGTTAAAAGCCAGCTGTTTCACGTGAATTTGCGCAATCGGAGATGCAGGAGAAGATTTTTTTAAAAATTGAATGTAATGTTCCTGCCTGATGGGAGGCAGAGAGCAGGCCACGCCTCCCGCATGTCGACGACAATCGCGATTGCGATTCCTCCATTTTGTCAGCAGCAATGAAGGTAGAGAAAATGGTGGGTCGCGAAGATCGGCTGGCGTGGTTCGCGAAGGTCAGCCAACGTGGCTCCCGAAGGTTGGTAAAAATGTGTCCCCGGAAATAAAGTTTGAAAAACACTCGACCGGACCATGGGCATGCTCAAACAACACTTCAATTCCTGGACCGCTCCTGGGGAAAAGCCTGAAGTAGTTGAAAGAAACAATGACAACATTCACGGTGGTCTGCTGTATGTTGCACAACCTTGACATTTTGAGGATATGGTTGCTTTCTGAGAGTTTTTCTGAAGGGCATCGTGGCTTCCGGTGTAGAACATATCTCTCCTCTTTGTGCAGTGTCAGTAAAAACCTTGGATCCTGACCTCACTCCCACGTTGTGCCATTATTACGCCTTTGCATGTCGAAATGAATTGTATAACAATGTCCCTCATGTGCGCCAGTCACAATGCACATTGTCTTTAAGATGCCCGCAGCCACTCAGCGGTGCAGTTACTGCTGACATCACATTGCAATCGTGATAATCAAGCGACAGCATAAAGTCTGCCTCGATCGAAACCAGTGACAAGGGTTAATCTCACCTAACAATCTCCATACTTGATTTTTGAAGCTCTCAGATTTAATACCCACAGACCCTCAAACAAGCTAGTTGTACTAGCACTCCATGCATTTAATGTCTGTTTTCATCATGCATCCAGCATAATCCCTCCCGAGAATTCAAGGGGTCAAATGTCATTTATCTCTTTCCCCAGTTCAGGAAAATTCTAATAATTGCGCTCGCTATACACATGTAGTCTTTTTTGCAATTTTGATGTTTCAAGTTTTTCATGAGTGGGGTAATACCTTTGTGTACTTTATCTTCAACAGAAAGGAAGGGAAATTTCACATTTCAGTTACCTGAGGATTAAATTGCACTGGTTGACTGCCTGATGCTAAATCACTGCAATGAATGACTTTTGGCGAGACTTTGGAAACAATAGGCTACAGATCAGTGATGGGGAACCTAGGCTAGTGAGTGGGCTGGATGCTTGGCCCTCCTTCATCTCAGGGGGCCGCAAGATTAAAATCGGGTTTGTTCACTAACCATGACCCCATGAATAAGATCAAATACATTTAATACACGCCGAATGTTTCGTAATGAGGTGTAGAAAATACTTAATCATTTATATATTAATAGAACTGTCATCAACATCAAATGGTAAAAACAAAATAAATATTGCAGAGGGAATGCAAGGCTCTCACAGTCAATGTTGGGCATGATATAACGACTGCACTGTGCCCGGTGCAGATCCGGGCAAGCCGGTTAACTAGTGAATGGGGCCAATATTTTTTGAATATCAGCGCCGATCGCGACCGGCCCGCTCCTAGTGCCGGATTCCGGATCCCGCCCAAACGTGATGAGAAGCCAATTGACACCAATTGAGACCAATCTATGGTCGGACCATTCTATGCTTGGTTCGAGCGGGAAACTATCAAACCGTTGTCAACTGCCCCAGCAGCCTCGGACACACACATACCCACCGTCACAGCTTCCGAAGTCAGATCGGCCTTCTTGAAAGTGAACCCTCAGAAAGTGACAGGCCCTGACGGAGTCCCTGGTCGTGCACTCAGATCCTGCACGGACCAGCTGGCAGATGTGTTCCCTACTGCATTCCAAGGTCCGCACCTGCTTCAAGAAGACCACTATCATATATGTGCCAACGAAGAACCAGGCAACGTGCCTCAACGACGATTGCCTTGATGTCGATAATTATGAAGTGCTTCGTGAGGTTAGTCGTGAGGCACATCAACTCCATACTCCCTGAATTCCTAGATCCACTGAAATTTGAATAATGCCACAACTGGTCCACTGCAGACACCCATCTCCCTGACCCTCCTCCATGATAATCCTCAATACCCCACAAGGCTGCGTACTTAGCCGCCTACTATACTCCCTATACACAGACGACTGTGTGGCAAAATTTGGCTCCAACTCCATCTACAAGTTTGCTGATGACATGACCGTAGTGGGTCGGATCTCAAACAACGATGAGTCAGAGTACAAGAGTGAGATAGAGAATCTAGAGGAGTGGTGTAATGAGAACAATCTCTCCCTCAATGTCAGCAAAACTAAAGAGCTGGTCATTGACTTCAGGGCTCAATGTATCATACACACCCCTGTCTGCGTCAATGGTGCCGAGGTGGAGATGATTGACAGCGTCAAATTCCGAGGTGTGCACATCACCAACAATCTGTCCTGGTCCACCCACGTTAATGCTACCACCAAGAAAGCACAACAGCGCCGATACTTCCTCAGGAAACTAAGGAAATTCGGCATGTCCACATTGACTCTTACTAACCTTTACAGATGCACCATAGAGAGCATCCTATCTTGCTGCATCACAGCCTGGAATGGCAACTGCTCTGCCCAAGATCGTAAGAAACTAGAGAGAGTTATTAACACAGCCCAGTCCATCACGCGAAACCACCTCCCATCAATTGGCTCTGTCTCACTTCCCGCTGCCAAGGGAAAGTGGGCAGCATAATCAAAGATCCCATGCACCTGGCTTATTCACTCTTCTGACTTCTTCCATCTGGTAGGAGATACAAAAGTCTGAGAACACGCACTAACAGATTCAAAAACAGCTTGTTGCTCACTGTTACCAGACTCCTAAATGACCCTATTACAGGCTGATTCACACATCTTCTCCACTGAGTAGTACTACACTCCTGTATGCTTCACCCGATGCTTGTGTCTATGTATTTACATTGTGTATTAATGTTTGCCCTATATTTTTTTTGTGTATGGAATGATCTGCTGTCTGGACAGTAAGCAAAACAATACTTTTCACTGTACCTCTGTACACATGACAATAAAGAAATCCAAGCAAATCTCGACCTCATTAACGAGATGTAAGTCCAATCTAACAGCCTCCCAGGAACTAACCAGCTCCCCAGCGAGAGATCACATAGGTGCCATTTAGCACTGATCTACACAAGCGTGGACCAAGCACCTGGGAGTGTCTCCCAGGTCATTGGAGCCCCATGGGTGGTCAGGGACAGAACAGAGTGGCATCTTGGCTCTCCCTCTGGCCCCCGGGCACCTTTGTGGCTCTACCAGGGTGGCAGTGCAAGGGTGCCTGGTTGGCACTGTCAGGGTGGAAGTACTGGGGCACCTAGGTGCCAGTGTGGCATTGACAAGGGCCGGATACTGAGGGGGGCCATATCCTAGAAATGAGGGCTGAGGGGGGGTAGGAAGTGTGGCGGGGTGAAGGGTGAGTATGAAGGGGCCTCCTAAAGGTTTGAGGGGGTGAAGGGTGGGGGTCTGAAAGGGGGCAGCACGATAGGGAGAGGGTGGGGAGGCCTGAAAAGGTGCACCCTCAGCAACCCCATAGTGGGGTGTCCTCACTTGGAGGTTAATACACATTTGTGTGGGGGGTGACATTACACGTTGGTGGGGTGTGTGGGGGACCCTCATGTTCATTTTGAGATCGGGGGGACATTTTTAAACTGGCACACTTTTCGACCTGAGGAGCAGGTCTCACCAGCGAGTTCAGCGACCCGCTGCTGAAAACATTTCTAAGTGTGGGCTAGACCGGGGAGAAACTCCAAACAAATGACTGTGGCCGGGATTCTCCCCTAACTGGCGGGGCGGGCCGTACCGGCGCGGATCGGTGGGCCCCGTGGCCAGATCCCCCCCAGGCCGCCCACAGAGCCAGGTCCCGCTGGTAAGAACCTTGTGTAATTTACGTCGGCGGGACAGGCCGAAAACGGGTGGCCACTCAGCCCATTGCTGAGCGGAGGATCGCCGGGGGGTGGGGGCCACTGCCAACCGCCCCCGATCGGCATGCCGCAATTCCCGAACAGCCGAAAAACCGGCGGGGGTCGGAGAATCCCGTCCTATGTATCTAAATACTGGTGTGGATTTCACCGTAAATGCCAGTGGGAAAACCCCACCAAGCCCAGCCAAAATGATACTTAGTGCTTAATTCTTTGCCTCATTATGCTCTCGCTCAAGCGAAACGAAGCGGGTAAATAGTGGGAGAGGCCAAAAACGAGAACAATGCCAGGCGCCAAACAGTTTGCGATGCAACTGCCCCAGTGGCCTCACCAGCAAGTGCTCGCGCTGTCGCTGATTGGTACTCCTTTTTAAAAATGTGGACCTGCTGGAAAGGCTTCCATGGAGCCAAGGAGGTGAGTAGCTTTGGTCAAGAAAAGAGCACGGGGGCGCTGGGATTGCCACCCCAGTGCTCGGTGGGTGGTGATGGATCCCCGGCTGGGTGTTGGCGACCTTCCGCAGGGGTGGGCTGGCATAAGAGGTGGGGGTGTGCTGTGGGGGGGTGGCAACCAGGGAGGGGGAGGTGGCAACTGCTCGCGGCAACACCACGCCAACCCCTGAATCGTTTACCATTCTAGGAGCAATCCTTGTCCCGGATTGTCTTTCCCAACAACCATCCATTGACCCACCAGCTGCCGAGGCCTCGGGCCGTGCGGCTGAAGGCTATTGCTGATAGGGAATTGGCAAGCGTGCTTTAGTGAACACTTCACACATCCCAAGTGGATTCCCGTGGGTTGGCGGGCCATGTAGCATGTGGGAATTCATGCTTAGAATTCCAATCGCACCTTAATGCCTGGACACTGTGCCTGGACACTGAGGGAGGCAACACCACACACGCAGCAGTCAACATCCGACCACCCAGGGGATGGACACAGCTCCAGGGACAGGAGCATGGCTGGGGGATAGGTGGGTGCCACAGGGAAGGTGGGGTGATGCCTGGAGAGATGGGCTAAGGGTTTGGAAGTCAGCCCGCATGGCAGAAGAAAGTGAGAGAGGCATCATAATGGTTGTGCACAAACATATTTAATGCATTTTACAATCCCCTACTCTCCCGATGGTGCCACCCCACCCCCACCCTCCCAGCCCTCACCACCCCCCCCCATCCCCTATCTACTGCCCCCACCCGCAACCCCAGTGCCCTCAGTGATCCTCAACGTGCTTGGCACTCCTAGTTCTATCACTACGTTGGTCTCCCCAGGATGCACATCTGAGGTGGAGGCAGCCAGCTGCTTACATCACCCCGTGGGCTTCGATGCACTTGGCGGGCATCCTCTAGAGGCTCTGAGGCCGGAGGGCCTCGGCGCACTGGTCGGTGGTGCATGCACCACCATGCCGTCTGACCGGTGTACTGACTTCAAGATGCAGCCTCATCAGAAGGGTGAAACCCGGGGGAGCTGGTGGCCATTGTCGCCACTTCATGGGACGGTCCGGGTTGGCACCCAACGCCCCCTCTTCCCAGTCGGTGCCCATAGGCCCCTGGGGTACACCCTGGGAGGAAGGGAGGGTTGATGGTCGCATGGGGAGTTGGAGGGGTGGATGCTCCACTGGGGTGGGGGGGCATTGGTGTCCACTCACTCGTGCTGAAGGTTGTTGACCTTCTTACGGCACTGGAGCACAGTCCGCCTGGTCACACTCCCCGAGCTCACTCCTGACACCACCTCGTTCCAGGCAGCACTGGCTGCCTTGCGGCTGACTCTCCTGGGCCGTCAAGGGAACAGGAAATCTCTCCTGGCCTCCACTGAGTCTAGGAGCCTCCCGAGGTCAGCATCCCCGAATCCTGGGACTGGTCTCCTTGGTGTCATTGTAGAAAGCTGGCTAGGTTGGCCGAGCAAGTACAGTTTAAGTGCTGCTCGACCTTGTCAGCGGGGAGCTGGTGAGCGCAGTCCTGGCGAATTAGCTGGAGAGCCTTCAGTTGCGGGGAGAAGCCTATGAGGCCTTGTTAAGTAACATTGAATTGTGTTGCCAGCCTAGCTGGGCTGAGCGTTGGGATGCTCGTGGCAATTCCCGCTCGGGCCACACTGAGAAATGTTTCCGGAGAATCGCGCCTTAGACATTTTACGTTAAATCACACCTGTTGTGTGAAATAGGATGCACCTCACTTCTCTTAGAACCATAGATGGCAACGGTGCAGAACAAGGCCATTCGGCCCATCGAGTCTGCACCAACCCTCTGAAAGAACACCCAACCTAGGCCCACTCCCCTGCCCTATTCCCGTAATCCTGTAGTCCCACCTAACCTGCACATCCCGGGACACTGAGGGGTAATGTTATCATGGTCAATCCACCTAACCCGCACATCTTTGGACTGGGTGAGGAAACTGGAGCACCCGGAGGAAACCCACGCAGACAAGGGGAGAACGTACTGACTCCACACAGACAGCCACCGAGGCCAGAATTGAACCCGGGCCCCTGGCCCTGTGAGGCAGCAGTGCTCACCGCTCGCCCTTGCTTTAGGTGCTTCTCACTTCAGTCATGCCAAGAGGAAAAAAGAGGAAATCAGCTGAATCTGGCAACCCTGCATGTGGCAAATGTGAATAAAATATCTCGTGGGCCGCACTCAGAACCCAGAAGGGCCGCCCGGGTCGCAGGTTGCCAATTACTGCTACAGATTCTTTGTGGGCATGGCGATGTCTGCTTGTGCTGCTTCACCCGACTCTCCCTGATTACGACCCAACATCTCTGTGAGAACCACATCATCACCAAAACAATTTGTAAGGCATGAAAGACACACAAAAGAAGGAATGTATTGTACAGAGTGAGGTTGAAGTGGTGTCAAATTTGTATGTGCCATCACAACCCAAAGAATCTAGCAGATAATTGAAATGCTTTCTATCTGTTTTAGGGTTTACTCCTCCTACATTTTCCTCCCCTTCTCCTGTGCTGGGATGGGCTCTGCCATGCTCCTGGTACCTTACTCAAATGGCCATTGCTCATAGAGTCAGAGGGCTTTACAGCACAGAAAATGTCTATGCCGGCCATCCATCTACCACCTCCCTATTCTAATGCCATTTCCCAGCACTTGGTCCGTAGCCTTGTATGCTATGGCATTTCAAGTGCTCATCTAAATTATTCTTAAATGTTGTGAGGGCTCCTGCCTCCACCGCTCTTTCAGGCAGTGAGTTCCAGATTTCCAACACCCTTCGGGCTAGAAAGCTGTTCCTCACATCGACTCTAAATCTCCTCCCCCCTACTTGAAATCTATGCCCCCTGGTTCTTGACCTATCTACAAATGTGAAAAGTTGCTTCCTGTCTACCCTATTTATGTCCTTCATAGTTTAGTACACCTCAGTCAGGTCCTGTCTCAGCCTTCTCTCCTCTAAGGCAAACAACTTCACCCCATCCAGCCTCTCTTAAATCTTTCCTCAAAGAGCGAGAAGGGAGCTGGGAGTTTAGTGAGTGCAGCTGACTGGGAGCAGAGTCGGAGGGTGGAGTTCCAGTTGATCCACAGAGCAGCTACATTCTGTAAGGTAAGAGTTGTTTGTTTTGGGGTTTTTAATTTTAAATTTTTTAAATTAAAATTTTCGTGTTTGTCTTGTTTTTTGGGGCATTCTTTCATTTCGCAGAATCACCAATTTTCGAGGGTTCACTTGTGAGAGTAGCAACAGTATATATATATATTTTTTTTTTTAAAGGGTGTTACGGGTGTTTAATCATTCTTTTTTTCCCCCTTTAAATCTCTTTGTGAATTCAGATCAGAGGGGATGGAGGCTAGTGCAGTTGGATGCTCCTCCTGTAGGATGTGGGTGGTGAGGGATACCACTGGTGTCCCCGCTGATTATACCTACGGGAAGTGCACCCAACTCCAGCTCCTCAGAGACCGTGTTAGGGAACCGGAGCTGGAGCTGGATGAACTTCGGATCATCCAGGAGGCAGAGGGGGTTATAGAGAAGAGTTACAGGGAGGTAGCCACACCCAAGGTAAAGGACAAGAGTAGCTGGGTTATAGTCAGGGGAAGGAAAACAAACGGGCAGACAGTGCAGGGATCCCTCATGGCCATTTCCCTTAAAAACATGTATACCATTTTGGATGCTGCTGGGGGGATGACCTACCGGGGGAAGGCCCTAGTGACCAGGTCGTTGGCACTGAGTCTGGCTCTGTGGCTCAGAAGGGAAGGGGGGAATAGGAAAGCAATAGTGATAGGGGACTCAATGGTTAGGGGAATAGATAGGAGATTCTGTGGTCACGAGCGAGACTCCTGGAAGGTATGTCGCCTCCCGGGTGTCAGGACCAGGGATGTCTCGGATCGAGTCAACAGGATTCTTAAGGAGGAGGGTGAGCAACCAGAAGTCATGATGCACATAGGCGCCAATGACATAGCTAAGAAAAGGAATGAAGAACTAAAAAGTGATTTTAGGGAGTTAGGTTGGAAGCTAAAGAGCAGGAAAGCAGAGTAGTGATCTCAGGATTGCTACCGGTGCCACGTGCAAGAGAGGCAAGGAACAGAGAGCGAGTACAGCTGAACACGTGGCTACAGGGCTGGTGCAGGAGGGAAGGCTTCAGATGTGTGGAGCATTGGGATATCTTCTGGGGAAGGTGGGACCTGTACATGAAGGACCGATTGCACCTATACTGGAGGGGCACAAATATCCTGGGTGGGAGGTTTGCTAGAGCTCTTCGGGAGGGTTTAAACTAGTTTGGCAGGGGGATGGGAACAAGAGCTATGGATCAGAGGATAGGGTAGCTGTTGAACACGTAGAAATAGTATGCAGCAAGTCTGTGAGGAAGGATAGACAGTTGATAGGGCAAAGCTGCACTCAGTGGAATGGGTTGAAGTGTGTCTGTTTTAATGCAAGGAATAAGGCAGATGAATTTAGAGCATGGATCAGTACTTGGAACTACGATGATGTGCCCATTACGGAGACATGGATTTCACAGGGGCAGGAATGGTTGTTAGATGTTCCGGGGTTTCAATGTTTTCAGAAGAATAGGGAGGGAGGTAACAGAGGAGGGGGAGTGGCACTGTTAATTAGGGAGTGCACCACAGCTGTAGAAAAGGAGGTAGTTGAGGAGGGTTTGTCCACTGAGTCAGTATGGGTGGAAGTCAGAAACAAGAAAGGAGCAGTCACTTTATTGAGAGTTTTCTATAGATCCCCCAAAAGCAGCAGAGAGATAGAGGAACAGATTGGGCGGCAGATCTTGGAAAAGTACAGAAGTAATAGAGTTGTTGTCATGGGTGACTTCAACTTCCCTAATATTGACTGGAACCTCCTTAGTGCAAATGGTTTGGATGGAGCAGATTTTGTCAGGTGTGTACAGGAAGGATTCTTGACTCAATAGGTAGATAAGCCGACTAGTGGGGAGGCCATATTGGACTTGGTGCTCGGCAACGAACCAGGCCAGGTGTCAGATGTCACGGTGGGAGAGCATTTTCGGTGACAGTGACCACAACTCCTTGACCTTTGCCATAGTCATGGAGAGGGATAGGAACAGACAGAATGGGAAGGTATTTAATTGGGGGAGAGGAAATTATACTGCTATTAGACAGGAGCTGAGGAGCATAAAGTGGGAACAATTGTTTTGGGGGAAATGCACAACAGTAATGTGGGATTGTTTAAAGAGCACTTGCTGCGAGTACTGAATAGTTTTGTCCCACTGAGATGAGGAAGGAAGTGGAGCTTCCAGTCAAAAGGAAGAAGGAAGCTTACGTAAGGTTGAAGAAGCAAGAATCTGACTCGGCTCTAGAGGGTTACAAGGTAGCCAGGAAATAACTCAAAAATGGACTGAGGAGAGCTAGAAAGGGGCATGAAAAAGCCCTGTCGGGGAGGGTTAGTGAAAACCCCAAGGTATTCAACACTTATGTGAGAAATAAGAGGATGATCAGAGTGAGAGTAGGGCCGATCAAGGATAGTGGAGGGAACTTGTGCCTAGAGTCTGAGGAGATGGGGAGGCCCTAAATTAATATTTTGCTTCAGTATTCACAAGAGAGAGGGGCCATGTTTCTCATGATAACAGTGTGTACCAGGTTAATAGACTTGAACAGGTTGATATTAAGAACGAGGAAATTTTGCTGGAAATTTTGAAAAGCATCAGGATAGATAAGTTCCCTGGGCCTGACGGGATATACCCAAGGTTACTACGGGAAGTGAGGGAGGAGATTGCTGCGCCGTTGGCGATGATCTTTGTGTCTTCACTCTCCACTGGAGTAGTACCGGATGATTGGAGGGAGGTGAATGTTGTTCCCCTGTTCAAGAAAGGGAATAGGGAACTCCCTGGGAATTACAGACCCATCAGTCTTACGTCTGTGGTGAGCAAAATATTGGAAAGTATTCTGAGAGAGAGGATTTATGATTATTTAGAAAAACATAGTTTGAGTAAAGATAGTCAGCATGGCTTTGTGAGGGGCAGGTCATGCCTCGCCAGCCTTATTGAATTCCTTGAGGATGTGACGAGACACATTGATGAAGATCGGGCAGTGGATGTGGTGTATATGGATTTTAGTAAAGCATTTGATAAGGTTCCCCATGGTAGGCTCATTCAGAAAGTTAGGGGGCATGGGAAACAGTGAAATTTGGCTGTCTGGATACAGAATTGCTGTCTGGATACAGAATTGGCTGGCCGAAAGAAGACAGCGAGTGGTAGTGGATGAAAAGTATTCCGCCTGGAGGTCAGTGACCAGTGGTGTTCCGCAAGGATCTTTTCTGGGACCTCTGCTCTTTGTGGTTTTTATAAATGACTTGGATGAAGAAGTGGAAGGGTGGGTTAGTAAGTTTGCCGATGACACGAAGATTGGGGGAGTTGTAGATAGTGTTGAGGGTTGTTGCAGGTTACAGCAGGACATTGACAAGATGCAGAGCTGGGCTGAGAAGTGGCAGATGGAGTTCAACCTTGATAAATGTGAAGTGATTCATTTTGGAAGGTCGAATTTGAATGCTGAATACAGGGTTAAAGACAGGATTCTTGGAAATGTGGAGGAACAGAGGGATCTTGGGGTCCACGTACATAGATCCCTCAAAGTTGCCACCCAGGTTGATAGGGTTGTTAAGAAGGCGTATGGTTGTTGGCTTTCATTAACAGGGGGATTGAGTTTAAGAGCCGCGAGGTTTTGCTGCAGCTTTATAAAACTCGAGTTAGACCACACTTGGAATATTGTGGAGGGCATGTCTTATGAAGAAAGGTTGAGGGAGCTAGGGCTTTTCTCACTGGAGCGAAGAAGGCAGAGAGGTGACTTGATAGAGGTGTACAAGGTGATGAGTGGCATGGATAGAGTGGATAGCCAGACATCTTTCTCCAGGGTGGAAATGGCTGTCACGAGGGGACATAATTTTAAGATGGTTGGAGGAAGGTATAGGGGAGATGTCAGAGGTAGGTTCTTTATACAGAGAGTGGTGGGTGTGTGGAATGCACTGCCAGCAGAGGTGGTGGAGTTAGAGTCATTAGGGACATTTAAGCGACTCTTAGACAAGAACATGGACAGCAGTAAATTGAAGGGGTGTAGGTTAGGTTGATCTGGAGTAGGATAAATGGTCGGCGCAACATCATGGGCTGAAGGACCTGTACTGTGCTGTACTGTTCTATGTTCTATGTTCTAACTGAAATACTCAGCCCAGGCAATATCCATGTGAATCTCCTCTGAACCCATTCTAGTGAAATCACATCCTTCCTATAGCGTGGCGACCATTACTGTACATTGTACTGAAGCTGTGGCCCAACAAGGGTTTTATACACCTCCCTTGCCTCAGCTAATAAAGACAAATCCCATATACCTTCTTAACCATCGTATCCATCTGTCTTACTCTCTTTAGTGATTTTTGGACATGCACACCAAGATCCCTCTGGTCGTGCCGTTCATTGTGTGAGGCTGGACATTTTGGCAAGCTATTGGACTGTGGCAGCATTGTGGCTATACCCAGGTTTATTTTCAACCAATATCGCCATGTGCATACTTCTCAGCAAAGGCAGGAGTAGGAATCTGAGGTGATTTTCCTACCCTTGTGTCAAACACAAGAACATTACAGCTCGCCGTGCACGAGATATGTTAACTTGAAAGGAATCATTTTGCCGGACAAGTCCAACCCTTTTTGATTGATTCTGGCCTCCTCAAAATATATCCAATTACCTATTGTACCCAGTCACACCTATCTGTGATAATAACTTTCCCTGTGAAGAATAGAGCCCTGCTGAGAGCGGCCGGGATTAAGCACCCAGTCTTTCTATCTGTCTGATTCTTGCCTTCTTTACTGCTTCAATGCAATGTGCTTATTTTAACTGATATGTTCAGAATATCCGACGTGCAGCTCAATGTGACCGCATGGACAATTAGGTTGTGCACGTCAAATTCACAAGTTCCATTTTAAAAAATAGACTGCAAGCATCATTTGTTCACCTTTTTCCAGAAAGGAATTTAGGATTTGAATTCAGACTGCATGTGATTTTTCTTTATAGCCTGCCTTTATAAACCAGCAAAATAGTGGGACTTCAATTTAAGAGAAACAGGAAAAAAAATATTCACCGCTGTTTTCATGGCCTTAATTCTAGGAGCTGTAATTTGGTGCTAGTGCACATTCTTGAGGTTGCATGATTCACTGAACATAGTTACTATATTGCAATTGTGTGAAGTTTTTCATTATTTATGGAAATCTTTTTTGGAGGTAAATTATTTATTGGAAAACTTGCTCACACAACACTTTGTCACATCTGAGTAATGTCTCAAAGTGCTTTACATGCAGTTACTTTGAACTGTGGTAACTATTAGATGGGCTAAAATCGCTTTTACATTGGCTTCAGTGGGATAACAGGTTGAAATAATGGCTTAGCTCGACAGCTGGGCTTGGACAACAATGAGATTGTCATCAAGTGCATGTTTAATGTAGAAAAAACATTCCGTAGTGCTTCTTAAAGGAATGAGGTAAACTGGCATCAGCCCAAGAAAGAAATACATTTTGAGAGGGAAGGTGAAAAGCTGTTGCAGATGTGGGTATTAAGAGGAATCTTTGGGAGGGATGGGTCGGTCGAGATGGAGGGATTATAGGGAAGGAACTCCAACGGTGGATTGCCAATGGCTGAAGACACGGTTGCTTATGATGGATGAAGATGAAGAGAACATGCGTTTGTGGGCAGCATGGTAGCATAGTGGTTAGCACTGTTGCTTCATAGCTCCAGGGTCCCAGGTTCGATTCCCGGATTAGATCACTGGCTGTGCGGAGTCTACACGTTCTCTCCGTGTCTGCGTGGGTTTCTTCCAGGTGCTCCGGTTTCCTCCCACAGTCCAAAGATGTGCAGGTTGGGTGGGTTGGCCATGCTAAATTGCCCTTAGAGTCCAAAAAAGTTGGGGTGGGGGGGGGGTTACGAGGAGGTTGGAGGTGTGGGCTTGGGCCCTTTCCAAGGGCCGGTGCAGACTCGATGGACTGAATGGCCTCCTTCTGTACTGTAAATTCTATGAAGACACAAGACAGCCAGCTGGAATAAAGGAATGAATTAAGTGGGGGAAGAGCAGGAGTGAATGGTAGGGTTGGAAGATGCAAAGATATCTGGGTCCTGGGGAACTTAGCAGGGATTGAAACGCAAAGACAAAAATATTAATTTGACACAATGGGGCCGAGTAGCTAATGCAGGTTGGAATTGATGGATAACTAGAACTTGGTGCAGAATTAACGCACGATTCTCTCAAAAGGGAACAAAGTCCCCTAGCGAGCGCGTTTAGTCGCGTGTTTCCCGGCATTCGCAATGCCGAGAAACACATGGCTATTCAATGTGCTTTGCATGATACAAAGGCCTGAACGGGGAAACGTGCGGCCAAGGCCATACTTAGCCCAGTTTTGTACAGTGGGAGGGGCTCTGTTCACCAGAGCTCCACGTGTAGCGAGAGATTGGGACGCCATTGTTACATGGTGTCCCGATCTCCGAGGCCCCAAAATGATACCCAACCTCCCCCCCGAGCCCTAACACACTATGGACCCCCCTCTCCGAGACCCACACATGGCACCCCAGCCTGATCGCGCACATGCAGAAAATGCCAGCTTGGCATCTTGGCAATGCCAACCTGGCAATGCCCATGTCAGCTGGCAGTGCCACCTGGGCACCTTGTCAGTGTCAGTCTGACACCCAGGTGACACTGCCAAGGTGCCAGACTGGCACTGCCAGGGAGCCCAGATAGCACCAGCAGTGCCAGGTTACCACCCTGCCCAAAAGACCTGCAGCTAGGGCTTCCAATTCCCTCGGAGACCCCACGAATGCCGTTCCACATGGTCCCCATTTGTGTGAACCAGTGCTTAACGACGCTCATCCAAGGTCTCTGAGGCAAAGGGGTTGAATCCTAAAGCCTTAGGTACCTCGGGAGTCTGCACATTAGAGAGGATTATTGCCTTGCTCTAATATACATATAAACCAAAAAGTGATCCCGCCCACAATTACCTAATCTGTTGTCATGTCATCACATGAGCACAGCCTGCAGTCTCCACAAAATCCAGACCATCCAAAACTCTGCTACTCAATACATAGGCGCTATCCAACTGCCACGCTGCGCCGGAAAACCAGCCTTCCGCGGCGCAGCGTGACCGATGAAAGCCGGCAGACCCTGCTCCCGGGATCCACCCGGCTCGCAACGCCTCGCGTGATCCAACATGATCCCCTATTTACTGCGGCGTTCTGTTGCCTGACAGGTCTAAAAATGTACAGGCTTCTTCTGCCTTATTAAACTTAGTGGTCTCCAAGACCATTGAGAAATTTGTTTTACAGAGGAGGAAAAAGAGGACCCTGAAAGAATTTAAAAATGTTTGTCTTCCAGTTTAATGAAACATAATTCTTGCCAGACATCATTCAATTCAACAAAGCAAAGAGCAGATGAATCAATATAATTTTACACGGCTACCCTGAAAACCTTGGCAAAGAAATGTGCATTTTGAAGTCTCACTGATGAGCTCGTCAGGGACGAATAGTTGGTGAAACTCACAGCAATCTAGTCCACAAGCAGCTGCTGTGAGAGAAGTGGGAGAAAGATTTAACGTTGCAAACAGACATTAGTTCCTGCACATTAAATGAACAATCAGAGTAATGAAACAGGAATTTAAGGCGGGAAACAAAAGTATTCACAGCAGAGGGCACGCCCAGTTCCAACTGCAGTGCCAGGACCCTCCGAACGGAACAACGTGTTTCACATATGATAAAAGATGCAACAAATGTAGAAAATGGAATCATTTTGCCAAATGCTGCAGATTTGCCATCAGCAATATGGCCGCTGTTCGGTCCTCAAGGGGTAGTAGCATCAGTAGGTGAATGAACTGGGGCTCAAACAAAGCAGCAATACTTTGGAGCTTCTAACAACACTCTACTGCAAAGGTTTCAACACTGTCAGAGAAAAGGATAAGATCCTGTCCATTCTCAATGTAATTCGCTGTAATGAAAGGTTGAAGGTAAAGATTGACACTGGAGCAAAGTGTAATATGTTGACCAGTTGAATGTTGCGTAAACTAGACCCATATGTAGCACCAGACCCCAGCACTCAGCCGGACCTCGTAGCTTATGGCAGACTAACTTTCCACACCGAAGGTGTAGCCACTCTCCACTGCAAGCAGGGCAGTTTCAAGTTTCATACAGTTGACCAGAATGTAAGGCCACTATTCGGTCTTCAGGACACCATTTCACTGGGGCTCGTTCAACTTGGTCTGGAAGCACATGCTCTATAACACCAAGCCCCAGACCAACGGTCTGTGCTCCAAGAATAGTACCAGTAGCCACGAAGCAGAAAGTACTTAGTGAGCTGCATTGAATGACAGCAGAGGTATCAAAACTATAGATGAAGCCACAGAATGGGCGTCAGCAATGGGGGCCACAGTGAAGAAAATGGCACGGTCAGGATATGCATTGACCCAGTTCACTTGAACAAAATGCTGCTCAGACGTCATCATCCTATGATGAAGACAGTAGAGCAGGTAATAGCAGATATGCTGAGGTGTTCAGCATTTTGATGCAAAATGTGTTGTTCTGGCTGATGTTGTTAGATGCGAATTCTCGAAATTAACCACATTCATGTCTTTGGTAGGCAGATAATACCAAGAAAATGCTGGAGGGTATATTCTTACAAGAATATGATGTAAGTCTTTGTCTCGTCATCAACAGAATTAAGACCATACTGTTGAAGATTAACCCTGCGAAGAACAGTTTCAGACTCAACCAGGTTCCTTATGAAATGAAATGAAATGAAAATCGCTTATTGTCACAAGTAGGCTTCAAATGAAGTTACTATGAAAAGACCCTCGTCACCACATTCCGGCGCCTGTTCGGGGAGGCTGGTACAGGAATTGAACTGTGCTGCTGGCCTCCCTTGGTCTGCTTTCAAAGTCAGCAATTTAGCCCTGTGCTAAACCAGCCCCTAAAACACTTCATCCGGGGGTGGGATAACACTTCGTCTCTGGGTGGGATCGAACCACCAACCTTTTGGTTTACAGCTGAACGGGCTAACCGATTGCGCCACAGAGACGACACCTAACATGGGTCATCTAATCACAGCTGGTGGTGTAAATCCTGATCCAGACAAGACAATGGTTATATGACAGATGGCCATTCCAGCGGGCACGCATTCCCTACAGCAGTTTTTTGGTATGACAAATGCTCTTTCTAAGTTCATTCCTAGTTATAATGAGGTCACTGGGCTTCTTTGTCAGCTTGTCCATCAGGATGTTGAATGGTGCAGGCAGGAGAACCACACAGCGGTCTTCAACAGATGCAAGCAGGCACTCACAGCTCCATTGGTGGTACAACATGTTGACATTCAAGCACCCATAACTCATATTAGCAGAAGCCTCCCAGCATGGACTTGATGTGGCACACATCCAGAATGGCACTCTACCAGCCTTTGCACAAAGGGCCCTCACTGACACTAAAACTTGCTATGCCCAAATTGAAAAGGAACCCTTTCCTTTTGTCTTCGTCTTTTAGAACTTTCATGACTTCATAGATGGTCATCCTGCAGCTGTTTAAACTGATCATCAGCCACTCATAACTATCTTTAAAAATCGTCTCCACACTGCATCTGCACGACTACAATGCATGATGCTAAAGTTGCAACGTTAGAATCTCAGCATCACCTATAAATGTGGTAAGAGGCTGTACTTGGCTGATACCCTCTCCAGACCTCCTTACCCACTGTAGTCCAGGCAGATCATGAGGAAGACATAGACATCATAACAATAGTGGTGCTGTCCTCTCATAGAATTCAAGAACTCAAAGATGGCTTGCATGCAGACATCACATGCCGAGAGTTGCACAACGCCAATATGGGAGGCGAGCCAGGACATCAAGGCAGCTCCCCCGTGAGCTGTGCACATTCTTCGCTATCAGAGATGAACTGACTACAGGATGGGCAGATACTGCGTGATCAGCAATTTGTCATCCCTACTGCTCTTCAGAGGTACTACACCCAACAACTTCATGCCGGGCATCCCAAGTTGGAAGCAATCGGATACAGGGACAAGGATTCACTGTACTGGGCCTCCACATATGCAGATATGGAAAGGGAAGTTTCCAGATGTGCACCATGCAATGACTCAAGCCTCATCAAGCAAAGGAAATGCTGCATCTACACAAGGTCCTGGACCTCCCATGGTCATTCACAGCAGCTAACTTCAATGAAATAGTAAAGGACATTTAGTCTTAGTTAATTTGTATTCCAGCCGGTTTGAACTTGACTACCTGCCAAACATGACATGCAACACAGTCATCATCAAGCTCAAGAGACACTTTGCCACACACACAATCCCTCAGAGATTGATGGCAGACAATACTTACCAATTCGTCTTCACGGAATTCCTTAACTCTGCATACACATGGGATTTTGAGCATACCCCAGCAGCCCAGTCAAACTGCCTGGCAGAACGTATGGTTCACTCAGCCAAGGATCGTCTCGACAAATATACACAGGATCACTCAGACTACTATGCTGCGTGCCTCAGCCTGTGAAATCTACCATGATAGGGCTTATCCTTCTCAGCACAATGACTCTTTTCCAGATGTACTAGGACCACAATCCCTACTGCTAAGGCTCTGCTGCAGCTCAAATTTGAAATCAACGTGAATGATGCCTTCATACAATGCAGATTGAAAAGAAAAGCACACTATGGTAAAGCCCATAGACTCGGCTCTCAAATGCCTGATTAAATGGTCAGGATATAGAGCGCGCATGGCCATGCGAGTTGGCGGTGGTACACAACCATGCCCCGTAACCAAACAGTTACATGACAACCTCAGACGGTGCCCACTATGTACTCAACCACCATCACCATCACAGGTATCGGAACCAGCACCGACAGATGTCACAGCATTTCAGTTATTCTGCCAAAGGCACAGGCCCCTTTCGCCAGTGGGCATGTAGACACCTCCAGAGGCCAACGCAGCGAGCTCTGTACCCACAGAAGATGCCGACAGAACGCAGCGGGTTGTCCACACTAAGAACATTGACCATATAAAGACTATGGCACCACCAACGGGGATAACTACATGCTCAGGGTGGCCTGAGCAAACCGAACATGAGGCTCCAGGATTTCATTACCACCTAGCCTAGAACTGACCTTCGAATCTTATCTTTGCACAATGAAACAGGGGGGTGCAGAGATGTGATGAGCTATGCACCAGCTGCAAGAGCTCAATCTGTGCCTCACTGTATGTGTAAATAATTATGCATTATTAGCCTGTTGAACGGGTTTGTTACAAAATGGTCTATGCATAGATTCTGATTGTGTCCACTGTTACATGTCATGTCACTCATTGTCCCAATACAACGTGGAAGACGTCGATAAAATGGTCATATTATGATGTGGCTACTTCAGAGGCCACTTTTCAGGAGCATGGGAGTTTTCCCGGGAAGTGTTTCACAGGAGCGAGGGCAGAAGCATGGTCGCTGCTGAGCAAAGTGCGTAAACTACTGCTCAAAGTTGTCCATGTTTGAAGAAACCAACACATTTGTAGAGGTGATGAAGGAAGGTTAATTATTAGAACAATTAAGTCTGAGGTGATGGAGGGTTTTACCAGAAGATGGGCTGTCGCACTGTTACCCCGTGGAAGTAGCAGGTGGTTTATCACTGAGGGAGACATCAAACCTGCACATCAGCGACTGGTGATGCAGGATTCACTCGAATGTCAATCTAATAACAGCTTAAATGTGCGAAAGTCGAAGCATGTCTTCAGGTGCTGATGAGTAAAACTTCAGCCTTGTGTAATCTCACTCTCGTCAGTGAGAATCTGTTTACACTTCTGTTTTACACAGGCTCTCTGTTGATATAAGAAGAAAGGGAAAGACAGTTTGAGGTTGATAGAGTGCACAGTCGTCTGATCGGAACAAGGATATTACAAGATTATATCGTAGCAGTTGAAAGATCTCTGCACCTTGAGAGATTCTTCATGTTGTCATCCACCGAAATTAACCGAAACGCATCAAGGTCTAAGCACCCGATGATTACAAAGAGTGCTTGCTGTTTTTTTAATGCCAACATCTAGGTTTGAATCCAGTCCAGATTAATGGGATGTTAAATCATCTGCACTCTGCTGACTGGACAGATTGAAGGAAAAGCGAGTTCAGCTAGTTCTTACTGATTGTTAAGGTTAATTCCTGGCGAGGAGCTGTACTCACAAGGAGTCTGTGTCAATTATGGCCCCACGGTGTTGTCGTCCTCTCTCTGACCTCTGCTCCCTTTCAGTACAGGATCAGGGAATTAAGTCTGTTATTCCACGTCAACAAAGGTGCCCATCATTTTGAGGCAAATGATTCCCAAACTAAAAAGCTCGCTCAGAGAAGGCATAAGGACAGTGTGTTGGGCAGAAAAACTATGGAGAGAAGGGAAATGATGTGGGCAGGAGGATAGATTAGGATGGGCTTGGCACTTCGATGATCATGTTGTAACTTTAAACTCAATGCTGGTACCAGTGGGGTATTAACACAGGATTATAAATTAAATTTCCATATTTCTGAAGTTAATAACAGCAAATGACTCATTTATATGCACATATAAAATATGACTGTATTGCAGCATAGTATTATGCACTTTGAAGTAATGTAAATGATGGAAGAAGCTGGTGTGGTTGGTGTGTATCAGGCGTGAGATTCTCCGAAACGGGGGCTAAGTGTTGACGCCAGCGTAAACACCGGAGCGTTTCACGCCGGCGTCAACGGACCCCATAACCCAGCGATTCACTTACCTGAAGGGGGCCAGCAGGGTGCTGGAGTGCTCCACGCAGCACCGGCTTCTGATATGGGGTCCTGCACGTCTGGCTGGGGTTCGGCGCATGTGGACAGCGGCCACCTGCGGCGGGGGCCCCGCGGAGCATGGCGAACCCACACAGCGGACCAGCCCCCACAATAAAGGCCTCCACCGAGATTGCGCGTGCCTGCCGTTCGGTGGCCCGCGATCGTGAGCCTGGCCCTCCTGGATGTTAAGTAAGGGGTTAAGAGACTTAGTTGTCTCATTTATGTTTAGTATCCATTAATTGACACTGATATGTAATGGGGCTGTCAGGTGATGTATAGTTAGAGTTTTGTGCAAAGGCTGTTGGAATGAAATAAATGTGTGTTTGTGGAAAAGGAACGGAACTTTAGACTCTTCATATCACAGCAACTAAAACGTCTAACAATTGGTAGCAGAGGATGGTTGCTGTATAAATGTGAAGGGTTGAAAGATACAACTTTTCCAGATCAAACCAAGGAGTGAGTGAGAAAGAAAAAAGGGATACATGGCTGAACCGAGGATAAAGATGGCTGGATATGACTATCCTCCCTTATTTTCTGAAAGGGAATCGTACGACCAATGGAGAAGTGCAGTAGCTTTGGGAAAGAGAAAACAAGGTATGGCATTGGCTCTTTCTCTACCTTATGACAGTAAAATCCGAAACAAAGTGCTTTCTGAGCTGGAATTGGAAGAGTTAGACTCAGAAGAAGGTCTGGAGACTTTATTACATTATATGGATAAGATTTATAAGAAAGATGACTTGTTAAGTGCGTATGAAGCATGGTCGGATTTTGATAAGTTCCGGAAAATGGAGCATATCTCCATGGAAGACTATACAATGGAATTCGGCAGACTATTTAAAAGGCTGCAGAAACACAACCTGGAATTTTCACAGTCTGTGTTGGCCTTTAAATTACTTGACTGTGCTAGAGTGAGCAACATGGCTAGGCTCCTGGTTTTGACAGGAGTTCAGTTTACTTATAAGGATACCTTATTCGAACAGATGACAAAAGCTTTACAAAGGTTTCTGGGGAAACATTCGATTCCGATGGCTCTAATGACCTAAATATGTCAGCCTGCAATAAGGCAGAATATGGAAGATACACTACTAACAGGACGGCGAAATCATGTGGTTACGAACAGGGTTCAAGACTATAGAAGGAGATCGAGACAAGGAAATTATGAAGACAGAAACCCAGTTAGAACCTACAATCGGAAAATGAACCCCAGAAATGCACAGGGCATGATAAATCAATGTTTTCGATGTGACTCTCAATACCATTATGCTTTCAACTGTCCAACTCGTTATGATAGAGTGTTTGAAGCGACATATGACATGGAAGAGTCAGAAGACGAAAAGGACAGTGAGCAGAAAGAAGGCATTGTCCTATTGACAAGCAGTTTTACGCCGGTAATGAGGGCGTTGGTTGCAGAATCCTTCAACTGTGCTGTATTGGACAGTGGCTGCACATCTACTGTGTGTGGAATGGACTGGTTAAAATGTTACCTGGACTCTTTGAATGCTGAAAATGGTAACAAGGTTAAGGAATTTGAAAGTTCCACAAGTTTCAGGTTTGGGGATGATAATACTCTGAAGTCGCTGAAAAGAGTGGTGATCCCTTGCAATATTGCCGGAGTGAATCATTTCATTAGCACAGATGTTGTATCAAGTGAGATACCTTTGCTTCTGAGCAGACCGTCGATGAAGAAAGCACACATGAAACTGGGTATGGAACAGGATAAGGCAACAGTTTTTGGAAAGACGGTGGACTTACAATTTACAGAGTCGGGACACTGTATTTCCATTACTGACAAATAATATTTCAAGTCGAGTGGTTAAGGATGGGTTAATGGCAGTTGAAAATGGGACTTTAGCTGTTAAAAGGTTTGTGGTATTAAAACTGCATAGGCAATTTGCACATCCGTCTCCTCGGAGGCTGAAACATTTATTAAAGGATGCAGGGGTAAGGGATGACGACTATACTAAACTGATAGAACAGGTTAGTGACCGCTGTGAAGCTTGTAGGAAATACAGAAGGACACCAGCACGACCGATAGTAACCCTACCTTTGGCCAGGGATTTTAACAACATTGTGGCCATGGACCTTAAGATTTGGCATAAAACAAATAATATATTTATTTTGCATTTTGTAGATTTAGCAACCAGATTTAGTCAATCAACGATTGTACGAAGTAAAGAAAAGAGAGTAATTCTGGATCAAATTGTGGAACAATGGATAGGGACAGGAATGGGTCCACTGGCAAAATTCCTTGCGGACAACAGGGGAGAATTTGCTAATGATGAGTTTCGGGATATGTGTGAAAACATGAATATCAGAGTTATGAATACGGCTGCAGAAAGCCCATTTAGTAATGGTGTCTGTGAAAGAAATCATGCTGTCATCGATGACATGCTTCGGAAAATTTTGGCAGATCGACCAAATTGAAGGCTAAATTCAGCTTTAGCATGGGCAGTACATGCAAAGAATTCATTGCAGATGGTTGGGGGCTATAGTCCTTATCAATTAGTGTTTGGTAGAAATCCTAAAATTCCGTCCATTTTGGATGACCAGCCTCCAGCTTGGGAGGGGACTACAATTAGCTCTGGTTTTGCTGAACATTGAAATGCATTACATAGCAGTAGAAAAGCTTTATTGGAAGCAGAAGGCTCTGAAAGAATTCGCACAGCTTTAAGACATAACGTACAGCCATCAGATGCCGTTTTTCAGCAAGGAGGCATGGTATACTATAAGAGAGACAATTCCAATGAATGGAAAGGCCCAGGGAAGATCATAGGCATAGATGGCAAAACAATTAATTTGCAACATGTTAGGGTACATTCATCAAGGATAATGGGTACAGATTACAAATTTTCAAATTTAGACAGAGCAGACAGACATGACGAGGAACCAGAGTCATCTGGTACGCATGTGTTACACAACTATGAGGACCAATTAACTGATATAGACAGGGTTTCTGTGGAGGAACACAACACTTCTGATGAATTAGAATAGGCCATTTTTCCGAAAGGGCAACTGCCAAAAGTTGGTACAAAAGTGACATACTTGCCTGAAGAGTCTAGTCAATGGAAGGATGCAACTGTTATTAGTAGAGCAGGGCAGGCCACTGGAAAGTATAAACATTGGTTGAATGTACAGCATTCAGGGGAAGGAGTCAAGACAATGGATTGGGAAAACGAAGTTCAAAAATGGAGGGCACAGAAACGCAGTGTCAGTTCAGATAGTACATTGGATAGTGAACAGGTCCGCAGGAATAGGTTGAGAACTATTGAAAGGACATCCCACAACAGAAGGGAAAGATCAAGCAGCAGCAGTACAGAACGAGACACCAGGCGGGAGAAGACGGAGAAATAGAATAGAAGGGGATATAGAAGTTTATCAAGATCTCGGAACATGAGTAAGACTACGAATACTAATAGGAGTAGAAGCCGACATGCACGTGAGATTTTGGTGGCTTCAAATAAATTAGATGAAAAAGTTATCAAAGAAACTAAACAGCAAGAATTGCATAGTTGGAGTGAATTTGGGGTATACACAGAAGTACCAGATAGGGGACAAAGAGCTCTATCCCACAGATGGATTTGCATGGAAAAGGTTCTTCCGGGTGGACCTTATAAGGCTGCCAGGCTTGTAGCAAGGGGATTTGAAGAAAACTTAAAAGATCAGGATTTAAGGGTAGATTCACCTACATCAGGAAAGGTTATTTTAAAGATCTTCTTGGCTCGATGAGCCACAATGGCATGGGAATGCAAATCTGTAGATATAAAAGCTGCCTTTTTGCAGGGGCATCAGCTCCAGAGAGACATTTTTCTCCGTCCTCCTAAAGAAGCACCTAACACAGAAGGGGTACTCTGGAAGTTGAACAAATGTGTATATGTATTAAATGATGCATCTAGAGTCTGGTATTTTTCGGTAAGGTCAGTTTTGTTAAAGTTAGGCTGTTGCCAGTTGAAAGCAGATCCTGCAATGTTTTACTGGCACTATAAAGGAAATCTTTCTGGCATTTTTATGATGCATGTCGATGATTTTTTGTGGGGTGGAACTAGTGATTTTGAAGCTATTGTAATCTCTGGTTTGAGGAAAGAATTCAGGGTTGGAAGTCAGGCTTCTGGTGCATTTAAATATATGGGACTGGAAATTGGACAGACAAAGTTAGGGGCAACTTTACATCAGCAATCTTATTTGGAAAGCATCAGCCCAATAGCAATTAGTTGTGGCCGAGTTTCACAAAAAGACGCAATGGTTTCAAAGATAGAAAAAGAGCAACTGTGAAGTTTAATTGGGCAACTGAACTGGTTAGGTAGACAGACTAGACCGGACGTGAGTTTTGATGTCTTAGAGTCGAGTACAAAAATGAATGATCCCAAAGTGGAAGACATAATAAGAGCAAATAAAGCGTTGGCCAAACTAAAAATGCAGGAGTGTGTTTTGAAGTTCCCGGTTTTAGATGACCTTAGGCACTTGAAACTCATAGTTTATAGTGATGCGTCCTATGCAAATTTATGTGATGGGGTTTCAAGCGCAGGAGGTTTTATAATTTTCCTTTTGGGGAACAATGGTAAATGTTGCCCGCTTGTGTGGGAAACAAAGAAAATAAGGAGAGTGGTAAAAAGCACTTTGGTTGCTGAGATGTTAAGCCTTGTAGAGGCGGTGGATATGGCCTTTTATATAAGTATGATATTGACAAAAATTTTGGGATTAGGGGATTTGGGTAATATACCAATGGACTGTCACATTGACAATAAATCCCTGTGGGAAAATGTGCACTCTACAAAAAGTGTCAATGAAAAGAGGTTACGGATAGACATCGCAAGTTTGAAGCAGATGTTGGACAGAGGGGAAATAACAAAATTTAAACGGGTCAACATAGCGATGAGTCATAGAGTCGTACAGCATTGAACAGGCTCTTCGGCCCATTGAGTCCTCATCGACAATAATTACCCCTAATCTCGTGCTAATCCCATTTACCAGCACTTGTCCCATATTCTTGAATGTGATGGTGTTTTAAATGCTCATCCAAGTGCTTTTTAAAGGGTGTGAGCTTTCCAGCCTCCACTGCCTTCCCAACTGGTGCATTCCAGAATCTCACCACCCTCTGAGTGAAATTTCATTTTCTCTAGAATTATAGAATTTACAGTTCAGAAGAAGTCATTCAGACCATAGAGTCTGCACCGGCCCTTGGAAAGCCCACACTTCCACCCTATCCCCATAACCTCTTCTACTTTTTTGGACACTAAGGGCAACTTAACATGACCAATCCACCTAACCTGCACTTCTTTGGACTGTGGAGGAAACAGGAGCACCCGGAGGAAACACACGCAGACATGCAGATTCCCACACAGAAACCCACGCAGACACAGGGAGAAAGTGCAAACTGCACACAGACAGACCCGAGGCCTGAATTGAACCTGGATCTCTGGAGCTGTGAGGCAGCAGTGCGAACCACTGTGCAATGTGCTGCCGCAAATCGCCTCGGAATCTCCTGCCCCTCACCCTAAAACTATGCCCCCTTGTGATTGACCCCTCAACCAAGGGGAACAGCTGCTTCCTATTTACCCTGTCCAAGCCCCTAATAATCTTGTACACCACAATCATATCCCCCTCAGCTTTCTCTGCTCTAAAAAAAAAATACAAGCCTACCCAGTCTCTCCTTTTTGCTCAGATGCTCCACCCCAGGCAACTTCCTGGTGAATCTCTGATGTACCCCCTCCAGTGCAATCATTTCCTTGCTATAGTGAGGTGACCAGAACTGCACATAGCTGTGGCCTGCGTTCTGTACAGCTCCAACATAATTTCCTTGCTGTTATATTCTATGCCATACTGATAAAGGCATGCGTCCCATATGTCTTCTTAAATACCTTATTCACCTGCTCTGCCACCTTCAAGGATCTGTGAAGAAGTACCCAAGATACATCTGTTCCTATGAGCTTTTGTATATATCATGTGACTTGGGGATTCTGGGATAAGATGGAGAACAGAAATAGAGGGCAGTTGTGTACTTGAGAGAGTTCTGTTAGTTAGAGATGATGTGTTAGGTGTTCTGGATCACATACAGGTCACCGACACTTGAAGTAGTGCAACACTATTTTATTAAAAGGTTAACTATTTAAACATACTGTGGGTAAATACGATACTAGCTTTAACTAAAGACCTTTGCCTTGTCCTAACCAGTTGATGCACTCAGCACATGGTGAATGTCTGTGTTGCAGGCTGTGAGCTCTGTGCTCCTAGCTAGCTGCTACTCGAATAAGCGGGAACTCTGATGCCCCCCGTCTTTATAGTGCGTGTGCTCTCACTGGTGATTGGCTATGGTGTTGTGTATGTTGATTGGTTCCACTGTGTGTCCATCAGTGTGTGTCTGCACCATGATATACTAGTGTATATTATCACATCCCCCTGTTATATAAAAAAATGTGCCTGCGTAACAATAAATAGTGTGTGGTGAATGTTCCAGACTACATGTGTGCGAAATATTTACAGGACTATGTACATAAAACTAAGCTATTTACATGGGAAGGTGCCTGGTGCAGAAAAAACAGTGTGTCACACAAATAACGAGATGAACACTATATACAAACCACTTGAACGATCAAACGGAAGAACAGTATAGACCTGAGAGTCCATTAGTGCACAAAATTCACAAATGAAGGACCGCCTCAAGGGTGGGTCAGGAGCCGCCGGCTGAGGAGCGGGCTGGACTGCGTCAGAGTGAGGAGGATGCAGAGTAACCGGAATCTCTGCATAGTCCAGGTCAGGGACAACAGGAGGGCGTGGCACTGGCGGAGGACCACGTCGCGAGCGCGGCACGAGACGAAGGGCACGTCGATTACGGCGCAGAATGGAGCCATCCGTTAGACGAACCAGGGACGAGCGGGGAGCCACCTGCCGAAGAACCATACCAGTTGCAGACCAGCCACCATCCGGAAGATGGATGCGGACGTTGTCATCTGGAGCCAGAGCAGGGAGATCAGCTGCACGGGAGTCATGAGCCGCCTTGTGCGGTGCACGAGACAGTTGCATTCGTTGAAGGACCGGAACGTGGTCGAGGTCTGGGACGTGAATGGACGGCACCATCATCCTCAGGGTGCGACCCATGAGCAGCTGGGCTGGCGACAGGCCAGTGGACAGTGGGGCTGAGCGATAGGCCAGCAGGGTGAGGTAGAAGTCGGATCCCGCATCGGCAGCCTTGCAGAGGAGCCGTTTGACTATGTGGACGCCCTTCTCCCCTTTGCCATTTGATTGGGGGTACAGGGGACTGGATGTCACATGCACAAAGTTGTACCTCCTGGAAAAGTTGGACCATTCCTGGCTCGCGAAGCAGGGGCCATTGTCGGACATCACAGTGAGTGGGATGCCGTGACGAGCAAAGGTGTCCTTACAGGCACGGATGACTGCAGACGATGTGATGTCGTGCAAACCTACCACCTCCGGGTAGTTTGAAAAATAGTCTACAATCAGAACATAGTCCCTGCCCAGCGCGTGGAACAGGTCGATGCCGACCTTGGACCAACGGGACGTGACCAACTCATGGGGCTGTAGGGTCTCACGTGGTTGGGCCGGCTGGAACCACTGACAGGTGGGGCAGTTGAGCACTGAGTGGCGATGTCGTCATTGATGCCGGGCCAGTACACTGCTTCTCGGGCCTGTCGGCGGCACTTCTCCTTGCCAAGCTGGCCCTCGTGTAGCTGTTCTAAGACGAGCTGGCGCATGCTGTGCGGGTTAACAATGCGGTCCAGCTTCAGGAGGACACCATCGACTACCGCCACATCATCTCTGATGTTGTAGAACTGCGGGCATTGGCCCTTGAGCCACCCGTCTGTTAGGTGGCGCATGACACGCTGTAGCAGGGGGTCAGCCGCAGTCTCGCGGTGAATTTGGACGAGGTGTTCATCCGTGGCCGGTAGATTGGAGGCCACGAAAGCCACATGGGCGTCAATCTGGCAGACGAATCCTGCTGGGTCACACGGGGTGTTGACTGCCCTGGACAGCTATAATCAGGGGCGAAATTCTCCGGTATCGGCGCGATGTCCGCCGACAGGCACCCAAAACGGCGCAAATCAGTCTGGCATCGCGCCGCCCCAAAGGTGCGGAATCCTCCGCATCTTTGGGGGCCGAGCCACAACCTTAAGGGGCTAGGCCCGCGCCGGACTAATTTCCGCCCCGCCAGCTGGTGGAAAAGGCCTTTGGTGCCCCGCCAACTGGCGCAAATGAAATCTCCGGGCGACGCATGCGCGGGAGCGTTAGCGGCCACTCATGGCATCCCCGCGCATGCGCTGTGGAGGGAGTCTCTTCCGCCTCCGCCATGGTGGCGACCGTGGTGAAGGCGGAAGGAAAAGAGTGCCCCCACAGCACAGGCCCGCCCGCGGATCGGTGGGCCCCGATCGCGGACCAGGCCACAGTGGGGGCCCCCCCGGGGCCAGATATCCCCGCGCCCCCCCCAGGACCCCGGAGCCCGGCCGCGCCGCCTTGTCCCGCCGGTAAGGTAGGTGGTTTAATCTACGCCAGCGGGACAGGCATTCTAGCAGCGGGACTTTGGCCCATCCGGGCCGGAGAATCGCGGGGCGGGGGCCGCCAAACGGCGCAGCGCGATTCCCGCCCCTGCCGAATATCCAGTAGCGGAGAATTCGGCAACCGGCGGGGGCGGGATTCACGCCAGCCCCCGGCGATTCTCCAACCCGGCGGGGGGTCGGAGAATCTCGCCCCAGGTCTTTGCCTGGGTGTATAAGAACTGGAATTCATATCGCCGGAGTTTGACCAGAATGTGCTGGAGGCGAGGCGTCATGTCATTCAAGTCTTTTTGTATTATATTGACCAGCGGGCGATGGTCGGTCTCGACGGTGAATTGGGGAAGGCCGTACATATAATCATGAAACTTGACGACACCGGTCAAAAGGCCCAGGCACTCCTTTTCAATCTGCGCATAGCACTGTTCCGTGGGGGTCACGGCACGTGACACATTTGCAACAGGGGCCCATGATGAGGCCTCATCGCGTTGCAGGAGCACTGCCCCAATGCCAGATTGGCTTTCATCGGTTGAAATTTTTGACTCTTTCGCTGGATCAAAAAAGGCCAATACCGGGGCCTTGGTAAGTTTGGTTTTACGTTCTCTCCATTCGCGCTCGTGGGCAGGAAGCCGTTGGAAGTCTGTCGTCTTCCTGACCAGGTTCCTGAGCGCTGTGGTATGAGTGGCGAGGCTAGGAAGTTGACCATGCCCAGAAATCGGAGGACCGTCTTCTTGTCCTCTGGCTTTTTCATGGCTGTGATGGCAGCCACCTTGTCCGGATCCAGCCGCACACCCAACTGGGAGATGTTGTCCCCTACGAACTTGAGTTCCGTCTGGCCGAAGGAACATTTGGCTCTGTTGAAGCATAGGCCCTGCTCCCGTATGCGTTTGAACGCGCGCTGGAGGCAACTGATATGCTCCTGCGGGGTGGTGGACCAAATAATTATGTCGTCGACATAGACGCGAACACCTTCAATGCCTTCCATCATTTGTTCCATGATCGTGTGGAACACTTCTGACGCCGACATGATCCCAAATGGAATCCTGTTGTAACAATATCTGCCAAAAGGGGTGTTAAAGGTACACAGTTTCCTGCTGGATCTGTCTAGTTGACTTTGCCAGAATCCTTTCGAGGCTTCAAGTTTGGTGAAGAGCTTGGCACGAGCCAGCTCGCATGTGATTTCTTCGCGCTTGGGGATTGGGTAATGCTCCCTTATCATGTTGCGATTCAGATCCTTTGAATTAATGCAGATTCTGAGCTCGCCGGAAGGCTTTTTAATGCACACCATGGAACTGACCCAGTCGGTTGGTTCCGTAACTCTGGAGATCACTCCTTGGTCTTGGAGGACCTGCAGCTGCTGCTTGAGGCTGTCCTTGAGGGGTGCTGGGACTCTGCGAGGTGCATGCACCACAGGCGAGACGTTCTGTTTGAATAGGATCTTGTAAGTATATGGGAGCGTGCCCATGCCTTCGAAGACGTCGCGCTGCTGGTCGATGATGGCGTTAAGTTGTGCCCTGAAGTCAGCATCCTGGAAGGCAGACGTGTCATCAGGAGAGAGAGAGAGAGTGAACTCTTTGAACCAGGTTTAGCAGCTTGCACATCTGTGCGCCAAGCAGAGAGTCCTTCGAGAAGCCCACGATCTCGAAAGGAAGGATGGCTTTTCGTGACTTGTGCGTCACTTCGAGTTGGCATGAGTCAGTAGCAGGAATGATGTTGCCATTTAGTCCAATAGCTGGCAGGCCGATGGAAGAATGGTTGGTTTGACACGAAGGCTTTGGAAAGCAGACCACGCCATGAGATTGGCGGAGGCACCAGTGTCCAGGCGGAATCGTATTTGGGACCGGTTGACCATCAGGGTGGCACACCACTCATCGTCTGGATCGATGCTATATGCCGGCAGTGGCTGGTGTCTTTACTTCGGGGACAGCCTGTTTTTCGTTACAACACCGACTCGAAAAGGCACCTTCGGGTCCTCGGTGTCACTGCTGTGTGGGAGGTCGGAATCGGACTTGGTGACCGGTGGTTGAATTGCCCGAACATTCCTACGAGGCTGGCTGAAGCGATATGAATTGGAAGGCTGAGCTGCTCGACAGCAGGCAGCATAGTGGCCAAGTCTTCCACATCGTAGGCATTGTCGAGATTTTGCGGGGCATTGCTGCTTTAAATGGGCGGAGCCACAGTTGCCGCACGTCGTGACGCCAGCACGTTCGCTGCACCACCGCGCAAGCGTGGTGCGGTCCTGCGTGGTGCGTGCCTGCGCATTATGTTCCTCCACGTCGCCGTCCCCTCGTTTGGTGCGTACAAGCGCGGGAGTCTGCGAAAAGCATGCGAAATGGCCGCTCTCATCCAGGCTGAGGCCCTGGAGGTGCTCAATTACTTGGACCCGTTCCGCCTCATGGGGACCTTGCCGCGCCGTTTCAGCCGCTTGTATATGGGAGTACCAACTGGTGGCATTTTCACAGGTCTCAATGGCCGTCGCCAGGGTGAGTTGCTTTACTTTGAGGAGCTGCTGACGTAGGGGGTCCGACTGAACACCGAAAACGATCTGGTCGCATATCATGGAGTCGGAGGTGGGCCCGTAGCTGCAAGATTGCGCAAGGATGCGGAGGTGCATTGGAAATGATTGGAAAGGTTCGTCCTTACCCTACAAACACTGCTGGAACACGTAGCGTTAGAAACTTTCATTCACCTCTATGCTGCAGTGAGTGTCAAATTTGAGGAGAACCGCCTTGAACTTCATCTTGTCTTCGTCATCTGCAAAGGTGAAAGAGTTGAGCATGTGGATGGCATGGATCCTGGCCGTGGAGAGGAAAAAAGCAATCTTTCTGGTGTCCGAGGCACCCGCCCTGTCCGTGGCTTCGAGGAAGAGCTGGAAGCGCTGTTTGAAAATCTTCCAGTTGGCCCCGAGGTTGCCGGCGATGTGGAGTGGCAGCGGCGGGCTGATGTTGTCCATGTTGCAAGATGACGGAATGCTGGCGGAAGGCAGATCACTTGCAGGTAGGTCTAAGAAGTGCTAGTATGCAACCACACCTGGTATCATGTGTTGGGTGTTCTGGATCACATACAGGTCACCAACACTTGAAGTAGTGCAAGACTATTTTATTAAAAGGTTAACTATTTAAACATACTTGAACTGTGGGTAAATACGATACTAGCTTTAACTAAAGACCTTTGCCTTGTCCTAACCAGTTGATGCACTCAGCACATGGTGAATGTCTGTGTTGCAGGCTGTGAGCTCTGTGCTCCTAGCTAGTTGCTACTCGAATGAGCGGGAACTCTGATGCCCCCTGTCTTTATAGCACGTATGCTCTCACTGGTGATTGGCTACGGTGTTGTGTACGTTGATTGGTCCCACTGTGTGTCCATCAGTGTGTGTCTGCACCATGATATACTGGTGTATATTATGACAAGAGATAGCATAGTTTAATACAGAAACCTTCTACTTTAGGATGTGAACGAATCTTAGTCGTGTAATAAATCTATAGTTTTATTCATTAACAAAGGTTTTTTTTCTTTATCCAACACTATGCATTTGAGCCATCCAGGTAAAGCAAAATAGAGAACAACATGCTTCTAGATGTGGACAACTTTAAATAGTAAAGAGAACAACATCCCTCAGGGGTTAGCATTGGATTCATGCTCTTATTGCAATAAATTAATGACCTGGAATCAGGTATACTAGCATAACTAGTTCCTTATTTTTCAGCCCTTGCACAACAAGACATGAACTCATCTCCAAAAACCTCACGGTCTCCAAGCAACCAGCCCACGTGGTGCATCAGTTACAAATTCATTGATAATTTTAGCCGTATTTTAACCACCTTGTACATTTCCTACATTCACTTCCCTTTATTTAGTAGCACAATTGCACCATATTCCAGACTTGGCACTTCCTCTTCTTCCAAGTTGATGATACTTAGTCAGCACACTTAGTTATTTATGTACACCACTTCCTCTTCAACCAAGTTATATACAGTTCAGGAGTTGGATGGGAGGGTGGCTCTGTTACAACCATGTCATGTTTTGGACATCTCATAAAGAGAAATTGCATGTGTTTGACGACAGCTGCACATCTACATGCCAGCCAACAATGAGCAAGTTCCAACTAGCCCAGGTTCCCCCGCCATAAAAATGGTGGGTGCCGAGATTGGGAGCAGAATTAAAGATTCCGGATTCCTGTGTCAGCTTTGCCAGGGACCATCCGACTTTGTGAAAATTTGACCCATGTAAATGTCACCACAGTCCCAGAGGACCATAGGTTGCTCTCCTCTTTGAGAGCTGACTGACTGCAATCTGAGGGTCACCACACCTCAGATGAGGGTCAAGGTTGAGAAGGCAGGGCTTTCCCGAATAACCTCAACCGGTACGTGGATTGAACCTGCACTGTTGGCATCGCTCCACATCATGATCCAGCAGTCCACCAACTGAGCTGACTGACCCCTACCCTAACTGCTATGGGGTGAGAGTGGGGGGGGGGGGTTGAAGAGAATGAAGAGGGGATTTGCTAAATTCAGGCCTGAAGAGATCCACTGACAAGGAGAGAGTAGAGAAAGAGATGCTGTTCTCCTTGGAGCAAAGGAAGTTGAGGAGCGATTTGATAGTGGTGTTCAAAATCTGAAGGGTTTTGCTAGGGAGTGTCAGGAGAAACTTTCCACTGGCAGGAGAGCAGGTAACTAGAGAGCACATCTGGAAGCTAATGAAAAGGAACATAGCTGGCAGCAAGTAAAAAATATAAGCAGTGAGTTGTTATGATCTGTAATGCAATGCTTGGAAAGGGATGGAAGCAGATTGAATAACAGCTAACGAAAGGGAATTGAAGAAATGCTTAAAAAGGGAAAGAAATGGGGAAAGGGCAGGTCTCATTAGATTGTTCTTTCGCAGATTCAACCTAGACAGGATTGACCAAATGGCCTCCTCCTCTGATGTATCAGTCCATGCTTTTGCTTAGTTATGTTAGCACCCAGGCTTATTGGAACTGCATCTGTTTATGTGCCGTGCACCTTCCAGGCACTGAGTTTTTCAGTGTCAGTCTCGCTTGATATTTTGTTTTCATCTATTTCTGACCTATTTTATTTGTTTACAATCTGCCAATTGGTAACACGGGTAAGAGAGTTGTGCGAAATCTCTCTCTCTCTCCAGCTACCAGGTGTCAGTTCTTCAGGGAATTCCCAGTGATTAATATTTTATTCGTGAAATCCCTTATGTCCCATTCTGTTTGATTATCTCCATCCTTATAAATATATATCGGTTTGTGCACACGCAGGGCAAGATCAGCTGGTGTGTGCTCACATTGTTAAGCTGTTGAATTGACTGCTTTATCTGTACATTTACCTGGTGAAGATTAAGTCAGCAGCTGAGAAAAGTCATTCAGACAAAACAAAACAACAAAATGAGAACTGCAGATGTCTAGACTTAGACTGGAATTTTGTTTGGACATTGCAGCCACAAGTCAACAAGCACCAGCCCCACGTTTCAGTAATGCCTCGCTGGGCATGCTTTTTCAAGCAGTGGATGTCTGGAGGGATGTCCTTTTTCAGATGAATGAGAGGAGGAGGCCCACCCGTCTCAGCACACTGCATGGGAGGCAGTCGCCAGGGTGGTGAGTGTCTATCCAACCCATAGGAGGACCGTCCTGCAGTGCAGGAAAAGAATGAATGACCTCACCCACACCGCCTGGGTAAGTGAGCTCTCTACTCCACATTCTCATCTCACTGAATGGGAACTGGGAAACACGTCACCATCTGTGCTGCCTATGTATAAAAGACTTTCACAAGGCGCTGGGTTGCCGTCTTATTGCCCCACTGCAGTCTATGTGGTCTGCTGGTAGCGAGACGACTATGGGTCGCGCTGATTTTGTGCAGATGGGGGAATAAGGAGCAGCTGCTTGCTGATACAGAGGGCAACTGCAGATGATGCTGCTGCCATGTCTCTGTTGTCCTTTTAGTTGCTGGAGCCCGTGAATCTGGAAGGTAAAGCTGAAGTACCCTTGGGGACCAACAGCAGTGCATCTTTCAGATGGCACACAGTTACCAATCAATTGGTGGTGATAATTGGCAGCCTGTGAATGTAGCCTGCATCACACGTACTCACAAACCACAAACCTTGACGGCAGAGAGGAAAGTGCACCACAGGCACAGGAGAGGAAGAGGAGGGCATCCCCTATCTCTGCCCCTCTCAAGCAGTATGAGGGCTGCTGAGCTGGCAGAGGAGGACTGTAACTATTCCTCTGGCGGCGGCAAGTCTGGCCTCCTCCAACCACCCAGCGAGAACACTAATGTCTGCAAACAGAAACCTAAAGATGATGCTTAGTGCAATGGAGGAAGTAGCCCAGGCAGTCACTCATTCTCCTCTTTCCATTATAGTTGTCAACAGGAAGAGGATGAGGCCAAACCCTGATCGTGGGTCCAGCCCCAGCTCACTGAGGAACGAGTAGGATGATGATGACGATATTAAATTCTCATAGAGAAATTCTTTAGAGTCACCACAGCTTTCACCTGCACCTCAGAGGCACACACCTCGGTGGATCACACACCTAATTCAGGCTCAGGCTGACATTCTGGTGGTTCTCACAGAGGCACATGTTCACAGCAGAGGAGGCAGGAACAGCCAACGTCCCCAACGCACTGAGGACTGCTGTGAAAAAGGCCTAAGCTAAATCTAAGGCTGAATACGAGCATGTGGGAGCAGTCCTCGTCAAGATGCTGGAGATACAGCGAGGTGTGGATGAACATCGGGCAGAGGTATTGGAGGCCCTCAAACAGAGTGACATGTGAGGCAGAGGAGTCTATATGTCTGCCCTCTGACGTGGTGGCTATATGTGCACGCATCTAGGTCTCCATAGAGAGGATGATGGACGCCATGGACAACCTGCTCCTGGAGTGCACGATAACTCTTGACATGTGCACGTCATGTAGATCCAGCTGTGTTTTGGAACAGCGTGTACTCATTCAGGCAGGGCGGATGATGGGATGAGGTGGGAGAATTCCAGTTGGTTGGTAATTTAAATCCAGCGGATAAGATGGTAAGTGGCTTCCGATGGTCTTTCAAGGGAATGATGATCCGCCGTTATCCTGCCCTGATGGTCGGGACTGCAAGCTCCCGGCCTCACTTCCTACCTTCGGGAAAACAACTTTGCACACTCACCAGTATTCTCGACCCTCGGCCGCTATAAACACCTCCACTGGTGGAAGGAAAGGATTCGGTGGACTCTTTCACAGAACTGAAAACAGAAAAAGGACAGACGTGGGAAGAACACACATACACACGCACACATAAACGCACACACATGTGCACACGCACATGCATACACGTATACATATGCATGCATAAGTAATATTATGTATGGCTTTGTGTAAGTGTTTGTATTTATTTCTCTTCCATTTCCCTTTCTTTTTATCCTAGACACTGATTGGTCTTCTGAGTTTTTCCCGTATTGGGATGCAGTATTTTGACAGACTCCATATTGTTGGCCAGGGTTGTGCCCCCCTATGGGAGTAAATCCAGAGGTGGATAGGTGTGAAAACTCAGGCCACTCATCAGTGTGCTGGTTTGCTGCCGCCATCCAACAAGGTTTTTTTCCAGAAGCGAGGTCAGAGATGGAGCTAAGTTAATGGCCAACTGGGAGATTGGGGGGAAGGAGGTGGGTGGTGGGAGGGAGGGCCACCACTCCAGGTAAACCTTGAGCCTCCCTATCTCAGATGGTGGCCTGAAAACTGTGGCCATATTTCAATTCCTAATGTTTTAAAAGTGGCTTTGAGGCCGCAGCCTCTTTTGGAGGAAGAGTAGGAATGAAACCAGTGTTGGTTTAATTTGAGACAGAATGTACAATATCCAGAGCTGATATAAATTTCATTCCTGGGTAAGACACATGTAATACACTGACTTTGGGGATTGAGTGGTCAGTTGGGAAGGAGGAAGTCGGTTAATTAATTCTGGAATAGGGATTTCCTAAGGGGGATAATCAAAATCTCTTTACATAAAGCTGTTGGAGTAATCTGCACGGAACCTCCTAAAGAAACCGTCTGCTTTGATCTCTGTTGCTATTGTCGTACAGTCCCCAGCTGTCCCCTGTTTAGCTTCTTCTTTATGTTCATTGAAAAGTTGATCGTTAAATTCTGGCTGCAATCATCTCCAAACCAGGAACTTTCAATCCTGCACGGTGGCCTCTGTTGAACATGTGCCGAATCAGCCCAGCTTTATTGCTGAGCTCTTGTGGCAGTAGGTTTAATGACGAAAGTGCTGCTCGACAGCTGTCAGGCCTGATCAGCAAGTCAAGAATCCATGTCAATGAATAATCTCTCACTTGCATTTACCAGACTCTCAAAAACACTACATTAAACAGACTGAACAATAAAATGAAATATGTCACTGAAATCGCAAGTACAGTGAGATGGAGATGAGGGTCAAGTTGTTTGATATTCCGCCCCCAATCTTTGCCTTCTCCCGAGCATCGTGCACTCTTCCATCCTGCAGAGGTAAGAGTTGGTGAGTGTGTGTTATAAAGTCAAGTGGAAGTGTGTAGGACTCGTATATCTAGTGCATGTACTGAAGGGTAGGAAAGAAACAATATAGAATGAGGATGAAGACTTGAAAGCTAAATGGGTGGTCTGTCAAATAAGGAAAGTGTGCTGGGAATTGTTTTTTGTGCAAGTGTTCGGTTGTGAGAAGAGAATGGTTTTCGTTTGTGGTGTGAGGAAAAAAAGGAAGATGAGAAAGATAGGTGTCACACTGTTGCTCTTGTGGTTACCGATTGAAGAATGCCTTGAAGGGGAATGTCGATGAATGATGGCGAGTGATGAAATAAACTTTTAAATAAAAACAGAAAATTCTGGAAAAGCTCGGCAAATTTGGCAGTATCTGTGGAGAGACAGAGAGAGTTAATGTTTTGAATCCATATCACTCTGAAGAAGACACTCCCCACAGCTGCTACCAGACTGGTTGAGCTTCACCAGCATTTTCTATTTTTATTTCAGGTTTCCAGCATCCACATTATTTTGCTTTTATGGAAGGAGCATTGTTCAACATTGTTGAGAGAGATGGAGAGTTGTCTGTGTGTTTAACCTCTTCTTACAGTGAAGCCCGTCCAAGAGGATGCTGATGCCAGCAATAATCCAATCAAAGACCACTGTCTTGACCTACAGAACAGAGGCCCTGTGGCTGTTCCTGTCTGTGCTGGGACCCAATACATCCCTCTATTTCCTGATCTTCTCTCCAGGACCTCCAATGGCACCTCAAAAAACCTGGGAGTAGCCATCTTACACAGCTGAGATACCCCTCCTTGAAGGAGTTCGGCAGAAAAATCTGAAAGTAAGTGAATACTGTGCCCTTAATGTTGTAAAACATCTAAAGATTCTTTACTGGTGTATAATAGCAAACAATTGACGTTGAGCTAAAGAACAAGATATTGGAACAGGTAACAATGCTAATAAAATTTGAGACCAAAAGACCACTGCTGACCAAGCAGAAAGAGACGGTTGGAATTTCTTGGGCACGTAATAAGAAGTCATGAATTATAAATATGGTGGGAACGATCGATGGTAAAAGAGGTCAAGGTAGACAAAGGACAATCTTTCCATCGAGCCTCATGAACTGGGTGAACGTACCACCAAAAAAGATGATCCACACCTGCAGAGCAAGATTAACAAGGGGTGGGAGGGGGCATATAGCACAGTGGTTAGCATAGTTGCTTCACAGCTCCAGGGTCCCAGGTTTGATTCCCGGCTTGGGTCACTGTCTGTGCGGAGTTTGCACTTTCTCCCTGTGTCTGCCTGGGTTTCCTCCGGGTGCTCCAGTTTCCTCCCACAGTCCAAAGATGTGCAGGTTGAGTGGATTCACCATGCAAAATTGCCCTTAGTGTCCAAAATGTTTAAGTGGGGTTACTGGGTTATGGGGATAGGGTGGAGGTGTTGGCTTAGGTAGGGTGCTCTTTCCAAGGGCCGGTGCAAACTCAATGGGCTGAATGGCCTCCTTCTGCACTGTAAATTCTATGATTCTATGAACATGGAGGTCCATGCTCACCAATTCCCTCTTAGGGCATGATGCCTCAAAAGCGAGAGAGAGGGAGAGTTAAAACCTCTGGTGAAGAGATAGGCCTTAAGGAGCATCTTAAAGGATGAGAGAGTACTTGCAAGGCAGAAATGTTTAATGAGGTAATTCCAGAGCTCAGACCAAGTCAGCTGAGGGCATTACTGGTAATTCTGGCTGAAAGAAGTGGGATATGCACTAAGGTTTGGGAAGTTGCCAGGCTGGAGAAGATTACAGAGATTGGAAGGGGTAAGCCCATGTTATCCATTTAGATAAGTCTCAGAACGCCTGGAGAAATTTGTTAGAGATGGACGGGTTACCTGGTTCTCAACACAATTGGGTAGGCAACTTGTTCCAACCGTCTCTTGCTGATGGAATTTCCAAGAAGTCTGAGGTTAAAGTATTAGGAATGGAGAACTGTTTAGTAAAGATAGGCCAAGCTGAAAAGATGGCTGAGACACCAGAAAGATACCTCAAGTAATTTTCAGGTTTCTGAGATTTTATTGCATCCTGTGGAACACGAGTTGAAAATACTCTGGAAATCAGTGCCTGGATCTCAGAGTTTGTGTAAAAGCAGTCAAAACAAAGGAACCCTAAAACAGGGTTGTTTAAAATCATAGACCTTCTAGGGAACATTTACAAAAGATTTACTGAACTTCTACAGAACATTTAGACTTGAAATATTAAGTCTGTTTCTCTCCACAGATTCTGCCAGACCCACTGAGTTTATCCAGCATTTTCTAATTTTATTTCAGATTTCCAGCATCCACAGCATTTTGCTTTTATTAGGATGAAGATGTTAACAGTTTGGTTTAGCCTCAGATGGTGGCAAGGGAGGAGGATAAAGTAGATGTCTAGGGATGGGAGTTTGTGGCAAGGATTGAAGAATATTTGATCATCCAGTACTCCGCCATGGTGCTATGAAGTGTGTTAGTTTCAAACTATCTGGAGTAATAACAGATAACGATGATGAAAACTTTGCCATTGACCTCAAATAAATCCATTCCCACGTGCTACCTTGACCTTATAATAATAATAATAATAATTAATTGAAAGAACTTGAAAGAAAAGTGGAGGATGCCAGTGGTTTTCTCCGATGTCAGCTATTTAGTGCGCATGCAAGGCAATTTGAATTCACTCTTCAATGGAATGACTGATGCCTGACCACCACACTATCTGCTGGCACGGCGGTTAGCACTGCTGCCTCACAATGCTTGGGACCCGGGTTCGATTCTGGCCTTGGGTGACAAGTTCTCCAAATGTCTGCATGGTATTCCTCCCACAGTCCAAAGATGTGCAGGTTCAGTGGACTGGCTGTGCTAAATTGACCATTAGTGTCCAGGGATGTGCCGGTTAGGTTATGGTGGGGTGGATGGGGGAGTGGACCTGGGTAGAGTGCTCTTTCGGAGGGTGAGCATACACTTGATGGACCGAATGGCCTCCTTCTGCGCTCACGGGATTCTATGAATGGGATTCCATGGGCTCTTGATCAGCATTTCACAGAATCACAGATTTGTTACAGTGCAGAAGGAGGCTATTTGGCCCATCATGTCTGCACCAACTCTCGGAAAGAGCATCAAGGCTTAGCGCCTTTCCCCTGCCCTTTCCTCATATCCCTGCACATTGTTTCTCTTCAAGTAATACCTAAAGCCCTCTTCAATGCCTCGTTGAACATGCCTCCTCCACACTTGCAAGCAGTACATTCCACATCCAAAAATAGTTCCCTCTCATCACATTACATTTTTTTTTTTGCAAATCACCTTAAATCTGTGCCCTCTTGTTCTTGATCCTTTTCCAAGGGAGGACAGTTTCTCCATAGCTATTCTGTCCAGCCCCCTCATCATTTTGGACATCTCTATCAAATCTCCTCTGAGCCTTCTGTCCAAGGAGAACAGTCCCAACTTAGAAAATAGAACATAGAACGATACAGCGCAGTACAGGCCCTTCGGCCCACGATGTTGCACCGAAACAAAAGCCATCTAACCTACACTATGCCATTATCATCCATATGTTTATCCAATAAACTTTTAAATGCCCTCAATGTTGCCGAGTTCACTACTGTTGCAGGTAGGGCATTCCACGGCCTCACTACTCTTTGCGTAAAGAACCTACCTCTGACCTCTGTCCTATATCTATTACCCCTCAGTTTAAAGCTATGTCCCCTCGTGCCAGCCATTTCCATCCGCGGGAGAAGGCTCTCACTGTCCACCCTATCTAACCCCCTGATCATTTTGTATGCCTCTATTAAGTCTCCTCTTAACCTTCTTCTCTCCAACGAAAACAACCTCAAGTCCATCAGCCTTTCCTCATAAGATTTTCCCTCCATACCAGGCAACATCCTGGTAAATCTCCTCTGCACCCACTCCAAAGCCTCCACGTCCTTCCAAAAATGCGGTGACCAGTACTGTACGCAATACTCCAAATGCGGCCGTACCAGAGTTTTGTACAGCTGCAACATGACCTCCCGACTCCAGAACTCAATCCCTCTACCAATAAAGGCCAACACTCCATAGGCCTTCTTCACAACCCTATCAACCTGGGTGGCAACTTTCAGGGATCTATGTACATGGACACTTAGATCCCTCTGCTCATCCACACTTCCAAGAACTTTACCATTAGCCAAATATTCCGCATTCCTGTTATTCCTTCCAAAGTGAATCACCTCACACTTCTCTACATTAAACTCCATTTGCCACCTCTCAGCCCAGCTCTGCAGCTTATCTATATCCCTCTGTAACCTGCTACATCCTTCCACACTGTCGACAACACCACCAACTTTAGTGTCGTCTGCAAATTTACTCACCCACCCTTCTGCGCCTTCCTCTAGGTCATTGATAAAAATGACAAACAGAAACGGCCCCAGAACAGATCCTTGTGGTACGCCACTTGTAACTGAACTCCATTCTGAACATTTCCCATCAACCACCACCCTCTGTCTCCCCAATCACTCCTCATATAACTGAAGTTTCATGATTCCCAAGTGACCTTGATAGATTTTCTGAACAATGTTGAGTGGAGGTGTTTCAGGATGACTAGTATGTTGTTCAAAACTAAGAAATCATCAGTGACTGAGATATTTTCTCTGTTTGAAGTTAATACATGTACAATCAACAATGATTTCTGCAAAGTTTGGCAGGAACTTACCAATTTGATTGACCATCCACTGGAATCCATGCAATTCTTTGTTTTTAGGCTGTGGGGAAACTCTAATGGCCTATGTTTCCTGCAGATCGGGCATAATTACTGGATTTTGGACAATGTGGGCTGATAATTTCATCCTAGACTTTGCAAACATATGTTTGTTATTTAATGTCAAACTTGCTTCTTGGAAGACTTTAAGATAGTTAGCGCTGTGCGTGATGGTGGGAGGGGATGAAGTGTCCCGCTGCTTGCGTGATGGTGGTGGGAGGGACCGGGGCGGGGAGGGGGGGGGGGGCGGTATCATCCATATCCGTGAGGGAAAGTTTATCTTAAACGCAGATGATCGAGGAGCCCTATAAAAATCAGAGTGGCAGCACAAACCATGACCCCAGATTTCCTGTGTACTGAATGTCAGAAAATCTGGAGTGAAAACTCAGCTGTGCAACTGGAGAGAGACACGCCGATTTTCAGTCGGAAACTGACACTCTGCCAGATTTTGGTAAGATTCCACCCAGAAGAGTTATGCCCTGAACATTAAATGATATTCTGTTTTCAGCTCACCTAACCACGAAGATAGGGTTGGAAATGTGGGTGCATTATTGGATTCCAATTTCATCAGTATATAAATCAGCCTTAACTACAAGCATGCCTTTCTGCTCAGCAATGGTGACAGATTCTTCTGTATAACATAAAGGGGTTCAATAAAATTTTTATCCTTCTATCGCAATCGTGCCAAATGTTGGCCTATTACTTTTAGTGTGATCCCTCCTGGGCCTTGCAACTGGATGGTGCAAGGTTATAACAAAATCTCTTTAAGCCATTTTATCCGATACTACTAAAACACTTCAGCCAGCATCAAGCTTGACTTTCTAATTTAAAACTTTAGCGACTTTCTATTTTGTGAACTTCTCCTAATAAGATTATCTGTTTTTTGGATTTGATTTATTGTCACGTGTGCTGAGGTACAGTGAAAAGTATTGTACAGACCAGACAGATTGATCCATACATCAAAAAAACATAGGACATACATAAATACATAGGCACAAGCATCAGGTTAGTATACGGAGTGTAGTACTACTCAGTAGAGAAATGTGAAGAGATCAGTTCAGTCCATAAGAGGGTCATTGAGGAGTGTGGTAACAGCGGAAATAAGCTGTTTTTGAATCTATTAGTGTGTGTCCTCAGACTTTTGTATCTTCTGCCCGATGGAAGAAGTTGGAAGAGTGTGTAAGCCAGGTGGGAGGGTCTTTGATTGTGCTGCCTGCTTTCCCCAGGCAGCGGGAGGTGTAGACAGATGGGATGGGAGGTGGGTTCGCGTGATGGACTGAACTGTGTTCAAGTCTCTCTGTTTCTTATGGTCTTGGGCTGAGCAGTTGCCATACCTGGCTGGATGCAGCCAGATAGGATGCTTTCTATGGTGCATCTGTAAAAATTGGTAAGAGTTGTGGTGATGTGCATCACTGTAAATACATGTAAGCTAGACAGACACGAGAGGGAGCACCAGAAACATCACACACACACACTCAACCAATAGATAAGTTAGATGGGAGGCGACCAATGGACAGTCACGATACACAAGGAGGTGACACGACCACAGGGGGGCATTACACCAACCCATACATAAAGGACACCACACACATGATCAGCCCCTTTTGGCCAGTGGAGACAGTCAGTGAGGAGAGGCACAGGGTTGATTCATTATCACACCCAACACGTGGAAGACAGCAGCTGGTTAGTCAGTTTAGGTAGCTACAATAGGATTAGCAGTAGTGTCGATCTCATGTTATGAAAGTGTACATAGTGTAAATAAATGAGTTGAAGTTATTTACACATCTCGACCTTCCTTGACAAATGCAACACAAGGAAGCCGCTTATGTCACAAAGGAAACATAACAAAACATGGTATCAGTAGTGAACTGCTTAAATCCAGATAGCCATACCTCAGCGTACAGTGACAACCAACAATACCCAGGCAAGATGTACGAGCTCCTGGTTCCGCAGCCGCTCCAGTGCCACGGCGATCTCCGCGAAAACTGGCGGCGATTCCGGCAGGCGTTTTAATTCTTCCTGGTGGCAGCCGAACTTAGAGACCTGGCCGATGATGAAAAAGTAGAGTTTCTCCTCACCATCGCCGGTGCCAGAGCAGAAGAAAACTTTAAAAGATTCAAGTTCTCCAAGGGGCAAAGCAGGTGCGACTTCCAGGCAGTCCTGGACAAATTCGCCAAATACTGTGAGGAAAACACACTCCAATCGGCGAGGAAAGGTAAGAAAAGCGCCAGTACTCACCTCGAGGCCGATATCCCGGAGCGGAGAGCGATTTGGGTCGAGGTCGGTGGCCATCTTGCTAAAGGGACTACACTAGCGCAGTTGCGCGAGAAGTGCGCAGAACCGGAAGGTTTGTTAGTGCATGCGCGAGACGCCGTGCATGCGCAATCAAGAAAACGGCCATCGGTAAAGGAACAGCGATCTGCGCATGCGAAATCGCTTCCTGCGTGCTACGTCACGCGCGTCATGATGTCAGAGGCCCCAGACCGCACCAATTTAAAAGGGAAACGTCCCAAATCCAATTTAAAGGGGAAATGTCCCAAATCAAAGAAAAAATCTTTTAAAGCTGTAAAACAACCTTCCTTCACCTGGAATGACAGCACAATGCCTCAAACTGAACCAGGAAATGAATTTAACCTCCGAAGAACCCTGCAACAAGCAGTTACCTACGCACAAACCGATGATTCCGACCTCGAATACTTCGATACCGATCTTTACTTCTGGACCTCGCGAGCCCAATGACAGCTCCGTGGTCCTATACGACTATGACTCGGATGAACCTTTCGTGTTGCACATTGGCGACCCTCACATTGAATCCGACGCAGATGCGGATTCATTTTTCGGATTTGAGGATCTTCAACCCAGCAGATATGACGTCCCAACTCATCAGTGCAGGATGATGCTGCAGCCTGAAATTAAGAGACAGAAAGCGGTACAAGCCCACAGAGAGCGGCCTGCTGCCACACAGAGCGTGGTCCACGCCCCGCTCAGGGTTCCCGACTCTACGAAAGAAGACATGCAAGACTCCACACCGCAGTCCTTGCAGGAACAAGACGTGACTCCAGTCTCACAAGACTCCACAGCAAGCTAGTGGACAGACTCCACAATTGCAGAAACGCATGACTCCGATGCGCAGTCCTTGCAGGAACAAGACCATGAGGGTCTAGCAACCTCCTCTGAACAACTAGCGGCAGACGATGCAAGTCTGCCATGCTCACGTAAACAGCAAGAAGGCGTTAACAGTCTACCACGCTCCACTGCACAGCAGGACGACCATGACGGTCTATCATGCTACAATGAAGGGCACAGCGCTGATGACTGTTCAAGCCCAAATGAAGACAAGCCAAAGGAATCGCCTCTTCCAAGCCCGAAGAAAAAAGGATTATGCGCTGACCTTCAGGATCATTGTAGCCAAAGAGATATAAATAATGCTGCACAGTCACAGAAGGATGCTGAGGATTTGCTAAAGAAATTGCTTGTATGTCTAACTTGCAAGGAGCAGACTGAAAATTGCCATTGCTTTAGTACGGATCGAAAAAATGGACAAGACATTGATCCTCATTTAATGAAAATAACACTACCTGAATCATACCTACAGCAGGGACAACTGTCTCCCTTCAACACAAAACCGCAAAGTCCCAACTACAGAGACCTGCAGTTAGTCAGTAATGACTCTTCAACCCCTGATGGGAATATTAATCGCATAGAACCTCTGCACATTCCACTGATAAATGAGCAGAACATTGGAGCAAGAATCCTGAGGACACCGACATCGAGTAGCCAGATCAAGCACTTAAAACCCGCAGCAGTTTCAAGTGAACCAATTGTGCTTTCCAGTGATGGTGAAGATGCAGATAAGGTCGACCCGATTATCCATTGTACCACATTAACTCCAGAGATTAAGCATTTATGTCTGGGGAGTAGAATGTGGGCAATTGAGAACAGTAAAAGAGAGACTGTGACTGTGCCAGTCCCAGCAAAATCAGAGCCAGAGACTATGAAGGCATGTACATTAGAAAAGAATGCATATGAAGTAACTGAGAAGAAAATTGAAATGGACTGTTCTTTGGAAACTAGTACAATGACGAAAGAAACATTGGATCTAACATTTGATACCCTACATATGGGAGAAATTGAGGGAAATGAACAAGGTTCTGTAATGTCTGGGGGAAGATTTAAAATTTCAAAGAAGAAAAGCCCAAATGAAGGACAACGGCAAGACAATGACAGTCCACCCACATGGTTTGCACCACCAGATGAAAACTCTGACAATTTACCCAACCCTAGTGAACAGCAAGCAGCTACTGAGGATCTACCCATTGTATGTGAAACGAGTGACGACAGCATCCCACTTCCCATGCAAAAGGTGCAAAGTGACAGACCTCAGCTAGTGCGTACAGAGGCACTCGACGATCACGGTGAGACCACTGGTGACTCCGGTGACACCACACTACTTCCACCCTCAATTGCTCGAACCTCTTCGCTAGTCAATGCATTCCTGCATGTTCCGACTCCAGACGTGCAGCTTCAAGAAATCTCAGCTGACTCCAGTGAACCTGCTAAGACTCCGGACGGGGAGCATCAACAAAAAACAGACCAGACTCCAGATGGGGAGCAACCAAACGCCGACTCTGATTCACGTAAGCCAGACTTTACTCCAGACAGGCAGTGTCGCAACCTCAGTGATGGCACGCTCAGGGTGACAGCAGATGCCACAATGACAGGAGATGGATCATGTGACAATCACACTGGGTCAGCAATAACAAGCAGCAGCTACAGTCCAAGAGGAATACACCAATTTTCACCACAGCTATGTCCACACATTTGTTCCACACCGACAGTGCAGCCAATGACAGCTCATGATGGACAAACCCAGTATTCCAGCCTGCAGCAGCCAGCAGTCTATGCAGCATATTCTCAAACAGGCCAGCACTACGGATTGCCCACTAATGGAATCAAGACTGAAGGAGGACTACCGCCAGCGCAATCTGCACTACAGACTGGATGCATTAGTTACTGCCCAGGATTTGCTGCACCACAGCCTGGCCAGACAGCATATTCCTATCAAGATGCAAGGGGCGGAATTTGCCGTTATCGGCGGAAACTCCGCCGAACGGCGCAAAAAACGGCGCAAATCCCACTTGCGTCACGTCATAAAAATGGGCCGATAGTCTCCGGCCCGAAATGGGCTAGCAGCGACGTAACGGGATCCGCGCTTGCGCAGTGGTTCACGCCGTGCAGCATCATACGCGCTGCACGGCGTGATGGCTCATAAGGCCGCGCAGCTCCCCCCCACCCGACCGGAACACCCGACCGCAACACCCGACTTGATGGCTGGCCGTCGCTCAGCCCCGAGGTTCGAGTCACGCGATGTGGAGGCGCTCCTGGACGCGGTGGAGCAGAGGAGGGACGCCCTGTATCCCGGGCACGGCCGCAGAGTTGCCCCACGCCACAGCCGGCGTCTGTGGAGGGAGGTGGCAGAGGCCGTCACCGCTGTGGCCCTAACACCACGGACAGGCACCCAGTGCCACAAGAAGGTGAACGACCTCATCAGAGCAGGCAGGGTGAGCCTCCCCCATATCCCCCATTTCCCGCCTCCCCATATCCCCCCTCCCCCATATCCCCCATATCCCCCCTCCCCCATATCCCCCCTCCCCATATCCCCCCCCATATCCCCCCTCCCCCATATCCCTCATATCCCCCCTCCCCCATATCCCCCCTCCCCCATATCCCCCCTCCCCCATATCCCCCCTCCCCCATATCCCCCCTCCCCCATATCCCCCCTCCCCCATATCCCCCCTCCCCCATATCCCCCCCCATATCCCCCCTCCCCCATATCCCCCATATCCCCCCTCCCCCATATCCCCCCTCCCCATATCCCCCCTCCCCCATATCCCCCCTCCCCCATATCCCCCCTCCCCCATATCCCCCCTCCCCCATATCCCCCATATCCCCAAGTGAATCCAGCCCTAACCTTAACCTCTGCAATGCACGCGCAACCGATGGCGTGCATTCATATACCTGCCTAACACTGTTGCCTTTTACCCCTGCCACCACCCCCCCCCCCCCCACAGGAGAAGCGCGCACACAACAATAGGGAGCATGTGAGGACTGGAGGAGGGCCCGCTGATGAGAGGCCACTGACCGTACACGAGGAAAGGGCCCTGGAACTGGCTGGCGGACCTGAGGACCGGGAGGTTGCTGATGCAGAGGTCGGGGCCCCACGAGCAAGTGAGCCACCAACAGCCCGTCCCCATATCCCCCCTCCCCTATATCCCCCTCCCCCGTATCACCTGATCACTGCCTGATGTCTAACCATGCATGCTTCATTGTGTATCGCAGGACCAAACGTCCAGGCACCCATCCCCGCAGATGCAGACCGCCCGCATGATGCCCCTCGGAGACCACAGGAGACGGAGAGACCCGCACCCTCCAGCATGCGACGCCCGCAGGATGCCCCTCGGAGACCACGGGAGACGGAGAGACCCGCACCCTCCAGCATGCGACGCCCGCAGGATGCCCCTCGGAGACCACAGGAGACGGAGAGACCCGCACCCTCCAGCATGCGACGCCCGCAGGATGCCCCTCGGAGACCACGGGAGACGGAGAGACCCGCACCCTCCAGCATGCGACGCACGCAGGATGCCCCTCGCACACCACGGGAGACGGAGAGACCTGGAGCAACAGGGAGACGACACCCCCGTCACGTGCGGGAGCGACCACCCAGCGATGAGGGGGGCAGCCACAGGCCCCCATCACATCCGAGCCAGGACACCACTACCCAGGACACCACTATCCAGGACACCCCTACCCGGGACACCACTACCCAGGACACCCCTACCCGGGACAGCACTACCCGGGACAGCACTACCCGGGACAGCACTACCCAGGACACCCCTACCCGGGAAGACGAAATACCGGACAGTGACTCAGAGTGGATGGGTGGAGACGAACCCCCACTCCAAAGTCCCGTGGACTCAGAGTGGGACGAAGAGCACGACACAACGCCACTGCTGTCACCAACACCCTCCACCATCGCAGAAACACTCACCACGGTTGGGCACTTTAGTGATGAGGCGTCTGGTACACTCACTGGTGCGCACAACACAGCCGTCCCGGTACAGCAGGTGGAGGTAGGAGCAGCAGAGGGACCGGGCGGTCGGAGGGCAGCCCAGGCCAAGCGAACATCTGCCGCCCAGATGGATCCCGGGTTCCTGCAGTTACCACACCCACACATAGATCCGGTGCAACCACCGACACGGAGACGAGCGAATAGGGTGACGGGTGGCTTGCGGCGGCTGTGGTCGCAGGTGGAGGAGTCCACCCGCGTCCAGGATCTGGGAGTGGTCCCGGTCATGCGTGCCACCCAGGCTGACACCGCACGGGTGGCGTCAGCGGTGGAGGCAATGGGTGCGACGGTGTCAGACATGGGGAACGGTTTGCGAGGCCTGGGGCCTTCCGTGCAGGCGGCGTCTGTGGCCCAGGAAATGGCTGCCCTCTCACAGGAGGCCATGAGCCAGTGCCAGCGCCAGATGGCAGAGGCGCTCAACGCCATAGCCCAGTCTCAGCAGGCCATGGCCCAGTCTCAGCAGGCCATGGCCCAGTCTCAGCAGGCCATAGCCCAGTCTCAGCAGGCCATAGCCCAGTCTCTGCAGGCCATGGCCCAGTCTCTGCAGGCCATGGCCCAGTCTCAGCAGGCCATCGCTGAGGGCATCGGCGCCAGTGGCCATGTGCGAGCTGGCGTCGCACTGTCGCAGACAGGGTTCGACAACTCCCTGGGCTCCATGGCTGCAAACCTGCAGACCCCTGTCGATACCAGCACGGGCCCCAGGACTGGCAGCGCCAGATGTCGGGGGCGCGTCGGATGGCCAGTCCGTTCGCATCCCCCACCCATGTAGAGGCCTGGGGGCCATCGGGCACCCCGAGGGAGGAGGAGGTGGTGTGGTCCGTCCCGGCTCCCTCTGTAGGGGAGGTCCCGGTACACCGCGACACCTCGGACTCCCCCCCTTCCGTCCCAGGTGCATCGGGTGGGCAACGGGCAGGACAGGCTGGCAGCTCTCCATCCCAGTCGCCCGGGCCGCAGCCTGGCCCATCTAGGCCAGGACGCCTCAGGAAACGGCCGCCAAAGGGATCCGGTGTCAGAGGGCAGGAGTCCACCTCCAGTTCTGCTGTACCGTCTGGGGAACCACGTAGACGTAGTCAAAGGGCCCGTAAGGTCAAACAATTAGACACTGAGTAAGTTGGCACGGGTGCAGGGCACAGATGAGTTTTAGGGGCTAGGGCACGTGCATGAACTCCTTTGGTTATTAAAGTCAATGTTACACCTACCGAAGCTGCCTTTGTGCTCTGTCCAAAGTGTGCGGGCGTGTCATGTACGTTGAGCGCAAGTGTGTGTGTGACGGGTGGTCTTACCTCAGCCCCAGGTGAGTCTGCCCCCTTCCCCCTGGGCCGCCATCAACATCCCCCGGGCAGAGGACGGGACCGTGCGCTGCAGTGTCACAGCCGCATGCAGGGATGGTCCGGGTGGATGGTGGTACTGTGGCCATGGGTCAGACATAGTCCATCGATGTAGAGCCAGGAGCTCATCGGAGGCGGGTTGTCATCATCCTCCATGGCCTGCGATAGACACGCGTCCACCCGCAACTGGGTGAGCCCGGCCCGTTGTGCCACCGGTGGATCGGCAATTGGGGGTGGGGGGGTGGTGTGCATGCGGGTGGGGTGTGTGGGGTTGGGGAGGGGGGTGAGGGTGCTGGGTGGGTGGATGGGTGGGGGGTGTGGGTGGTCGGCTGTTGTCATGGTTTGCGGTCTGTGTCCATACTACCCGATTCCCACGCCCATCTAGTCAGTGAAGCGGGCGTCTATCAGTCTGTCCCGTGCCCGTTGGGCCAGCCGGTAACGGTGGACAGCCACCCGCCTGTGTCTACCCCGTCTGCCCTGACCATTGCCCCCATCCCCCTCATCTGGGGAGGACTGGGCCTCTTCCTGCTGCTCCTCCACTCCGCCCTCCTCTGCCTGCGGCACATCGTCCCTCTGCTGGGCTATGTTGTGCAGGACGCAGCACACCACAATGATGCGGCCGACCCTATCTGACCGATACTGGAGGGCGCCCCCAGAGAGGTCCAGGCACCTGAAACGCATCTTCAGCACGCCAAAGCACCTCTCGATCACTCCCCTTGTCGCTACATGGGCATCATTGTAGCGGTTCTCCGCCTCATTGCGTGGCCTCCGTATAGGCGTCATCAGCCACGATCGCAATGTGTAGCCCCTGTCGCCCAGCAACCAGCCCCTCAGCCGGGGATGGCGTCCCTCGTACATGCCGGGGATGGATGACCGCGACAACACGAATGAGTCGTGTACACTGCCTGGGTGACGGGCGCAGACGTGCAGGATCATCATGCGGTGGTCGCAGACCACCTGTACGCTCATTGAATAGGTCCCCTTCCTATTAGTGAACACGGCCCTGTTCTCTGCAGGTGGCCGCACGGCGAAGTGCATCCCATCGATCGCGCCCTGGACCATGGGGAACCCGGCAACGGCAGAGAAGCCCACGGCCCGGGCATCTTGGCTGGCCCGGTCCAAGGGGAAGCGGATGTAGCGGTGCGCCATGGCATAAAGGGCATCTGTCACTGCCCGGATGCACCGATGCACCGATGTCTGCGATATGCCGGACAGGTCCCCACTCGGTGCCTAGAATGACCCCGTTGCATAAAAGTTCAGGGCCACCGTAACCTTGATGGACACGGGCAGAGGGTGTCCCCCGCCAGTGTCACGCGGTGACAGGTGTGCCAGCAGTTGGCAGATGTGTGCCACGGTTTCCCGGCTCATCCGGAGTCTCCTCCTGCATTCCCGGTCTGTGAGGTCCTGGTATGACTGCTGGGGCCGGTACACACGGGGCGCCCTCGGGTGCCTCCGTTGCCGTGGGGCCACGACGTCCTCCTCCCCCTCCTCGTCCTGTCGGTCAGGTGTCCCTCCAGCCTGGGCGGCTGCCGCCTGCCCCTCTGCGGCAGCCTGCGCCGCCTCTCTGGCACGCTCCTCCTCCTCCTCCTCCTCCTCCTCATCCAGGGCAACATAGACATGAGCGGCTGCCACCACGGCGGCCAACATCGCTGGATGGTCTGAAAACATGACGGCCTGGTGGTGGGGAGGGGAACGACGACATGTCATCATTGCCCATATCCCCTCCTCCCCCCAGCCAGGTGGCATGGAGCACATGGGTCCAACTGTTGGAGGCTGGCACCTGGCCAGGTGGACCAACTCATTTGCCCTCCCATCACCCACCCCGGCACGGACCCCCCCCCCCCCCCCCAACCTCCACCCCGGCACGGACCCCCTCCCCAACCCCCAACCTCCACCCCGGCACGGACCCCCTCCCCAACCCCCAAACTCCACCCCGGCACGGACCCCCTCCCCAACCCCCAACCTCCACCCCGGCACGGACCCCCTCCCCAACCCCCAACCTCCACCCCAGCACGGACCCCCCCCCAACCTCCACCCCGGCACCGACCCCCTCCCCAACCCCCAACCTCCACCCCAGCACGGACCCCCCCCAACCTCCACCACGGCACGGACCCCCTCCCCAACCCCCAACCTCCACCCCAGCACGGACCCCCCCCCAACCTCCACCCGGCACGGACCCCCTCCCCAACCTCCACCCCGGCACGGACCCCCTCCCCAACCCCCAACCTCCACCCCAGCACGGACCCCCCCCCCCCAACCTCCACCCCGACACGGACCCCCTCCCCAACCTCCACCCCGGCACGGACCCCCTCCCCAACCTCCACCCCAGCACGGACCCCCCCCAACCTCCACCCCGGCACGGACCCCCTCCCCAACCTCCACCCCAGCACGGACCCCCCCCCCAACCGCCACCCCGACACGGACCCCCTCCCCAACCTCCACCACGGCACGGACCCCCTCCCCAACCCCCAACCTCCAACCCAGCACGGACCCGCCCCCCAACCTCCACCCCGGCACGGACCCCCTCGCCAACCTCCACCCCGGCACGGACCCCCTCCCCAACCTCCACCCCAGCACGGACCCCCCCCCAACCTCCACCCCGGCACGGACCCCCTCCCCAACCCCCAACCTCCACCCCAGCACGGACCCCCTCCCCAACCTCCACCCCAGCACGGACCCCCTCCCCAACCTCCACCCCGGCACGGACCCCCCCCCCAACCTCCATCCCGGCACGGACCCCCTCCCCAACCCCCAACCTCCACCCCAGCACGGACCCCCCCCCAACCTCCACCCCGGCACGGACCCCCTCCCCAACCCCCAACCTCCACCCCAGCACGGACCCCCCCCGCAACCTCCACCCCGGCACGGACCCCCTCCCCAACCTCCACCCCGGCACGGACCCCCTCCCCAACCCCCAACCTCCACCCCAGCACGGACCCCCCCCCCAACCTCCACCCCGACACGGACCCCCTCCCCAACCTCCACCCTGGCACGGACCCCCTCCCCAACCTCCACCCCAGCACGGACCCCCCACCCAACCTCCACCCCAGCACGGACCCCCTCCCCAACCTCCACCCCAGCACGGACCCCCCCCCAACCTCCACCCCGACACGGACGCCCTCCCCAACCTCCACCCCGCACGGACCCCCTCCCCAACCCCCAACCTCCACCCCAGCACGGACCCCCCCCCAACCTCCACCCCGGCACGGACCCCCTCCCCAACCTCCACCCCGGCACGGACCCCCTCCCCAACCCCCAACCTCCACCCCAGCACGGACCCCCCCCCAACCTCCACCCCGGCACGGACCCCCTCCCCAACCCCCAACCTCCACCCCAGCACGGACCCCCCCCCCAACCTCCACCCCGGCACGGACCCCCTCCCCAACCTCCACCCCAGCACGGACCCCCCCCAACCTCCAACCAGGCACGGACCCCCTCCCCAACCTCCACCCCGGCACGGACCCCCTCCCCAACCTCCACCCCGGCACAGACCCCCTCCCCAACCTCCACCCCGGCACGGACCCCCTCCCCAACCCCCAACCTCCACCCCAGCACGGACCCCCCCCAACCTCCACCCCGGCACGGACCCCCTCCCCAACCCCCAACCTCCACCCCAGCACGGACCCCCCCCAACCTCCACCCCGGCACGGACCCCCTCCCCAACCCCCAACCTCCACCCCAGCACGGACCCCCCCCCCAACCTCCACCCCGGCACGGACCCCCTCCCCAACCTCCACCCCGGCACGGACCCCCTCCCCAACCTCCACCCCGGCACGGACCCCCTCCCCAACCTCCACCCCGGCACGGGCCCCCTCCCCAACCTCCACCCCGGCACGGACCCCCTCCCCAACCCCCAACCTCCACCCCAGCACGGACCCCCCCCCAACCTCCACCCCGACACGGACGCCCTCCCGGCACTCCCCCGGAGCCCAGCCTACTCTAACCACCCCCCCCCCCCCCCCCCGCCGCACACACACACAAGCCGAGACACACCTCTCCTCAGGCAATCAGTCTGCGGCCACGCCATTTCCTGCCCAGAGCCAACCCCCCAGGCCGTCACTCACCTCCTCGCTGGTCGGCGTGAGCCTGGAGCACCGGGTCACGCCGATGAAAAGGAGGTTTGATTCACGTCGACGTGAACGGTCATCACGTCGACGGGACTTCGGCCCATCCGGAAGGGAGAATATCGGCAGGCCGAAAATCGGCTGCCTTGCGCAGACCCGTGACATTCTCCGCGGCAGCGGCGCCATTAACGCCCCGCCGACTTTTCTCCCTTCGGAGACTTCGGCGGGGGCGGGGGCGGGATTCACGGCGGCCAACGGCCATTCTCCGACCCGGCGGGGGGTCGGAGAATGACGCCCAGTATGTGGTTTCTAATGACTACCTTTTACTGACAAGGGGCGAGATTCTCTGACCCCCCCCCCCCCGCCGGGTCGGAGAATCGCCGGGGCCTGGCGTGAATCCCGCCCCCGCCGGTTGACGAATTCACCGGCACCGGATATTCGGCGGGGGCGGGAATCGGGCCACGCCGGTTGGCGGGCCCCCCCGCGCGATTCTCCGGCCCGGATGGGCCGAAGTCCCGCTGCTAAAATGCCTGTCCCGCCGGCGTAGATTAAACTACCTACCTTACCGGCGGAACAAGGCGGCGCGGGCGGGCTCCGGGGTCCTGGGGGCGATCTGGCCCCGGGGGGTGCCCCCACGGTGGCCTGGCCCACGATTGGGGCCCACCGATCCGCAGGCGGGCCTGTGCCGTGGGGGCACTGTTTTCCTTCCGCCTTCGCCACGGTCTCCACCATGGCGGAGGCGGAAGAGACCCCCTCCACTGCGCATGTGCGGGAATGCCGTCAGCGGCCGCTGACGCTCCCGCGCATGCGCCGCCCGGAGATGTCATTTCTGTGCCAGCTGGCGTGGCACCAAAGGCCTTTTCCGCCAGCTGGCGGGGCGGAAATTCGTCCGCCGCCGGCCTAGCCCCTTAAGGTTGGGGCTCGGCCCCAAAGATGCGGAGCATTCCGCACCTTTGGGGCGGCGCGATGCCCGACTGATTTGCGCCGTTTTGGGCGCCAGTCGGCGGACATCGCGCCGTTTCCGGAGAATTTTGCCCAAGGTGTCTGCTGTAAGTCTGTAATCAATGAGTGCAGCTATTAACATAACCTTGCGGAAATGTCTTGATTAAACTGTGACTGTCCAATGTATAAAGATGACTGGAGTTTATAAAGAGGTCAATCCAAGGTACAACTGTCATGGGTGGTAGTGACATTTTACAAAACATTCATTTGAATAAAAAGCACTTGCAAAGAGTTATGCTATTAAGGAATCGTGGTAAGCATCAGAGCCAAATCAAAATGGGGTTTATTCTATTCATCCCTCTTTATACTGTTTTGTTGGTCGGTGGCCATCTTATTAATTAGTTTCCGCAATTCAATTTGCTGTTTTTTTGCCAAATACTTCTCTGAAGGCACCAACTTCTGACGTGGTCTCCAAGCAACAGCTATTTTCAGATTCCACACTTGACTGGGAGCTGTTCTATATGTGTGTGAGCCTATCAAGTAAAAGCTCAGAGATTATTTGCCTGTGAAGGCAACAGAAGGTTAATCATGTCCTCAACCAATGTTCACACATGGACCTTGTTGCAGGCATCACTGGGTGACAGTTTAGCGAGTGAACTCTGGCTTATTCCTGACTTTCCTACCCTCTTAATCAAGGAAGTTGAAGCCAATTCTACTTTCCACAGTGCAATCCCAGCCAAAAATAGCCAAATGATTGACAACATAAATTCAGGCACCTGAACTTGAACTGCACTGGAAGAATTCAATTACACTGATCATTAGCCACAGTTGACTAACATGGGAACGTAAATGAACACTTTCTTCCACTCCATAACATGAACATTTCCTGACTTGGGTCAGCACAAAAAAAATCATCACTTGAAATAGAAAATCAAATATGTGTTACGCATTATTTTGAGATTGACAAAACCAGACAGCTGCTAAGATAATTTCATTGTCAAGTTTGCGAGGAACAGTCTGGCAATGCAATGTAAACTCTCCAATTGCCTAAATTTGGTTGTGCCTACTTTTTTCAATCTTCTGTTTTCTACCTTCCCTCTCCTAACCTTTACATAAGAAAGATGACTCAGAGTTCTTTATCTGAGGAGGTTGTCCAGATCATCAGGTTATCTTGCAAAATCCATTACAAGGATTTCTGTAGATCTTCCAGACCTTCAGGAGGACTTCTGCATCCCAACCTCATTCACCCTTGTCGAAGAAATTGGATTACGGTAGAATGCTGGGGTGTAGATTGATTTGTTCTGAATCTCGGACAAAAGTTCGGCACAACATCGTGGGCCGAAGGGCTGCTCTGTGCTGTATTTCCTATGTTCTATGTATGTTCTATATTGCAGGTCTTTTCTTTGTAAATAATAAAGTCCAGGGGCTTCATTCTCCGACCCCCCGCCGGGTCGGAGAATGGCCGTTGGCCGCCGTGAATCCCGCCACCGCCCCCGCCAAAGTCTCCGGTACCGGAGATTGGGCGGGGGCGGGAATCGGGCCACGCCGGTTGGCGGGACCCCCCGCTGGATTCTCCGGCCCGTATGGGCCGAAGTCCCGCCCAGGAATTGCCTGTCCCGCCGGCGTAAATCAAACCTGGTATTTACCGGCGGGACCAGGCGGCGTGGGCCGGCTCCGGGGTCCTGGGGGGGGGCACGGGGCGATCTGACCCCGAGGGGTGCCCCCACGGTGGCCTGGCCCGCGATCGGGGCCCAACGATCCGCGGGCGGGCCTGTGCCGTGGAGGCACTCTTTCCCTTCCGCCTCCGCTACGGCCTCCACCATGGCGGAGGCGGAAGAGACTCTCCCCACTGCGCATGCGTGGGAAACTGACAACGGCCGCTGACGCTCCCGCGCATGCGCCGGGAAACTGACAGCGGCCGCTGACGCTCCCGCGCATGCGCCGCATTTCCGCGCCAGCTGGCGGGGCAACAAACGCCATTTCCGCCAGCTGGCGGGGCGGAAATCCCTCCGACGTCGGCCTAGCCCCTCAATGTTGGGGCTAGGCCGCCAAAGATGCGGAGCATTCCGCACCTTTGGGCCGGCGCGATGCCCGTCTGATTGGCGCTGTCTTTGGCGCCAGTCGGCGGACATCCCACTGTTGGGGGAGAATTTCGCCCCAGGTTTCTATCATTTTTATAATTATTTCACACAATATTATTTCTGTACATTTTTACCATCCTGAAGGTGAAGCCAAATATTTTTTTGAATGGGTCTTATTCAGTAAAAAAATCAGTCTTAATCCTAATAATGACTGGATCGAATTCTAGTAATTACACTTTCCTGTTGATGAACTTTCTGAACTTGTCTCTCATCCAATTATAATGCACGCAATTTCTTTAATTTAATTATAATTTTCTCCAGACTGCCATGTTGAACGTATCAAACCAGGTGATGTTGCTTTTGTCACACTTTTACAATGATTTAAAGGCACCAATTATTCATAAGGGATTGGGTAAACACGCTGTAGGTTCATTGATTAAGATTAACGTGGTAAAATGGATAATGGTCTGAATTTTAGGCCCAATATATAATTGGATACTTTTAATTAAGAATTGGACATTTTAAATCAGAGCCACAGTCAGCCCACAGGCAGTCCTGGTGGGAATTCAAACAGCCAAGTTTGAATACACTGAGCAGAGACTGACAGTTGGAACAAGTCTGGGCCTGCCCTGTAAACAAGACATCGGGAGATAATCGGTCCAATTCAAATGGATTGATTGTTGTGGATTGCCCAGATGAAGCCAGACTTTCTGGCACCAGATTCTCACGACTACCACATATGAAGTAAGGTTGCATGCGGACAATACACCTGGAGATGGACCCCTGGAGGTGGGCTCCTCGTGTCCTGCAGAATTGCAATTGGCAACTCCATTGGGTTTTTGTGACCCCTGCCTTGAGACCTCATTGGTTGAGTCCCAGAGAAGCTTCTGGCAGGTCGCGAAGAGGGTATAAGGAAGAGGCATCCTTATAGGATGACCAGTGAAGACTTGGCACAGAGGAAACAGATAAGATTCAACAGCGGCCCAGAGGACAGAATAAAGCAGCATGTGAGACGCACCTTCGCAGATGGAAGCCCTGAAACAACCAAGACTCAGAGAATTGGATCCACAGCTCCATTGAGTTCATCGGCATGGGTAGTAAGAATCTTGGGATTATGGTAGTTGGGGAATTTAAAGGGGGTAATTGTTTTACTATGTTTGAGAATAAATTTTGTTGAATTATAAACTTTGTCCTTCATTAATTTCACAAATACGGGCACCTGAATAAAATATTTGAATAATAGAGTGATTTAGGCTTTACAGACAACTCTACGCAGATGAGAACAGATGTACTTGAAGAGAAAGCTTGAAGGCATCAGCAGCATAACTGTGTGTGTGCATGTGCTCTGCTGAAAAGCAAATATGAAACTAAGACTAGATCGCATGACACACTTTTCTCGTGCTAACACGCTGCTATCCCTTAAAGGCACATTACAACTTCACCCTATCTTTTAAAATATATTTCTCCCTTTCCAATATGTGTTTATGCTTGGTTCCCAGTACATAAGTTGATCCTGTTGCATGTGCGATCTTGTACCCAGTGCAATAGGATTGTATGCTGGTTAAAGAGTTAAAAGGAATCTGATTTGTCTTTAGTTGCACCTCACAGTTGCGCTTTTGTCTGTCATGACTTAAATGGATCTTGGTTCTGATTGAACCCTTGTCACCTGGGCTGGTTGCCATGTACCTTGTATGGGATCCTGGATATGAATTTGTTGTTCCACCTGTAAACTTGGAAATTTGGTACCTGCATTTCTATCGTGCACATTGATCTTGCACCTTTAAAGTTGCTCTCTAATTTCTGAGAGAATAGAATGTGTAACGGTACCAATGGCCTGCCAAACACGAGCTCTGCACTTAAAGGTGGAGCTCTCAGATGTAACATCACAATCTGTAGATCTAACTTGGTCTGTCTAAATTTGAGAATCCAGGATTTAACCATGTGACTCACCCATTCAACAAGGCTTTAGATCTTGGGCAATGAGGGGAAGAAGTTGGATGATCGATATTTCCCTTCTCACACATATCCTGAAATGGCTTATGAATAAATTGTGGACCATTATCGATAGTGATTTCTCTAAGTCCACCAACGAACCTGAAAATAGAAGTTGAGCTTGATGTATTGTGCAATTGTTAAAAATGGGGTGCTTTGTAAAGGAGGCAATGATGACAATGAAGCCAATGAAGCCAATACCATGGACATGAAGAGGTCAGATGTGATTTTGGACCAAGGGTGGGTCGGAGGCGGCATGGTCACACAGTGGTTAGCACTGCTGCCTATGGCGCTGAGGACCCGGGTTCGATCCTGGCCCTTGGTCACTGTATGTGTGGAGTTTGCACATTCTCCCCGCGTCTGCGTGGGTTTCATCCCCACAACCCAAAATGAGCAAGTTAGATTGATTGGCCATACTAAATTGCCCCTTAATTGGGGGAAAAAATGGGTTCTCTCAATTTATTTTAAAAGAGGATGGGTCAGAACTTTATGTGGAATCAATTGTTCTTTGCTGTGACTTGTCATATGCTCTTGACATGCCTCACACTTCTTGATGACAACTTCAATGTCATTGTCCATACTCAGCCAATAAACTGTCTCTCTTGTGAGTTTTCTCATCTGATTTAAGCCCATGTGTGAGCGATGAAGTTGTTAAAGAACATCGAGTCACATAGATTCCGATATGATGGTCTGCCTGTCTTTAAAAATGACTCCCTGAGAGATCCATAGGTTTTCCCGGAAGGCCAAAATGGTCTCATATGTTTGCGGACATGTTGAATTGAATCAGGCCATCCTTCAATGATGGTTTTCCACAATTTATGTAGTGTGGAATCTTTGTAGCTACTAGCATTTGCATTGCGCAAAATGTAGCAGATCAACTGACAAACTTGCATTCTCCTGCAAGTGTAACATTGCAGCTCCCTTGAAACTGTCAATTTTGTTGAAGAATTTTGTATATTTCCATGTTGGATTTGACCTAAGTGATAGGAATAGTGGGCGTCATTCTCCGACCCCCCGCCGGGTCGGAGAATGGCCGTTGGCCGCCGTGAATCCCGCCCCCGCCCCCGCCGAAGTCTCCGAAGGGAGAAACGTCGGCGGGGCGTTAATGGCGCCGCTGCCGCGGAGAATGTCACGGGTCTGCGCAAGGCAGCCGATTTTCGGCCTGCCGATATTCTCCCTTCCGGATGGGCCGAAGTCCCGTCGACGTGATGACCGTTCACGTCGACGTCAATCAAACCTCCTTTTCATCGGCGTGACCCGGTGCTCCAGGCTCACGCCGACCAGCGAGGAGGTGAGTGACGGCCTGGGGGGTTGGCTCTAGGCAGGAAATGGCGTGGCCGCAGACTGATTGCCTGAGGAGAGGTGTGTCTCGGCTTGTGTGTGTGTGCGGCGGGGGGGGGGGGGGGGGGGTGGTTAGAGTAGGCTGGGCTCCGGGGGAGTGCCGGGAGGGGGTCCGTGCCGGGGTGGAGGTTGGGGGTTGTGGAGGGCGTCCGTGCCGGGGTGGAGGTTGGGGGGGGGTCCGTGCTGGGGTGGAGGTTGGGGGTTGGGGAGGGGGTCCGTGCCGGGGTGGAGGTTGGGGGTTGGGGAGGGGGTCCGTGCTGGGGTGGAGGTTGGGGGTTGGGGAGGGGGTCCGTGCCGGGGTGGAGGTTGGGGAGGGGGTCCGTGCCGGGGTGGAGGTTGGGGAGGGGGTCCGTGCCGGGGTGGAGGTTGGGGAGGGGGTCCGTGCCGGGGTGGAGGTTGGGGGTTGGGGAGGGGGTCCGTGCCGGGGTGGAGGTTGGGGGTTGGGGAGGGGGTCCGTGCCGGGGTGGAGGTTGGGGGTTGGGGAGGGGGTCCGTGCCGGGGTGGAGGTTGGGGAGGGGGTCCGTGCCGGGGTGGAGGTTGGGGAGGGGGTCCGTGCCGGGGTGGAGGTTGGGGAGGGGGTCCGTGCCGGGGTGGAGGTTGGGGGTTGGGGAGGGGGTCCGTGCCGGGGTGGAGGTTGGGGGTTGGGGAGGGGGTCCGTGCCGGGGTGGAGGTTGGGGAGGGGGTCCGTGCCGGGGTGGAGGTTGGGGGTTGGGGAGGGGGTCCGTGCCGGGGTGGAGGTTGGGGGTTGGGGAGGGGGTCCGTGCCGGGGTGGAGGTTGGGGAGGGGGTCCGTGCCGGGGTGGAGGTTGGGGAGGGGGTCCGTGCCGGGGTGGAGGTTGGGGAGGGGGTCCGTGCCGGGGTGGAGGTTGGGGGTTGGGGAGGGGGTCCGTGCCGGGGTGGAGGTTGGGGGTTGGGGAGGGGGTCCGTGCCGGGGTGGAGGTTGGGGGTTGGGGAGGGGGTCCGTGCCGGGGTGGTGGTTGGGGGTTGGGGAGGGGGTCCGCGCCGGGGTGGAGGTTGGGGAGGGGGTCCGTGCCGGGGTGGAGGTTGGGGAGGGGGTCCGTGCCGGGGTGGAGGTTGGGGGTTGGGGAGGGGGTCCGTGCCGGGGTGGAGGTTGGGGGTTGGGGAGGGGGTCCGTGCCGGGGTGGAGGTTGGGGGTTGGGGAGGGGGTCCGTGCCGGGGTGGAAGTTGGGGGTTGGGGAGGGGGTCCGTGCCGGGGTGGAGGTTGGGGGTTGGGGAGGGGGTCCGTGCCGGGGTGGAGTTTGGGGGTTGGGGAGGGGGTCCGTGCCGGGGTGGAGGTTGGGGGTTGGGGAGGGGGTCCGTGCCGGGGTGGAGGTTGGGGGGGGGGGGGGGGGGTCCGTGCCGGGGTGGGTGATGGGAGGGCAAATGAGTTGGTCCACCTGGCCAGGTGCCAGCCTCCAACAGTTGGACCCATGCGGTCCATGCCACCTGGCTGGGGGGAGGAGGGGATATGGGCAATGATGACATGTCGTCGTTCCCCTCCCCCCCACCAGGTCGTCATGTTTTCAGATCATCCAGCGATGTTGGCCGCCGTGGTGGCAGCCGCTCATGTCTATGTTGCCCTGGATGAGGAGGAGGAGGAGGAGGAGGAGGAGGAGGAGCGTGCCAGAGAGGCGGCGCAGGCTGCCGCAGAGGGGCAGGCGGCAGCCGCCCAGGCTGGAGGGACACCTGACCGACAGGACGAGGAGGGGGAGGAGGACGTCGCGGCCCCACGGCAACGGAGGCACCCGAGGGCGCCCCGTGTGTACCGGCCCCGGCAGTCATACCAGGACCTCACGGACCGGGAATGCAGGAGGAGACTCCGGATGAGCCGGGAAACCATGGCACACATCTGCCACCTGCTGGCATACCTGTCACCGCGTGGCACTGGCGGGGGACACCCTCTCCCCGTGTCCGTCAAGGTTACGGTGGCCCTGAACTTTTATGCAACGGGGTCATTCCAGGCACCGAGTGGGGACCTGTCCGGCATATCGCAGACATCGGTGCACCGGTGCATCCGGGCAGTGACAGATGCCCTTTATGCCATGGCGCACCGCTACATCCGCTTCCCCGTGGACCGGGCCAGCCAAGAGGCCCGGGCCGTGGGCTTCTCTGCCATTGCCGGGTTCCCCATGGTCCAGGGCGCGATCGATGGGATGCACGTCGCCGTGCGGCCACCTGCAGATAACAGGGCCGTGTTCACTAATAGGAAGGGGACCTATTCGATGAACGTACAGGTGGTCTGCGACCACCGCATGATGATCCTGCACGTCTGCGCCCGTCACCCAGGCAGTGTACACGACTCATTCGTGTTGTCGCGGTCATCCATCCCCGGCATGTACGAGGGACGCCATCCCCGGCTGAGGGGCTGGTTGCTGGGCGACAGGGGCTACCCATTGCGATCGTGGCTGATGACGCCTATACGGAGGCCACGCAATGAGGCGGAGAACCGCTACAATGATGCCCATGTAGCGACAAGGGGAGTGATCGAGAGGTGCTTTGGCGTGCTGAAGATGCGTTTCAGGTGCCTGGACCTCTCTGGGGGCGCCCTCCAGTATCGGTCAGATAGGGTCGGCCGCATCATTGTGGTGTGCTGCGTCCTGCACAACATAGCCCAGCAGAGGGACGATGTGCCGCAGGCAGAGGAGGGCGGAGTGGAGGAGCAGCAGGAAGAGGCCCAGTCCTCCCCAGATGAGGGGGATGGGGGCAATGGTCAGGGCAGACGGGGTAGACACAGACGGGTGGCTGTCCACCGTTACCGGCTGGCCCAGCGGGCACGGGACAGGCTGATAGCCGCCCGCTTCACTGACTAGATGGGCGTGGGAATCGGGTAGTATGGCCAAAGACCGCACACCATGACAACAGCCGACCACCCACACCCCCCACCCATCCACCCACCCAGCACCCTCACCACCCTCCCCAACCCCACACACCCCACCCGCATGCACACCACCCCCCCACTCCCAATTGCCGATCCACCGGCGGCACAACGGGCCGGGCTCACCTAGTTGCGGGTGGACGCGTGTCTATCGCAGGCCATGGAGAATGATGACAACCCGCCTCCGATGAGCTCCTGGCTCTACATCGTTGGACTATGTCTGACCCATGGCCACAGTACCACCATCCACCCGGACCATCCCTGCATGCGGCTGTGACACTGCAGCGCACGGTCCCGTCCTCTGCCCGGGGGATGTTGATGGCGGCCCAGGGGGAAGGGGGCAGACTCACCTGGGGCTGGGGTAAGACCACCCCTCACACACACACTTGCGCGCAACGTACATGACACCCCCGCACACATTGGACAGAGCACAAAGGCAGCTTCGGTAGGTGTAACATTGACTTTAATAACCAAAGGAGTTCATGCATGTGCCCTAGCGCCTAAAACTCATCTGTGCCCTGCGACGTGCCAACTTACTCAGTGTCTAATTATTTGGCCTTACGGGCCCTTTGACTACGTCTACGTGGTTCCCCAGACGGTACAGCAGAACTGGAGGTGGACTCCTGTGATTCCTGCCCTCTGACACTGGATCCCTTTGGCGGCCGTTTCCTGGGGCGTCCTGGCCTAGATGGGCCAGGCTGCGGCCCGGGAGACTGGGATGGCGAGCTGCCAGCCTGTCCTGCCCGTTGCCCACCCGATGCACCTGGGACGGAAGGGGGGGAGTCCGAGGTGTCGCGGTGTACCGGGACCTCCCCTACAGAGGGAGCCGGGACGGACCACACCACCTCCTCCTCCCTCGGGGTGCCCGATGGCCCCCAGGCCTCTACATGGGTGGGGGATGCGAACGGACTTGCCATCCGACGCGCCCCCGACATCTGGCGCTGCCAGTCCTGGAGGCCCGTGCTGGTATCGACAGGGGTCTGCAGGTTTGCAGCCATGGAGCCCAGGGGGTTGTCGAACCCTGTCTGCGACAGTGCGACGCCAGCTCGCACATGGCCACTGGCGCCGATGCCCTCAGCGATGGCCTGCTGAGACTGGGCCATGGCCTGCAGAGACTGGGCCATGGCCTTTAGAGACTGGGCTATGGCCTGCTGAGACTGGGCCATGGCCTGCTGAGACTGGGCTATGGCGTTGAGCGCCTCTGCCATCTGGCGCTGGCACTGGCTCATGGCCTCCTGTGAGAGGGCAGCCATTTCCTGGGCCACAGACGCCGCCTGCACGGAAGGCCCCAGGCCTCGCAAACCGTTCCCCATGTCTGACACCGTCGCACCCATTGCCTCCACCGCGGACGCCACCCGTGCGGTGTCAGCCTGGGTGGCACGCATGACCGGGACCACTCCCAGCTCCTGGACGCGGGTGGACTCCTCCACCTGCGACCGCAGCCGCCGCAAGCCACCCGTCACCCTATTCGCTCGTCTCCGTGTCGGTGGTTGCATCGGATCTATGTGTGGGTGTGGTAACTGCAGGAACCCGGGATCCATCTGGGCGGCAGATGTTCGCTTGGCCTGGGCTGCCCTCCGACCGCCCGGTCCCTCTGCTGCTCCTACCTCCACCTGCTGTACCGGGACGGCTGTGTTGTGCGCACCAGTGAGTGTACCAGACGCCTAATCACTAAAGTGCCCAACCGTGGTGAGTGTTTCTGCGATGGTGGAGGGTGTTGGTGACAGCAGTGGCGTTGTGTCGTGCTCTTCGTCCCACTCTGAGTCCATGGCACTTTGGGGTGGGGGTTCGTCTCCACCCATCCACTCTGAGTCACTGTCCGGTATTTCGTCTTCCCGGGTAGGGGTGTCCTGGGTAGTGCTGTCCCGGGTAGTGCTGTCCCGGGTAGTGCTGTCCCGGGTAGTGCTGTCCCGGGTAGTGCTGTCCCGGGTAGTGGTGTCCCGGGTAGTGGTGTCCCGGGTAGGGGTGTCCTGGATAGTGGTGTCCTGGGTAGTGGTGTCCTGGATAGTGGTGTCCTGGATAGTGGTGTCCTGGGTAGTGGTGTCCTGGCTCGGATGTGACGGGGGCCTGTGGCTGCCCCCCTCATCGCTGGGTGGTCGCTCCCGCACGTGACGGGGGTGTCGTCTCCCTGTTGCTCCAGGTCTCTCCGTCTCCCGTGGTCTCCGAGGGGCATCCTGCGGGCGTCGCATGCTGGAGGGTTCGGGTCTCTCCGTCTCCCGTGGTCTCCAAGGGGCATCCTGCGGGCGTCGCATGCTGGAGGGTGCGGGTCTCTCCGTCTCCCGTGGTCTCCGAGGGGCATCCTGCGGGCGGTCTGCATCTGCGGGGATGGGTGCCTGGACGTTTGGTCCTGCGATACACAATGAAGCATGCATGGTTAGACATCAGGCAGTGATCAGGTGATACGGGAGAGGGGGATATAGGGGAGGGGGGATATGGGGACGGGCTGTTGGTGGCTCACTTGCTCGTGGGGCCCCGACCTCTGCATCAGCAACCTCCCGGTCCTCAGGTCATCCAGCCAGTTCCAGGGCCCTTTCCTCGTGTACGGTCAGTGGCCTCTCATCAGCGGGCCCTCCTCCAGTCCTCACATGCTCCCTATTGTTGTGTGCGCGCTTCTCCTGGGGGGGGGGGGGGGGGGGGGGGGGGGGTGGTGGTGGCAGGGGTAAAAGGCAACAGTGTTAGGCAGGTATATGAATGCAGGCCATCGGTTGCGCGTGCATTGCAGAGGTTAAGGTTAGGGCTGGATTCACTTGGGGATATGGGGGAGGGGGGATATGGGGGAGGGGATATGGGGGACGCTCACCCTGCCTGCTCTGACGAGGTCGTTCACCTTCTTGTGGCACTGGGTGCCTGTCCGTGGTGTTAGGGCCACAGCGGTGACGGCCTCTGCCACCTCCCTCCACAGACGCCGGCTGTGGCGTGGGGCAACTCTGCGGCCGTGCCCGGGATACAGGGCGTCCCTCCTCTGCTCCACCGCATCCAGGAGCGCCTCCACATCGCGTGACTCGAACCTCGGGGCTGAGCGACGGCCAGCCATCAAGTCGGGTGTTGCGGTCGGCTGTTCCGGTCGGGTGGGGGGGAGCTGCGCGGCCTTATGAGCCGTCACGCCGTGCAGCGCGTATGACGCTGCACGGCGTGAACCACTGCGCAAGCGCGGATCCCGTTACGTCGCTGCTAGCCCATTTCGGGCCGCAGACTATCGGCCCATTTTTATGACGTGACGCAAGTGGGATTTGCGCCGTTTTTTGCGCCGATCGGCGGAGTTTCCGCCGATAACGGAGAGTTTCGCCCAGTTTCTGAGGTTGATCTGTCTTGTGATGTCTGACTAATTCCATGGATTGTTACTAGTGCGAGGTTACGGCATGCCAGTAGACCTCCAATCATTTGGCCATTAGTCTTCATGATGTAAAACATCTGTGGCACTGGGAGAATTGATTGTACTTGCACTCCAGGACTGTAGATCCTGCACGTGGAATAAATGAACTGTTGTATGCTGGAGTTTCACAGCATTATGTATCGTCAAGGCTTCCCATGTCTGTGGATACATGTCTTCTAGAACTCTCAGGGGTAGTATGTTGGCACGTGTCCCTGTAACAAGTAGTTGTCAACTTTGGTAAACACCTCAGATGACATGAGCTTTGACAAAGGGTCATCTGGACTCGAAACGTTAGCTCTTTTCTCTCCCTGCCAGGCCTGCAGAGATTTTCCAGCATTTTCTTTTTGGTGACAGCATCTGTGTTTTCCACGAGATTGACAGTGTGAAGCATGTTTCCACCTCACTTTGTCTCACTGTGCACACCATTAACATGCTTTGGTTTGTCCAGCACCTCGTGTACATGTTGTTAACAGGATACCTGAAGGTAATTTTTCTTGACTGTTGGTACCTGCTATGTACAGTCTATTTGGATCAGCTCATGATTCTTTGTAGTTGCATCAATCTTTCTTATAGTGCATTGCCAAAGCCAGTGGCCTTTTCTGGCACGTGCCTTATAGAATTGATGGAAAGCTGGCCATTTCCTTGGTAAATGCACAAGGCCACATCATCCAGATGTTTTGCTCAGTTTGGGTGTTCTAGTGAATGTATCAACAATTGATGTGGTACTTAAGACCTGGAAGCTTCTTTGGCCTGTGAGGATTGCTTTGCGCTTGCATCCATTCTTTTATAGATCTTTGACACTCTACATTCTGTCTTTGCCTCGTAGATCGTTCTGAAATTCTTCGGAGTGGATGTGATCACCAGTTCAACAACTCTGTTTGTTAGTTCTGCGTTTGGAAAATCAGTGCACATATCCCTTTTCTCGGCATCTGCTGCTGGAGTAGTCAATGGATCGTGTCAGCTGTTGTCGAAATGATATGAACTTTGGTCAATACAGAAGTTTAACGTGATTGTGAACCAGTCTTTTAATGTAGTTCATATCTTTAGGGAGCCTTTAGCTCTTCTGCCATTATTCCTGATGTATTCAGCCTGTGTAGACCTGCATTCCCACTCACTAGGCAGATTTGTATGGCTTGCTTATCTCATTCAGACATACCTGAATCAAGAAGCTCTATGCACTGTTTAAACATTTTGAATTTGGACAGTAGATCAGCTGCATCCCAATTCAAACTTGAGGAATTTTGTAGACATTCTGACAATATCCCTTTGACCTTGATTGTATTCAATTTATTGTCCGGCAACTCCTGAAGCAGTTATAATCGCAATCTTCTCCAGCCAGATTTTTATGATGGATTTTTTTGTTTTCTCTTTGTTTGATTCTCCCTCGCTCACTATCGATCTGGCCCACACCCTGGTCACTCGCCTTTCCTGATTGAGCTAAACCGGTGCTGGTCCTCGATGCACTGTCTCGCTCACTGAACTGGCAGGCTATGTGCTGCATTCTCCCCATGAGGGACCAGTCTGCTTACCAGCTCTTTATCTGAGCACAATCCCATTGTGTCTGCCAACTATTTCTGCGCTGTAACCACATTGCGATTTCAACACTCTCTGACGTTGTGAACTGGCTGCTGCCTGACCAAATTGTCAAGGGTCATCTCATGTCATGTAGCATGACCTAAGGCTGTTGTACTTGTAGTTATTCTTGGTGCTGGGCTGTTTGAACACTGCTGAACATAATACCATGTTTTTAAAATGATATAAAGGCAACAGTAACTCATAAAGGATTAGGTAAACATACTGTGCGTTCATTTATTAAGACTGGGCACATGATATACATGGAATGAAAGTTTGAAGACATCAGCAGTAGAGCTGTGTGTTCTCTGCTCAAAAGCAAAAGTGAAACTAAAGACTGGATTGCATGACACACTCCTCTTCTAGTGATGTCATGCTACTATCCCTTAAATCCATATTACCCCAGCTTTCTTTTAACAGATTGACATCTGTATAACATGCAGCCTAACCTCATGTCAGTGTTGGGTCAGTAGTGACACTCTCAGCTTTGCATCAGAGGGTTGTGGGTTTAAGTCCTGCTCCACAGGTTTGAGCAAACAGTTTAGGTTAACTTTGCATTGCAATACTGAAGGTGTGCTACACTGCTGGAGATACTGGCCTTCATTTGCATCTCGTCCCTCGGGTGAACATAAAAATGCTATGTCACCATCCTGTCTCAAAACCGAGACCATTAATGTTAGAAACATCGGTCAAAGTGTGGTTTAAAAGGAGTTCACCTCCTGCTATACCTTGCCACGTTTTGCTGATCTGGAGCAAGAGTACTTCACAAAATTCCACCCATATATATGCTCTCACCTTTGCCTTTAATTAATTTCAATAGCTCTGATGCTGCAATCTGCTGAGAGGATGTTTCCCCTTGTGGGAGAATTTCAAACTAAGAGGGAGAATTTCAAAATAAGAGGGGCGGGATTCTCTCAGCCCGGGGCTGGGCCGGAGAATCCCCGTGACCGGCACGAATCACGCCACACCGCCCTGACGCCGGCACACGATTCTCCGCAGAGCGGACAATCGGCGCCATTGACGCCGGCATGGTTGGCGCGGCGCCGGTCGGGGCCTGCTCTATGTAGCCGATTCTCGGCCTGGGATGGGCCGAGTGGCCGTCGTGAAAACGCCGAGTCACGCCTGCGCCGTCCACACCTGCTCTCAGCCAGCGGGAACTCGCCATGGAATGGTCGGGGGGCAGCTTATGGGGGGGGAGGGGGGGTTCAACCCCAGGGGGGCCTCCGATGTGACCTGGCCCGCGATTGGGGTGCACCGATCAGCGGGTCGGCTTCTCTGGCTGGGGGCCTCGTTTCTTCTGCTCCGGCCCCTGTAGTCCTACACCATGTTGCGTTGGTTCGGCGCATTGAAGGAAGGCACTGCGCATGCGCGCGTTGGCAATGGCGCCACTGCACATGTGCGCGATGGCACCGGTGCCACTGCGAATGCGCAATCCCGCAGCGCCCAGTTCATGCCGGGATCAGCAGCTGGAGCGGCGTGAACTGCTCCAGTGCCATGCTGGCCCCTTTTGCGGGCCAGAATTAGTCGTGGAGTCGACCCGTTCACACCGTCGTAAAACACGACGGTGTTTACGACGGCGTGGACACTCTCCCGCGGGATTAGAGAATCCCGCCTGGCGTTTCCCATCAACGACTGGCGAGGTGTAATAACTTCTCTGAGGGTTTAAAAAAAAAATTTGGATTACCCAATTATTTTTTCCAATTAAGGGGCAATTTAGTGTGGCCAATCCACCTACTTTGGATTGTGGGATCGAAACCCACGCAGGCACGGGGAGAATGTGCAAACTCCACACAGACGGTGACCCAGAACCGGGATTGAACCTGGGACCTCAGCGCCGTGAGGCAGCTGTGCTAACCACTAGGCCAGCGTGCTGCCCCTGAGAGTTTTTAAGTGTTTGAATTCTCTACATCCAAAAAAAGTAGAGGTTGGGTCGTTGAATTTATACAAGGTTGAGGTAGACAGATTTTTGATCAACAAAAGAGTCAAAAGTTATTAAGTGTAGAGTTAAGCCAACATTGGGGCGGGATTCTCCCCTACCCAGTGGGGGTCCCGGCGGGATTGTGGTAAACCATTGTTGCACCGATATTAGGTGATGTAAGGTAGGACCTGTACTACAGGTAGCCCCTGCCTGCTGGCTCCGCCCAGTAGGAGGAGTATAAATATGCGCGTCCTCTATTCAGCCGCCATTTCGCCAGCTGCTGTGGGAGGCCACACATCTTACTGCAATAAAGCCACAGTTGTATCCAACCTGAGTCTTTGTACAATTGATCGTGCATCAATTTATTGCAGTAGGATTTTCTTGAAGATGGACCTCCGAATCAAACCACATCGCCTGCAGCTGGATCCGCAATCGAGCGACACCAGAAAGGACTTTAATCACTGGATAGCCTGCTTCGAGGCCTATATCAACTCAGCGACCACCCTCTGACGAAGGCTCAGAAGATACAGATCCTGTACTCAAGGTTGAGCTCCAGCGTGTTTCCGCTGATCCAGGACTCCCCGAACTACACGGACGCCATGGCGCTCCTCAAAGGAAACTACGCACAGAAAGCGAACACACTCTTTGCCAGGCATGTACTCGCCACTCGCTCTCAACTCCCCGGCGAGTCCACAGAAGACTTCTGGCGGGCCCTAATCCCACTCGTCCGGGACTGTAACTGTCAGGCCGTTATGGCCACCGAACATTCTAACCTTCTTATGCGTGATGCTTTTGTAACGGGGATTGGGTCGGACCTCATTCGCCAAAGGCTGCTTGAAGGGGCCATGCTCAACCTAACGGGGATGAAGAAGCTAGCACTCTCCTTGACGGTCGCCTCACGTAATGCTCAGGCCTACCCCTCCGACCACGCGGCCCACCCCTCCTATCCCTCGTGGACCCCACAAACGGCCGCCCCGGCCGGGGCTTTACCCAGCCAATACGCTTGCGCCACACGCCAATCCGTGCACCCCGGGGGTCCCCGATGTTACTTCTGCGGTCAGCAGAAGCACCCTCGCTAACGCTGCCCGGCCCGCGCTGCCATTTGCAAGGCTTGCAGCAAAATGGGCCACTTCGCCGCGGTATGCCAGGCCCGCGCAGTCGCCGCTATCGCCCCCTCCCCCCTGACCCACACGCTATGGGTGTCGCCATCTTCGTCACAGACCACGCGCAGCCAGTGGGCGCCGCCATCTTCACTTCCCGGGGCCGCGAGCGGCCAGTGGGTGCCGCCATCTTGCCCCCCTCAGTCCACGTGCGGCCCATGGGCGTCGCCATCTTGTCCAGCCGCCGCAACGTGCGACCCATGAGTGTTGCCATTTTGTCCCCCGCAGGATCTTCAGGCGCCGCCATCTTGTCTTCCCCACAGGGCATGGACAGGGCATGGACGCCGACAACATTCCACAACCTTGGCCCCCCACGCTCTCCATCTTCGGACACCAGCGACGACCAACCGCAGCTCGCCTCAATGACGCTCGACCAGTCTCGTCCACACAACATGGCCACCGCTTTGACTATGGTGAAAACCAACGGCCACGTGACCCCTTGCCTGCTGGACTCCGGGAGCACCGAAAGCTTCATCCACCCGGATACGGTAAGGCGCTGCTCCCTCGCCAATCAAAGAATCTCCCTGGCCTCTGGATCCCATTCCGTCCCGGTCCGGGGGTTCTGCATGGTCACTCTCACGGTCCAGGGCATAGAATTCAGCGGCTTCCGCCTCTACGTCTTTCCTAATCTCTGCGCTGCACTACTACTAGGCCTGGACTTCTAGTGCAATCTCCAGATCCTCACCCTCAAATTCGGCAGGCCCCTACCACCCCTCACTGTGTGCGGCCTCGCAACCCTAAAGGTCGACCCACCCTCCCTCTTCACCAATCTAACTTCGGATTGCAAACCCATTGCCTCCAGGAGCAGACGGTACAGCACCCAGGACAAGACCTTCATCAGGTGCGAGGTCCAGCGGCTGCTTCGGGAGGGCATCATCAAAGCCAGCAACAGCCCCTGGAGAGCTCAAGTGGTAGTCGTTAAAACTGGGGAGAAGCACAGAATAGTCATGGACTACAGCCAGACCATCAATCGGTACACGCAGCTCGACGCGTTGCCCTCCCACGCATATCTGATATGGTCAATCAGATCGCGCAGTACCGGGTCTTCTCAACGATAGACCTAAAATTCGCCTACCACCAGCTCCCCATTCGTAAATCGGACCATCCATAAACTACTTTTGAGGCGGACCGTCGGCTCTATCACTTCCTCAGGGTTCCCTTCGACGTCACTAACGGGGTCTCGGTCTTCCAAAGGGAGATGGACCGAATGGTCGACCGGTACGGTTTGCGGGCCACCTTTCCGTACCTAGACAACGTCATCATCTGCGGCCATGACCAGCAGGACCACGATGCCAACCTTGCTAAATTCCTCCGCACCGCCACTCTCCTCAACCTCACCTACAAGGAGAAGTGTGTGTTCAGCACAACCCGCTTAGCCATCCTCGGCTATATGGTCCAGAACGGAGTTCTGGGGCCCGATCCCGACCGCATGCGCCCCCTCATGGAGCTTCCCCTCCCCCACTGCCCCAAGGTCTTCAAACGCCGCCTGGTGTTCTTCTCCTACTACGCCCAGTGGGTCCCAAACTACGCGGACAAGGCCCGCCCACTCATTCAGTCCACCCACTTTCACCTTCTGGCCGAGGCGCAACAGGCCTTCGCCCGTATCAGAGCTGATATAGCCAAGGCCGGGATGCATACAGTAGACGAGACACTGTCCTTTCAAGTAGAGAGCGACGCATCAGAAGTCGTCCTAGCCGCCACCCTCAATCAGGCAGGCAGACCCGTGGCATTCTTTTCCTGCACCCTTCATGCCTCAGAAATTCGGCACTCGTCCGTCGAAAAAGAGGCCCAAGCTATCGTTGAAGCTGTACGGCATTGGAGGCATTACCTGGCCGGCAGGAGATTTGCTCTCCTCACTGACCAACGGTCGGTAGCCTTCATGTTCAACAACACGCAGCGCGGCAAGATCAAAAATGACAAAATCTTGCGGTGGCGAATCGAGCTCGCCACCCATAATTACGAGATTTTGTATCGCCCCGGTAAACTCAATGAGCCTCCAGACGCCCTATCCCGAGGTACATGTGCCAGCGCACAAGTAGACCGACTCCGGGCCCCGCACGACAGCCTTTGTCACCCGGGGGTCACACGGTTCTACCATCTTGTCAAGGCTCGCAATCTGCCCTACTCCATCGAGGAAGTACGGACAGTCACCAGGGACTGCCAGGTCTGTCTGGAGTGCAAGCCGCACTTCTACCGGCTGGACCGTGCGTGCCTGGTGAAAGCCTCCCGCCCCTTTGAACACCTCAGCGTGGATTTCAAAGGGCCCCTCCCCTCCACCGACCGTAACACGTATATTCTCAGTGTGGTCGATGAATACTCCAGGTTCCCCTTCGCCATCCCCTGCCCCGATATAATGTCTGCCACCGTCAAGGCACTCAACACAATCTTCGCTCTGTTCGGCTTCCCCGCCTACATCCACAGTGACAGGGCATCCTCATTCTTGAGCGATGAGCTGCGTCAGTTCCTGCTCAGCAGGGGTATCGCCTCCAGCAGGACGACCAGCTATAATCCCCGGGGAAATGGGCAGGTAGAGAGAGAGAACGGGATGGTTTGGAGGGCCATCCAACTGGACCTACGGTCCAGGAACCTCCCAGCCTCTCGCTTGCAGGAGGTTGTCCCTGACGCTCTGCACTCCATCCGGTCACTATTGTGCACCGCGACGAATAACACACCCCATCCCATGAACGCCTTTTTGCCTTCCCCAGGAAGTCCACATCCGGGGTGTCGCTCCCGACTTGGCTCGCAGCTCCAGGACCGGTCCTGCTCCGCAGGCACGTCCAACTCCACAAGGCGGACCCATTGGTGGATAGGGTGCACTTGCTCCACACCAACCCCCAGTATGTCTATGTTGCGTACCCCGACGGCCGCCAAGATACTGTCTCCCTCAGGGACCTGGCACCAGCAGGTTCAGCACAGGGCTAAATCGCTGGCTTTGAAAGCAGACCAAGGCAGGCCAGCAGCAGGGGTTCAATTCCTGTACCAGCCTCCCTGAACAGGCGCCGGAATGTGGCGACTAGGGGCTTTTCACAGTAACTTCATTTGAAGCCTACTTGTGACAATAAGCGATTTTCATTTCATTTCATTTCATACACACTTCTCCGGCCCGGCGCCACCCTCCCCTCCCCTGGCGCTCCCACCATTAACCCCACCAGGACCATCCCTCCTTCCCCTGCCCACGCAAGAGGATGAAGAGGATTTCGGCACGCTCCCCGGGTCACCCGACATCAGGCCAGCACCGACGTCGCCAGCATCAACATCGCCACCATCGCTACGTCGCTCCCAGCGGAACGTCAAGGCACCAGACCGGTTGAATCTCTAACTGGCACCGGACTTCCAAAAGACACTTTTTTTGTCTCCTAATAAAACACTGTACATAAATTCACTACTGTATATCGTTCTCCACCACCCTCTCCGGACTCATTTTTAACAGGGGGTGAATGTGGTAAACCACTGTTGCACCTATATTAGGTGACGTAAGGTAGGACCTGTACTACAGGTTCGCCGGTAGCCCCTGCCTGCTGGCTCCGCCCAGTAGGAGTATAAATATGCTTGTCCTTTATTCAGCAGCCATTTCGCCGGCTGCTGTGGGAGGCCACACATCTTACTGCAATAAAGCCACAGTTGTATCTAAACTGAGTCTTTGTACAATTGATAATGCATCAGGGATGGAGTGGCGTGAACCACTCCGGCGTTGGGCCGTCCCAAAGGTGCAGATTTCTCCGCCCCTTTAGGGGCCAAGCCCTCACCTTTAGGGGCAAGGCCCGCGCCGGAGTGATTGCCGTCCCGCCGGCTGGTGTGGAAGGCCTTTGGCGCCATGCCAGCCGGGGCCGAAGGGACTCCGCCAGCCGGCGGAAGTCCGCGCATGCGACGTGGAGGGTAAAGAGTGCCCCCACGGCACAGGCCCACCCGCGGATCGGTGGGCCCTGATCGCGGGCCAGGCCACCGTGGGGGCACCCCCCGGGTCAGATCGCCCCATGCTCCCCCCAGGACTCCGGAGCCAGCTCGCGCCCGCTGGTCCCACCGGTAAGGGAGGTGGTTTAATTCATGCCGTCGGGACCGGCATTACAGCAGCGGGACTTCGGTCCATCGCGGGCCGGAGAATCGCCGGGGGGGTGCCCGCTGACCGGCGCGGCGCGATTCCCGCCCCGGCCGAATCTCCGGTGCCGGTGAATTCGGCGGCCGGCGGGGGTGGAATTCACGCCACCACCCAGCGATTCTCCGACCCGGCGGGGGGGGCTGGAGAATCCCGTCCCAAATCAGCCATGAGCTTTTTGAATGGCACAGCAGGCTTGAAGGGGCTGAATTAACCTACGCTAGCTCCATACTTCTTGTATACTTATGTACAACACTGATTTGATGCCACTGTAGCTATTCTGGAGCTCTTGGCTCCAATTAACCAGCCACAGCTGAATATATATTAAGCAACAGGGAAGAGACCCAACTAATGCTTTTTAAAGAAGTCATCAACCATTTACAGTTTAATTGCTGGTTGATTTTTCCTGTCTGTTGCTTCAATTTTACAAGTGTTTCTTGCTTTTTGAATTCTTTCAACCTGCAGGACGTGTTGTAGAAGGTGCTGAAGGTTGCAAAAACCTGTTGGTCCCAGAAATGGGTGAGCTAGCAGCCATTCCCTTTGAAACATGGCATAATTTAAAAAGTTGAACAAAGTCCATGCAGAGCAGGATAAATTGCTAGAAGAGGGAGAGAAGCAGAGCAGAATTCTCAACAGGAGGTCTTATTCATTCAGGGTGTTCATGGAGTAATTCTCCCACCTGAACCTCAGCGAAAAACAAGACTTTTGTGCTTCATCAAGGAGATCCTCTCTGAAATCTGCCACCTGTTCTAGCTATAACTGCAGCCTCAGAGCAAGGCAAGGACTGCGGAGGTGACTTTGGAAATAAGCATTTCAGCATCTGTATCTTTCCATGCTGGGGCTCAAGATATTTGCCACCCACTATTGCAAAAAAGGTGGGTGGCGAGGCTCTCAGTTCCAAGGTGATAACTTAATTTCATTCCCCATGGACAGAAACAGATTTGGCAATTTGAAGCATTAACTCCGTTTCATTCCACAGATCTGCCTGACCAGCATTTCGTTTTTTCTTTCGGGCTTTCGGCATCAGTATTACCTTTTGACTGGAAGGAAAGTCAGCATAAGGGATTGCTAGGCATGCAGTCTTCCCATGGCGCAGGGGGGCATTTATTGCACACGCATAATGCTTTTTAAAAAAATGTATTCATTTGCGGGATGTGGGTGCCGTTGGTTAGGTCAGCATTTATTGCCCACCCGCAATGAGGTGGGTTTCTTGATTGAAATCATATGATCTCAGGAAAGGTAACATATCTAAATCTTTCTTAGTCTCTTGTATGCTATCAGGTCATTCGCCCACTTTTGATTTTCCGCTATGGTCCGCTATGGTCATTGCTGCCCAGCATATCTGCTGGCGGCTAATCTTGCCAACGTCCTGCTATTCTCCTCACCCCACCCATATGTTCCCCCTTGGATTCTGACAGCATTCACCACACCCCTCCCCCCATATTTTCCTTCAGAATATCCATTCAGTCTCAAGCAAGGCCCTTGCCAGCACAACCTTACTGTAAATGATTGCCGTGAACCACACTTCTGCCTGAGACTGGATATCACAGCACTCATCTAATTAACATAACCCATTACTACTTTGTGAATGTAATTGTAACTTCAACTGTGGATAAGTGCCTGGATTGCCTCAGGTAATAAAAGCTATTCAAGAGGTGAAGAGAACAACGACAAATGCTGAGAAATAAAAGCAGGGAGTGATGGAAGAACACTGCAAAGTCAGGCGAGAGCACCTGAGAAAGAAACAAAAGAGATTCAATCGCTTTTTTTTTGTCGCATCCCCACAGAACACTTGACAGGTCCCAGACATTTCAACCTATTCCCTTTCAGATGACAAACAGCCATCCGTACATTTTCCAGTGCCGTTCAATTGATCAATCTGTCCGCTCGTTAATAATAATTTAAGAAGAGCACCTTATACAGCCCGAAACAAATGCACTGTTACTGCAGTGTCTGATTGCACAGCAGAAGCGATTGTTAACTGGCGTAACAGCAAATGATAATCGACTGTGCCTGTATCTTTAACTTTTCATTTGCTCAAACTGGATGTATTCATTTTCAAATCAATTCTGAAGGCTTGATGAATTATATTGAAGTGATCTTAAAGTAAGGAGTTATTATTTATAAATAATGTGCTAAAGACTTCATGTAGGCTCTGAGCCTCTCATATTTAATCTTTTGCTAACATGCATTATTCAGTTGAGCTCAGAGACCTTGAACCTGTTTGCTCTCGTCAGAGTCTTCTGGCTTGCAGATGACTGAATGCAAAGCCATATTTTCATGAGCCATGCCAGCAGGGGTCCAGGTCAGGTTTGCACAGGTGGTTATACAACATATAATTTTAAAATCTATCGTCCCGAAAGCAAGGAGACAATTCACGCCTCGCGGTGACGTCAATATAAATACCAGTTCTGATTAAAACTGAAGACCTTGGCTTTCAATGAAAGAGATAAGAGACTGCACATTGGATTTCTTTGAGCTGAAGAAAAATTGGGTCTGCTGCAATATTTTTTCAAAAGCTGAATATTATTGAACTGTTTAGTCGTACTGGTTGGTGGATTCAAGGGTCCTTCAAAGAATAGCCAAACATCTTTCTTTGCTGACCCTCCTGCTCTTCTGGTCAAGATTTTTATGATCGGCAGCTAAGGATAACAGAGAGCTTTGAACAATAAGCTCCACAGCAACTGAAACCAATTATTTGCTTTACTTTCCCTGTTAGGGATTTTGTTTCTTTGAAAAAAGGAATAGACAATGACAATTTTTGTTAAAAGAAAAGTTTTTTTTTTTACAAACTTTATATGAAAATATTTGGGGCCCAAACTTTCAGGGACAGACTGGAATGGCAGGCCTACCATTTTGTGCCAGTCCAATTGCTTAGTCCCACATGTCGGGAACAGGTAATACTGTGGGTGCTGGAAATCTGAGATAGAAGCTGAGAAAAAATTGGTGGAATTGCTCAGCGGATCCAGCAGCATCTGTAAGCCAACATATTATTTACCCTTTTCTAATATGCAATCACCTTTTAACTCTGAAACCGGTTCCTTGCTTCTTTTCTATTAATCAACGTAGACTGGTTAACATGTAGCCATGTGTGTGTGTGTGTGTGGAATCTGCCTCGTGGTTCTAACATGCAGCATCGAGAGAAAGGTCGAAAGACTGAAGATAAATAAATAACTGCGCTGAACTGCACCGCGGTCTCAAAACAAAAAGCACGCTGGGAGATTTAGTCAAGTCAGAGAACTGCAAAATGACAAAACTGCAGGAGGATTCGTACCAGGGAAAATAAGCGGTAAATGTGCCACTTTCTTCCAGCTTTGAGATTGATAAAGGTGTTGGAGATAACAAAGCAAAGTCAAGCTGACTTCAAGTGTGACCTTCTGATGGGACCTACTAGCTAACATGATGAGCACTGTGTAATTGAAAACAAATTAGTTCATAGTTCATAGAATTTACAGGTCAGAAGGAGGCCATTCGGCCCATTTAGTCTGCACCAGCCCTTGGAAAGAAACACCCCACTTAATCCCACACCTCCACCCTATCCCCGTAACCCCACCTAACCCTTGGACACTAAGGGGCAATTTAGCATGGTCAATCCACCTAACCTTCACAGATTTGAACTGTAGGAGGAAACCGGAGCACCCGGAGGAAACCCACGCAGACAAGGGGAGAACGTGCAAACTCCACACAGACAGTCACCCGAGGCCAGAATTGAACCTGGAACCCTGGAGCTGTGAGGCAGCAGTGCTAAGCACATGTGCCACCGTGCCTCCCATGCCACATTATGTGTATTGTTGCTTAGGAGCGCCAATATTATTGGTTGCCCTCTGAGATCTGGTCAAATGTGAATTCCTTTTTAAATTCATGTGATGGGTGTTGGTGTTTAAAAAGGAAACAAAAGAATGCAAAGGAAGATATCTTCCGCTTCTGGGCCATGGCCTGCAGAGACTGGGCCATGGCCTGCAGAGACTGGGCTATGGCCTGCTGAGACTGGGCTATGGCCTGCTGAGACTGGGCTATGGCGTTGAGCGCCTCTGCCATCTGGCGCTGGCACTGGCTCATGGCCTCCTGTGAGAGGGCAGCCATTTCCTGGGCCACAGACGCCGCCTGCACGGAAGGCCCCAGGCCTCGCAAACCGTTCCCCATGTCTGACACCGTCGCACCCATTGCCTCCGCCGCGGACGCCACCCGTGCGGTGTCAGCCTGGGTGGCACGCATGACCGGGACCACTCCCAGCTCCTGGATGCGGGTGGACTCCTCCACCTGCGACCGCAGCCGCCGCAAGTCACCCGTCACCCTATTCGCTCGTCTCCGTGTCGGTGGTTGCATCGGATCCATGTGTGGGTGTGGTAACTGCAGGAACCCGGGATCCATCTGGGCGGCAGATGTTCGCTTGGCCTGGGCTGCCCTCCGACCGCCCGGTCCCTCTGCTGCTCCTACCTCCACCTGCTGTACCGGGACGGCTGTGTTGTGCGCACCAGTGAGTGTACCAGACGCCTCATCACTAAAGTGCCCAACCGTGGTGAGTGTTTCTGCGATGGTGGAGGGTGTTGGTGACAGCAGTGGCGTTGTGTCGTGATCTTCGTCCCACTCTGACTCCATGGCACTTAGGGGTGGGGGTTCGTCTCCACCCATCCACTCTGAGTCACTGTCCGGTATTTCGTCTTCCCGGGTAGGGGTGTCCCGGGTAGTGCTGTCCCGGGTAGTGCTGTCCCGGGTAGTGGTGTCCTGGGTAGTGGTGTCCCGGGTAGGGGTGTCCTGGGTAGTGGTGTCCCGGGTAGGGGTGTCCTGGATAGTGGTGTCCTGGGTAGTGGTGTCCTGGCTCGGATGTGATGGGGGCCTGTGGCTGCCCCCCTCATCGCTGGGTGGTCGCTCCCGCACGTGACGGGGTTGTCGTCTCCCTGTTGCTCCAGGTCTCTCCGTCTCCCGTGGTGTGCGAGGGGCATCCTGCGGGCGTCGCATGCTGGAGGGTACGGGTCTCTCCGTCTCCCGTGGTGTGCGAGGGGCATCCTGCGGGCGTCGCATGCTGGAGGGTCCGGGTCTCTCCATCTCCCGTGGTCTCCGAGGGGCATCCTGCGGGCGTCGCATGCTGGAGGGTCCGGGTCTCTCCGTCTCCCGTGGTCTCCGAGGGGCATCCTGCGGGCGTCGCATGCTGGAGGGTCCGTGTCTCTCCGTCTTCCGTGGTCTCCGAGGGGCATCCTGCGGGCGTCGCATGCTGGAGGGTGCGGGTCAATCCGTCTCCCGTGGTCTCCGAGGGGCATCCTGCGGGCATCGCATGCTGGAGGGTGCGGGTCTCTCCGTCTCCTGTGGTCTCCGAGGGGCATCCTGCGGGCGGTCTGCATCTGCGGGGATGGGTGCCTGGACGTTTGGTCCTGCGATACACAATGAAGCATGCATGGTTAGACATCAGGCAGTGATCAGGTGATACGGGGGAGGGGGATATAGGGGAGGGGGGATATGGGGACGGGCTGTTGGTGGCTCACTTGCTCGTGGGGCCCCGACCTCTGCATCAGCAACCTCCCGGTCCTCAGGTCCGCCAGCCAGTTCCAGGGCCCTTTCCTCGTGTACGGTCAGTGGCCTCTCATCAGCGGGCCCTCCTCCAGTCCTCACATGCTCCCTATTGTTGTGTGCGCGCTTCTCCTGTGGGGGGGGGGGCGGTGGTGGCAGGGGTAAAAGGCAACAGTGTTAGGCAGGTATATGAATGCACGCCATCGGTTGCGCGTGCATTGCAGGGGTTAAGGTTTGGGCTGGATTCACTGGGGGATATGGGGGAGGGGAGATATGGGGGAGGGGGGGATATGGGGGAGGGGGGATATGGGGAGGGGGGATATGGGGAGGGGGGATATGGGGAGGGGGGATATGGGGGATATGGGGGAGGGGGGATATGGGGGAGGGGGGATATGGGGGAGGGGGGATATGAGGGAGGGGGGATATGGGGGAGGGGGGATATGGGGAGGGGGGATATGGGGGAGGGGGGATGGGGAGGAGGGATATGGGGGAGGGGGGATATGGGGAGGGGGGATATGGGGGAGTGGGGATATGGGGAGGGGGATATGGGGGAGGGGGAGATATGGGGATATGGGGGAGGGCGGATATGGGGGAGGGGGGATATGGGGGATATGGGGGAGGGGGGATATGGGGGTGGGGGGATATGGGGGAGGGGGGATATGGGGGATATGGGGGAGGGGGGATATGGGGGAGGGGGGATATGGGGGATATGGGGGAGGGGGGATATGGGGGAGGGGGATATGGGGAGGGGGGATATGGGGAGGGGGGATATGGGGGAGGGGGATATGGGGGAGGGGGGTATGGGGGAGGGGGGATATGGGGAGGGGGATATGGGGGAGGGGGGGATATGGGGGAAGGGGGATATGGGGGAGGGGGGATATGGGGGAGGGGGAGATATGGGGAGGGGGGATATGGGGGAGGGGGGTATGGGGGATATGGGGGAGGGGGGATATGGGGGAGGGGGGATATGGGGGAGGGGGGATATGGGGATATGGGGAGGGGGGATATGGGGGAGAGGGGGTTATGGGGGTGGGGGGGATATGGGGGAGGGGGGATATGGGGGAGGGGGGATATGGGGGAGGGGGGATATGGGGGAGGGGGGTATGGGGGAGGGGGGATATGGGGAGGGGGGATATGGGGGAGGGGGGGATATGGGGGAGGGGATAAGGGGAGGGGGAGATATGGAGGATATGGGGGAGGGGGGATATGGGGGAGGGGGCGATATGGGGGATATGGGGAGGGGGGATATGGGGAGGGGGGATATGGGGGAGGCTCACCCTGCCTGCTCTGACGAGGTCGTTTATCTTCTTGTGGGACTGGGTGCCTGTCCGTGGTGTTAGGGCCACAGCGGTGACGGCCTCTGCCACTTCCCTCCACAGACGCCGGCTGTGGCGTGGGGCAACTCTGCGGCCGTGCCCGGGATACAGGGCGTCCCTCCTCTGCTCCACCGCGTCCAGGAGCCCCTCCACATCGCGTGACTCGAACCTCGGGGCTGAGCGACGGCCAGTCATCCAGTCGGGTGTTGCGGTCGGGTGTTCCGGTCGGGTGGGGGGGAGCTGCGCGGCCTTATGAGCCGTCACGCCGTGCAGCGCGTATGACGCTGCACGGCGTGAACCACTGCGCAAGCGCGGATCCCGTCACGTCGCTGCTAGCCCATTTCGGGCCGGAGACTATCGGCCCATTTTTATGACGTGACGCAAGTGGGATTTGCGCCGTTTTTTGCGCCGATCGGCGGACTTTCCGCCGATAACGGAGAATTTCGTCCCTGATGTAGGAGTCCTTGTTGTCGGGATGCTCCAAGGATGAGTGTAGGGTCAGGGAAATGGCATCAGCTGTGGACCACTTGTAGCGGTACGCGAATTGCAGTGGATCTCGGCATTCTGGGAGTATGGAGTTGATGTGCCTCAAGACCAACCTCTCGAAGCACTTCATTACAATCAATGTCAAAGCCACTGAACAATAGCCGTTGAGGCACGTTGCCTGGTTCTTCTTTGGCACTGGTAGTACAGTTGGCACTTCACAGTCAAAAATTCTAGGTCAGGGGTGCAGTAGGTCGTCAAGGTCACCACATCTGAGCACCAGGAGGAGTTGATGAGGAGACAAACCGTCCACTCTTCCCTTTGCCCAATGATGCTGTGCGGTCCATCCAGTGTACTGAGAAGTCTTCAGGTTGTATGGCACAGTCCTGTGAGGCGAGGGTGATCCATGTCTCACAGAGCACACAGCAGTCTCTTACATCCCTCTGAGAGGTATGTCTCAGCGTTAAGTTGGTCCAGCTTGTTTTTGATTGCTTGGACATTTGCCAGGAGTATGCTGGGGAGAGGAGACTTGAAACCCCGTTGCTCTAGTCTCAGCTGCAGACCGCCGCATTTCCCTCACTCCCTTGGCCGGCAGCTGCTTCGGGATGGTCCCGGGATCCGTTGGGAGAAGTCTGACTTTGTGGAAGGTAGGTGGTTGTGTCTGGCGGGGGATGGGGCGCCGATTTTGTTTTTGTGTTCGCGTCTGGCTGGGTCCCGGGCAGGGGTCGCAAAGTTTGTATTGCTGAGGGCGTAATGGTGGACCGGGTCCTATGTTCAGTTCCAGCGTTGGTGGTCTTGCCGTGCACTCCTTGGATCATTGGCCTGGATCTTTCGTGAGGCAGCAAGATTGCTGCTGTATTGAAAGTTTTCCACACCGTGTCACAGCTTCATACTTCTTGCCAATTTGTTTCAAGCTCAGCTTCTCCAGGAATGTGGAGCGCAGCATCCTTGGAACTTTATCACAGCTTAATAACATTTGGGAGGGGGCAGGAGACCAGACATGCCCCCTTTCTATGGCACAAGTTGCTGTATGATTAAGTTTAAATGTTCAACGTGAATATTAGTGAATGGGTGAATGGTTGAATCACTGAATGGGAAACGGGATGAAGGCACAATAGCACAGTGGCTCGCACTGTTGCTTCACATCACCAGGGTCCCAGGTTCGATTCCTGGCTTGGGTCACTGTCTGTGGGGAGTTTGCTTGTTCTCCCCCTGTCTACGTGGGTTTCCTCCGGGTTCTCCGGTTTCCTCCCACAAGTCCCAAAAGTTGCGCTGTTAGGTGATTTGGACAAATTCTCCCTCAGTGTACCCGAGCAGGCGGCAGAATGTGGTGGTGAGGGGATTTTCACAATAACTTCATTGCAGTGTTATTGTGAGCCTACTTGTGACAATAATAAAGATTATTTAAAAAAACTAAATGAATGAGTATGGTAGGTGAGTGAGGCAACTGAGTATGGTGAGATGGGTGGAGTGGTAGGTGAGCACGGTCACGGTTGGTTGAGGTGGCCGTTGGTAGAGGTGGGTAGGGGTTAGTGAAGGCGGTTCAGGAGGGGGAGTCAGCTCAGTGACACCTCGGGTCAGCAAAGGGTTGCTGTTGGGTAGTTGAAGAGCAGTCAGGTCGAGGTGTGGAGGGGGGTGGTTGCGGGGAAGGCTGGTAATTGAGAAGGTCAGTGTGAGTGATTGGGAGGTCAATTCTTCAGCTACCCAAATGTTAGACTAGGATTTTACTGTCGAACGCATCCTGAGTAACTACAGAGGGAAGTCGTAAGGAACTGTCTAGAGTCCCCGACACTAACTCAGAGTCTCGCAGCAGCAGAATTGCCTAACGTAAATTCTGAATTCCCGGGCAATTCCCGCAGACTCAGTATATCGGGTTTTTTGTGGTGCCTCAATTTTGTGGAGCCTCAAATGATTTGAAGACTGGATTATCTGAGTCATTAACTCTGCTTCTCTTCATGGTTAGCATTGCTGCCTCGCGGCGCCGAGGTCCCAGGTTCTATCCCGGTCTGGGACACTGTCCGGTGTGGAGCTTGCACATTCTCCCCGTGTTTGCGTGGGTTTCGCCCCCACACCCAAAGATGTGCAGGGTAGGTGGATTGGCCACGCTAAATTGCCCCTTAATTGGAAAAAATGAATTGGGTACTCTAAATTCATTTTTAAAAACTCTGCTTCTCTTCATAGATGCACCTGACCTGCTAAGTATCTCCAGTATTTTTTGTGCGCCTGTCAGGATGTTTTGTTTGAAATACTTGACTTGTGTGGTGAATGGAACTACTGGTAATTCACCAGTGCACTGTGATATCATGTTACTGCTGTATCGTGTAACATTATGTGTTTAACCCTGTGGGCTTCACCTATGGGCCATTGTACAGCTTCACCCACAGGGGGATATGTCGGGGCATGTACGGGCTCGCCCATGGCTCCACCCCTTACAGGAAGTATAAAGGCGACTGACCTGCGGGGCCGCATTCATTGTTGTACCGGTCACAGGCAGGCTCAGTTGTAAGCTGATTAAAACCTTGGTTTACTTCTCAACGTGTCTCTCAGCGAATTGATGGTTGCGTCAACTTGTAACTTCTATTCCTGAAGAACATAATCGGCGTTCTGGTTAAACCTTGGAACTTCATCTTGCTTTCTGTGGATGCAGGGGAGGGTGTGGAGGACCTAATCTGCAGCAAAAAATATTTCAAAGCCTCAAGTTAGGAGGCAAAGGGCCACCTCGGGAATGGTAATTGAATCTTCCAGGACCGATTACCAAGGAGCTTTTTTATTTTAAGGCCTCTTGAGGCCCATCACAGGCCCTGGTCTCACCAAGTGTGAAATATGGTTGCCGCAACATAGGTAAACAAATCAGAATTCTCAGGAATGTTTTCCGGAACGCCCTCCCCCAAAACATTGCAGACCAGTTGCACGATGACACCCACAGGCCCTCGGATGTCTGTTGCCGGGTAAGTCAGTCGCAAATCTAATGTTCGGGTGTCAACCCAAGTGGTAGGCTCCACCCTCATTGCGGTCAGGTGGTGCTGCAATCCCTCATTCATTGATTCCCAGTATTTATGGTTCTCGAGTCTGACAAGTAGAAGAATGCTAAAAGTTGTATGGAAACCTAGTCATTTCTGATCCAAGAATGCTCCTGAAAAGTGTACAAGTTGTTTACAGAAAATACCTGACCACCAAGATTGTAGTTAAAATCTCATGGTTTCAGCTGGAGAGGAATCCATTCCCTCAAGGTACCTAAACTGCACTTTTATGTCAGTGATACAATCCAAACTTGTTAAATTTTGTGAAAATTTCAAGACTGCTAAATTCTACAGGGTGCTGTATTTGCAATGCAGTAATGCCATTACCACAATCCTTCTGCTCTTAATGATCATTGCTCAGTTCTTTGTCTACAATAATTGACAACCAATTCCTATTGTAGAGCAGCTGTTCTCGTGCGTTTTTGAGCTGTTGGTCTTCAGCATATTTATGAAGTGTTTATTGGCATCTTTGAATAACAGCTAATTGTGTTGCTTTTTTTTTTGTTTTAGAATCCATTTTACTGTCACATATTTCATGTGCGTCTGACAGGCGGGATATCGTTAACCGAATTACTTGATGTAAAAAGATTTCTAATTGGATATCAAGGGTTGTGTACAACTGAAAAAAAAAATTAGCGTCTTATGATAACACTTTGTAAATCATTCCATTTCCTTCAATCTGAACAAACTGTATTTTTTAAAACTCATATTGAAAACGATGGTAATATTGTCCCTCTGGATTTTCAAATGTTGGTCTCAACATTTCCTGTGTCTGCAAGGTTTATGCATTGAATGTATTTCATCGCTGCCAAGTGTCCAGGGATGTCTGGAGGTTATGAAAGGTGCGATATAAATACAAGTCTTCTGATAATTCGCTGCAGTTGAATTGTCATGCGACTGCAGTGATATACATGCAATCATTAAAATGCATTACTTCATGCTTTTGCAGACCTTCATCCTTTGGCTTCCAAAATCTAATGGCAAGACTGGCAACACAAGGCTTTGATTTCATGGAAGTTTAAGTCACGCAGAAAGACCAAAATAAAGAATCCGGCAGCCGGCGTTGGGGCGGCAGGGCGGGATTCACGCCGCCCCCTGGCGATTCTCCGGCCCGGCGGGGGGGGTGGGAGAATCCTGCCAGACCTCAGACCTTTTGGCACTCAAGTGATCGGTGGGACTCAGTTTGAATGTTTGGCTGATGACCAACGAATTGGCCAAAAGGGGTATTCTGCCCGGTACAGACGGTAATTGGAAGTTTAAGTCATTGCAGAAAGACCAAAATAGATTTTTGGATGACTTAAAATGACGCCTGCTGTGATTTTGTAGTTAATGCAGTGACCTTTGGTGCTTAATTTACTGGCTTCACGAACAAGAGAATTATGTGAAGGTTTGCCACAAACTGAATGCTTGGGCGGTGACTCGATGAGGCCGTTGAATCTTGCGAGACTTAAGATATCTCACGAGATTCATGTGAACCTCAATGCGAGGCATTGCATTCTGGATCTCGCTCTAGCTGGGTTGTAGGGGATAAACGTGCACAAGCATGGACCAGGCGTAACTACCGGAGTGGTTTCCAGGCCATTGGAAATACCTGAGTAGTCAGGGACAATAAAGATGGCCCCCTGGCTCTCCCTCTGGCACTCGGGCACCGTGGCCACCAGGCCAGTCTGACGGTGATTGGGTCCTGCCTGAGTGGGGTGATTTTCAGAGAGCCAGGGGAAACACAGTTGTGACCCTGGATGCTCAGAGGAAAGAAGCTGTTCTCTCTCTCATTTGTTTTGTTCTCCAGAAAAGTAGATGTCAGAAGCAGAATCCGCAGCCTTGCAGATGAGCTGTTTCACAATGTGCACCCCTTTTACAACCTTCCCATCGGACTGAGGATAGTGTGGGCTAGAAGTGACATGTTTGAAATGGTGTGACTTGGCAAACATAGACCACTCGTAGCTGTTGAAGCACGGGCCATTGTCACTCATGACAGTGAGTGGGATACCATGCCTGGAGAACGTCTCCTTACAGGCCTTGATGACGATCCGAGATGTGAGGTCTGAGAGCTTCACGACTTCAGGGTAATTGGAGAAATAGTCAATAATCAACACGTAGTCATGACCATTCGCACGAAAGAGGTCGATGCCAACCTTGGACCACGGGGAGGTCTCGATTTCATGCTGTTGGAGCGTCTTTTTGCTCTGCGCTAGCTGGAAGTATTGACAGGTCGCACAGTTGAGGACCATGTTCGAGATGTCCTGGCTAATACCGGGTCAGTAGACAGCCTGCCTGGCTCTGCGTCTGCACCTCTCGACGCCCAAGTGTCCCTCATGGATTTGGTGGAGCACCAAGCTCTGGAGACTGAGTGGAATGACAATCCGGTCCAGCTTGAGGAGGATACCATCAATCACTGTCAAGTCGTACTTTAGATTGTAAAATTGAGGGCACTGCCCTTTCTGCCAGCCATTGGCGAGGTGGTGCATGACACACTTCAAGAGAGGGTCTTTGGCTGTCTCCTCGCGGATACAAACCACCTTCTCATCAGACGCCGGGAGGGTACTAGCACACAGCTGCACCTGTGATTCAATCTGCCGGATGATTTCCAGCGGTTCACCAGGCAATGTGATGGAGCGGGACAATGCATCAGCGATGATGAGCTCCTTGCCAGACATGTACACTAAGTCAAAGTCGTACCTTCTGAGTTTGAGGAGGATGCGCTGCAACCGAGGCGTCATGTCGTTCAGGTCCTTGTGGATAATGTGGACCAGAGGCCTATGATCCGACTGGCAGGGTCATATGCTTGATTTTCAGTAGCTGCTCTCTCAGAGGATCAGAGTGAACTCCAAAAACGATTTGGTCTCTGATCATGGAGTCAGCAATATCACCAAAGTTGCAGGACAGCACTAGCAGGCGGAGGTTAGTTAAGAAGGAGTTGAAAGATTCATCTTTACCTTGTAGACACTGTTTGAATATGTCGCGCTCGAAGATTTCATTGGCGTCCACTTCACAGTGACTGTCAAACTTGTCCAGGATAGTCTGAAACTTTGTCTTGTCCTGGCCTTCGGTGAAGTGAAAAGAGTTGAAGAGTTTGATGGCTTGATCACCCGCTGTTGAGAGGAGAAGCGCAATCTTCCTTGCATCAGACGCATCCACGAGGTCTGAAGCTTCGATATACAGCAGAAACCTTTGCTTGAATGTCCGCCAGTTGGCACTGAGATTGCCGGAGGTCCTGAGCTGGTGAGGAGCCTGAATCTTCTCCATGGTGCCGGGATACATTCGCTGGTCGTCACGGAATGGACTGAGGTAAACAACCTAGATTAAGCAGTCTTCTGGTAGCATGATGTGTTAAGTACTCTGGGATAACACAGGCTGCAACTGGATGCAGCTTTAACCAAAAGATACTCCAGACCTTGATGTTAGTTCAATCTGATTTAATGAACCAGTAGCACAGTTAGCACAGTTCTCTTTGAGTTCGACTCTCTGCTAACCTAAGTGTGGTTACTCTGTCTGACTGAACCAGACTAGCTCTTAGCCACGTGCTGGAGGTGTGATAATGTAAATACACCCTGACTCATTCTGTAGATGTTCATCAGTGGAAAGAGGCAGAGTGTGAGTGCCTCGTGCCTTTTATAGTGAGCTACCACCCCTGAGTGTCCTGCCTGCTCATTGGTCATGTCCTGTTCTCTGTGTTCATTAGCTGCCTGTCTGTGCCTGTCTGGATATCATCATCTGCATGACTGCATATCATGACACCCCCATCATTCCCCCTCCCCCACGACCGCTGTCAGCATTCGGCCTAAACCTCACCCCCCCCTCCCGACCAGAGGTATCAGCATTGGGTGCTCCTCCTCCCCAACAAACAATGTAAACCCCGCTCCCAATTGGGCTCGCCCGAGGGTTTGCCCCTACACTGCCCCCAGGCACAGGTTGGTAGTGTCAATGTATGCTCGTGATAGTACCAGAGAGCATTGTCGGGCACTTCCGGGGTATGTCCGTCTGCTCCTGGAGGCTATACTTACCCTTGCATTCCCAGGGGGGACTCCTCTCAACTAGTTCACGTTTTTCCAAACCAGTTGTAAACGTCGCTGACATGACGTCACTCGGCGAGGTTTCAATATTCAATGACGGGGATCACGTGGTGGGGTTCTTGGTCCTGAGATTAAAGTGTATGTAAATCTATTAAAATTAGGTTATCGCGCTTCGTGGGCCTGAACCTCATCACGCCACCGGCAAGGGGCATGGAAAGTCGGAAAACGAGACCTCACCGGCGAGAATCTCGTTTCCCAATTCTCACGATATTTTGCATCCGCCTACCCTTTCTCGCTGATGGTGTACGGAGCTGCAAAATCGCCCCCAGTGCAACAGGCATTGAGAAAGTGCTAAGAAAGCACAAAGCAGTCTTTCAGAAAGGAGGAACAAATGATAAAATTAGGCACCTCCAGGCTGAATCCAACGTAAATGACACTGCTGACATTTTCTTTTAGGTTAGGCCGATGTCTTATGCGCAGTTAGACCAGCAAGCAAAGAGTTGCATAGATTTGAAAGAATAGGGACAATTAAAATGGTGGGGAGCAGTGAGTGGGCTGCACCCATTATGGTGGTTCCAAAAGCAAACAAGTCCATTCAGATTTGTGAGGATTATAAGCAAATGATAAACAAAGTGATCAAGAATGATACTTAACCACTGCCTACCAGTGAAGATCTGTTTTCTAATTTAGCAAATGGAAGGATGTTCGGCAAGATAGATTTGTTAAATGCATATTTGCAATTAGAATTAACTGACCACAGCGAGTCACTGATCACCATTCACACGCATAAGAGTAGTACTAGTATAAAACGGGTCCATTGCTCTACAGTGTTCCAGAGCATCACAGGTCAGCTTCTAAGTGGAATGAAAGGAGTGTGCTCCTTCTTAGTTAGCTGATTAGCAATAAACTAGAGAAAGAGCACATTGTAAAGTTGAACAAAGTCCTAGAATGGGCGGCACGGTCACACAGTGGCTAGCACTGTTGCTTCACAGCTCCTGGGTCCCAGGTTCGATTCCCGGCTTTGGTCACTGTCTGCGTGGAGTCAGCACGTTCTCCCCGTGTCTGCATGGGTTTCCTCCGGGTGCTCCGGTTTCCTACCACAGTCCAAAGATGTGCAGGTTAGGTGGATTGCCCTTAGTGTCCAAAAAGATGGGTGGGTTACTGGGTTACGGGGATCGGGTGGAGGTGTGGGCTTGGGTAGGGTGCTCTTTTGAAGGGCTGGTGCAGACTCAATGGGCCCAATGGCCTCCTTCTGCACTGTAGATTCCATGAATCTGTGAAAAAGTAAAACTACTCAAGTTGAGAAAGAGCCATTGTGATCAGGTATAGTCTTGCAAAGTTCCTCAAATACCAGGAAATTCACTTTGTTAACTGACCACCAATCCCTTATGACCATATTTGTTTTAAAGAAGCAGTACCAACCCAAGCAACATCACGGGTGTAGAGATGGGCATTGAATTTGATGGCCCATCAGTATGATATTAGATATCAAAGAACAAAGAACAAAGAAATGTACAGCACAGGAACAGGCCCTTCGGCCCTCCAAGCCCGTGGCGACCATGCTGCCCGACTAAACTACAATCTTCTACACTTCCTGGGTCCGTATCCCTCTATTCCCATCCTATTCATGTATTTGTCAAGATGCCCCTTAAATGTCACTATCGTCCCTGCTTCCACCACCTCCTCCGGTAGCGAGATCCAGGCACCCACTACCCTCTGCGTAAAAAACTTGCCTCGTGCATCTACTCTAAACCTTGCCCCTCTCACCTTAAACCTATGCCCCCTAGTAATTGACCCCTCTACCCTGGGGAAAAGCCTCTGACTATCCACTCTGTCTATGCCCCTCATAATTTTGTAGACCTCTATCAGGTCTCCCCTCAATCTCCTTCGTTCCAGTGAGAACAAAACGAGTTTATTCAACCGCTCCTCATAGCTAATGCCCTCCATACCAGGCAACATTCTGGTAAATCTCTTCTGCACCCTCTCTAAAGCCTCCACATCCTTCTGGTAGTGTGGCGACCAGAATTGAATACTATACTCCAAGTGTGGCCTAACTAAGGTTCTATACAGCTGCAACATGACTTGCCAATTCTTATACTCAATGCCCCGGCCAATGAAGGCAAGCATGCCGTATGCCTTCTTGACTACCTTCTCCACCTGTGTTGCCCCTTTCAATGACCTGTGGACCTGTACTCCTAGATCTCTTTGACTTTCAATACTCTTGAGGGTTCTACCATTCACTGTATATTCCCTACCTGCATTAGACCTTCCAAAATGCATTACCTCACATTTGTCCGGATTAAACTCCATCTGCCATCTCTCCGCCCAAGTCTCCAAACAATCTAAATCCTGCTGTATCCTCTGACAGTCCTCATCGCTATCTGCAATTCCACCAACCTTTGTGTCGTCTGCAAACTTACTAATCAGACCAGTTACATTTTCCTCCAAATCATTTATATATACTACAAAGAGCAAAGGTCCCAGCACTGATCCCTGTGGAACACCACTGGTCACAGCCCTCCAATTAGAAAAGCATCCTTCCATTGCTATTCTCTGCCTTCTATGACCTAGCCAGTTCTGTATCCACCTTGCCAGCTCACACCTGATCCCATGTCACTTCACCTTTTGTACTAGTCTACCATGAGGGACCTTGTCAAAGGCCTTACTGAAGTCCATATAGACAACATCCACTGCCCTACCTGCATCAATCATCTTAGTGACCTCCTCCAAAATCTCTATCAAGTTAGTGAGACACGACCTCCCCTTCACAAAACCATGCTGCCTCTCACTAATACGTCCATTTGCTTCCAAATGGGAGTAGATCCTGTCTCGAAGAATTCTCTCCAGTAATTTCCCTACCACTGAAGTAAGGCTCACCGGCCTGTAGTTCCCTGGATTATCCTTGCCACCCTTCTTAAACAGAGGAACAACATTTTCTATTCTCCAGTCCTCCGGGACATCCCCTGAAGACAGTGAGGATCCAAAGATTTCTGTCAAGGCCTCAGCAATTTCCTCGATATCGTATGTTAGCAGACCATGCTAATATGGACATTGTTTCTAGATTTTGTGTGAAAACGGATTCATTCTTTGACACTCAATGGCATGCCGGTGTCTTTCCGTGAAATTAGTGAAGAAACTTGCAAGGATATGGTGCTCAGTGAACTGTGGAATCATGTAATAAATGGATGATCTGAACAGCGTGCTGGTGAGAAATTGCAGGAATATTTCACTTGCTGAAAAGAACTGAATGTAGATCAAGGCCGTCACCTTTGGGGTTTCAGAGCCATTATTCCACCCATGTTTGGAGAGAAATTGTGAGAGGAACTTGATCAATGTCACACAGGGATATTCCATATGAAAGCAATCGTGACCAGCTATCTTTGTTTCCAAAAATCAATAGAAATATTGAAAAGCTGGTGAACAATTGTGAAGTGTGTCTCAGAATAAGAAATGATACAACAAAGGTTCCTTTGATTTCATGGTCAAATACAAGAAAACCACAGGAATGAATACATGTCAGTTTATTGGAGGTGAAGGGAAAAACTATCTTGTTTTGTTCAAAAGAGTCATAGGCATCGAGCTTTACAATGCAGCAAGAGTCCCTTCGACCCATCATGTCTGCACTGGCCAGCAAGTACCTATCTATTCTAATTCCAGTTTCCAGCATTTGGCCTGTACCCTTGCAAGATGATAAATGCAAGATGGTAAATATTGAGTCAATGCCCAATAACGCAACTGCCCAAACTATTGAGGTTTTGAGAGGTTTGCCAGAGGTGATGGTGTTGCATAAGGACCACAGTTTACATCAGAAGAGTTTGAATTGAAATATTTCTGAGTAAGAATGAAATCAAACACCCTCTAAAACCACCATATCACCCAGCTTTGAATGGCGCTGCAGAAAGAAGTGTACAGATTGTGTTGTTGAAGAAGTATTTGCTAGGTGACAAGCTCAGCGATTATTTCCGTATTTTGATTTGACACAGATTAGACAATTTCCTGTTTTCTTCCAAAATAATCCCACAGTCTGCACAGTTTCTCACGTTACGAGTTAACTGTAGCTGCTTAAAATGGCTAACTCCCGATTAGAATGGCCAAACCCCGATTTAAAATGGCGAACGGAAGAGGCTGATGGGAAAATCAGCCAACAGGACTCAAACAGACAGCTGCAGGCAAAACTGTGTATTCGCCTCTGGGGAGGCCAGACAGAATCGATACCTGCAGCCATCAACACAACAACACACCAGCCATCTGCATAGTAAGTAGCAATCCCGGGAACAATATGTTACAAATTAGAAACACAAAGCCAACCCAGACTTTTCGGCGCCAGCAGGAGCTTACACAAAGAGAGATGAATGACCACCCCTCAATCAAGGAATCTCTCCAACATTGGAGAATATCAAACCAAGTGATTGGGACCAAGTCCAATCACTTGGAACCAGGTACAAGGTCCACCCCGAGAGGCGGGAAGCCCCTGGGGACTATAAGAATAGGGGCCAAGTTAAAATTGACCTCTCTCCATCCTCTCCGCACTCTTCGAGACCCTTATGCTGACCCTCTACAACAGCCACAAGAAACAGTAAGTCTTACTCCAACGCTTGCTACGAGATAGGCACTCCTGACTATCGACCTGTACCAGCTTTGAATCCCGCAGGCTCAGAACCCATACGAAAGGCCATTCGTTTCCCTGACCTGGTGGGCCATTTCCAAAAGTTAAGTATTGGCCTGTTAGTTGTAGGAAGTAGCTTAGAAGTAGAATTAATGTATAAGTATTGATTGCTGTAGATAATAAATGTGCATTGATTTAACTCTTACTAAGCGGTGTGTTGGATTATTGATCATTACTCGGACTTGAACCACGTCGCGGTATCAGAAAGATACCTGGCGACTCAAGAGAAAAGGTGATAGAACAAGAGCAATTAAACTAAGGCTAAAATGAGCAACATAACGTTTTAACATGCTGTTAGGGCAAGAGTTAGTTGCTTAATTCTGATGTCAATAGCAAAGTGAGAGAAAAACAAGACAAAGTAAAGATGAGTCATAGAACATAGAACATAGAACGATTCAGTGCAGTACAGGCCCTTCAGCCCACGATGTTGCACCGAATCATGATGCACCCAGACATGAAACTTAAGCGTTAGAATGGTTAGAATGCTATGGTAAAAAACCATTGAGTTGATTAGGAAAAGTAAGTGATTGGACTTGTTGTAAAGAGGCTAGTTGCATTCACATATCTAGTAAAGACTGGAGAGAGACGATGGGCTTAACCTAACGGCCTCGGCTCGACCCATTCAGGACACACGAGGCCGATAAATGGGTAGCACAGTGGCACAGTGGTTAGCACTGCTGCATCACAGCTCCAGGGATCCAGGTTAAATTCTGGCCTCAGGTAACTGTCTGTGTGGAATTTGCACTTTTCCCCGTGTCTGCGTGGGTTTCCTCCGGGTGCTCCGGTTTCCTCCCATTGTCCAAAGATGTGCAGGTTAGGTGGATTGGCCCCTAGTGTCCAAAATATTAGGTGGTGTTACGGGGACAGGGTGGAGGGTTTAATTAGGGTGCTCTTTCCAAGGGCCGGTGCAGACTCGATGGAGGCCATGGTGGGGGGGGGGGTGTCCAGAGATCAGCACGCAATTTTTAAACAGCACCCTGATCTCTTTCTGGGCTGGCGAGCTGCAGGAAATGAGCCTAATTGCCTTCTCAGCAGGGCGTCCTCGCCGATGTCCAGAAATGAAACAGGGAGTCCCTTTTAGTAGCGGGGTCGGTCTCAGTGGAACACTGCAAGCACCAAGAAACACAAAGCTAACTGTGCTCCAAATGGCAAAGACCAAAATGTTAGCTCCCTTCTCTCTCCACAGATTAGACCTGCTGTGATTGTCCAGCATTTTCTCTTTTTGTTTAATTTCAGATCCTGTTGACGTTGGCTTTTAATCATTATCTGCTGCAAATTTTGTTTAATTTTCCATTTCATTTTCGAAGTTGTGAGGGAATGAAATATATTGTCAAAGCCTCTCTGCCACGCTCTCTGTTGGAATATGTAAATGAAGTGAACTCACCACTGCTTGCTGCTGAGGAAATTTGAGTCTTCCCTGAGTGCAGGGCGCAATACTGTTGCCCTACAGCATGACGGGATAATCAGCAGTGGCAGCACAGAGCAGAACAAGCTTCTGGAAGATGGGGTGCGTGGAGAAAGGCTCTCAGAGGTAGTCCATTTCCAGCCAGAAGGTTCAGGAAGCAACAATATTTGAGCTGAACTGTGGAGGATAAAGCATAACCATCTAGACATGGTATGATAAGCTCCAGTCCAGCAGACTCTCAGGGCGGGAATCTCCCGCAACTGGCCGGATGGCCCTACGCCAGCGCCAAGAGCGGCGTGAACCACTCCGCCGTCGGGCCGCCCGGACGTTGCGGAATCCTCCGCACTCCCGGGGGCTAAGCCGGCGCCAGAGGGGTTGGTGCTGCGCCAACTGGCACCAAAGGGCCGCCATGGGCCAGCGCGAGTTGGCGCATGCGCAGAACCGCCGGCGTGTTTCCTGCGCATGCGCAGGGGGTTTCTTATCCACGCCGGCCATGGCGGAGCCCTACAGAGCCCGGCGCGGAGGGAAAAAGTGCCCCCACGGCACAGGCCCGCCCGCAGTACAGTGGGCCCCGATCACGGGCCAGGCCACTGTGGGGGCCCCCCCCCAGGACCGGATCATCCCACGCCCCCCCAAGGACTCCGGTAGATGGTCTTCTAGCCAGGTCATGCCATGATGGACCATGTCCATTTCACGCCGGCGGACTGGCCGAGAACGGGCGGCCACTCGGCCCATTGGGGCCTGGAGAATTGCCGGGGGGGGGCAATGCCAACGGCACCCAACTGGCGCGGCGTGAACACCGCCCGAAAACCGGTGGCGTAGAATTCGGCAGCCGGCGTCGGAGCGACGGGACGGGATTCACGCCGCCCCTCGACGATTCTCTGACCCAGCAGGGGGTCGGAGAATCCCGCCCTAGGTTTTTAACAATTCTACCACATTCAGCATTAGGATGAAACCTTCCCCTCCACCACCAACCCTCAGTACCTGAACCTGCAAAGAATTATGGAATTATGTTCTTCGGTGCTTTTAGACCCTGTCGAATATCTTTGCATGACTGCTGGTACTTCTTACATTTCTTTGGAAGTAGCATGAATATTTTAAAGACGATTCCATGGATTGTCAGGTACAGTTCCTGAGAGCCTTTAATTCAGGAAAGGGGAGAATAGATTTTAACATCAACTTGCTCCCATTTCACATTCCACACAATCCAGTCACTTACTGACCTGTCATCCAGCAGGCAAATGAATACCTTCTGGCTGAAACCTGACACAAGCCTGGAGTCGGAAGAAGAAACATCCTCAACATTAATTGGCTTTCTCTAACTGCAGAAGGAAGAGATGACCCACGGACACTGACAATTAAAATGATGTATGTGATGTAAGTCCAAAACCAGTACTTTCTTGTTACTCTCCAAGCCCCCAGGCACCCTCCACTTGTTTAAAAAGGTACATATCGCTGGGTTAACATCACTTCATCTGTGCTGGGAAATGTGAAGGGCCTGTTGTATATCAAGGACATGTCATGCGTTAGTGTTTAATTTAGAACCTTCAAATATTGGACTTCCCCTTAAGGCGAAAGCCTTCAGCGAGTGACCTTAAATGTTATATACATGACGGAGGGGTTGGGAGAGAACCTCCCACTTTAATGAAAAACAGGAGCCTGCTTGTATTTTGTCTGTAATTAACGATCTTCTCTGAAAATAGTTTTCTTGCAAATATTGCATATTTCCAAGCTGTCTGCTTCAGTGGTTCTGCTTGCATGACATCAATTACAGAGAAGACCAGGAATTCTCCCCCTTTTCATTAACTGGGGATTTCAGCCCCTGGGTTTGCGGAGTCAGGATCCAAAATCTGAGGACAAGTATTGTGCACTGAAGGTCGATATTTTTAATTATGCAAAAAGCAGGTGTACTTTTGCTAATTATTGCCTCAAAATTGCTGCCTTGGCTTAATGTAAATGTTTTCAATCAAAACAAAGGCAGCATTTTTATGATATTCTCAATTATACGATTAATTACCATAATTTTTAAAGAAAATGGATAGTTATTTTTACTATTCAGCTTCAGGCACTTTATGTTGCCAAATGTTCAGGGAAGTAGTTCTTTAATTAATGACTTAAGTTTGGTGGTTTGTCGATATAAAAAAAGCAACTCACCTTTGTTATGCAATCCTTATACATTTAGATTATTTTTATTGTCGTTAAGTCTAATTATGCATCATAATAACACTGATTTTTTTCTATTGTCTTTATTACCTTGTGAGGAATTGTTTTGGGAGCAAGTTTCACATGTACTCCACAAGAAGCAGTTGCTGTTCTTTGATGTGGGTATGTGGGAGGTCATGAGCACAATGTTAAGGTAGGCTGGCTGGTGATCCCTGTTACGTTCTGGTGCTTGGCCGCTAGGAATGATGCACAATATACTTGTTCCCTCGGAATAAAGGGCAAAGTTGTCCTATGTTGCCGATTCATCAGCAACTGAGCTGGTGAAAGTCCATTGATTAATGATGTTGCTTGATAACTCAGTAACATGAGATAAGTGTCTTATCGGCTGTCCATGGCTTTTCTGAGTAGCTGCTTCACAATGTGACATGCGACCTGGCTGGGGGGAGGAGGGGATATGGGCAATGATGACATGTCGTCGTTCCCCTCCCCCCCACCAGGCCGTCATGTTTTCAGACCATCCAGCGATGTTTGCCGCCGTGGTGGCAGCCGCTCATGTCTATGTTGCCCTGGATGAGGAGGAGGAGGAGGAGGAGGAGGAGGAGGAGCGTGCCAGAGAGGCGGCGCAGGCTGCCGCAGAGAGGCAGGCGGCAGCCGCCCAGGCTGGAGGGACACCTGACCGACAGGACGAGGAGGGGGAGGAGGACGTCGCGGCCCCACGGCAACGGAAGCACCCGAGGGCGCCCCGTGTGTACCGGCCCCGGCAGTCATACCAGGACCTCACGGACCGGGAATGCAGGAGGAGACTCCGGATGAGCCGGGAAACCGTGGCACACATCTGCCACCTGCTGGCACACCTGTCACCGCGTGGCACTGGCGGGGGACACCCTCTCCCCGTGTCCGTCAAGGTTACGGTGGCCCTGAACTTTTATGCAACGGGGTCATTCCAGGCACCGAGTGGGGACCTGTCCGGCATATCGCAGACATCGGTGCACCGGTGCATCCAGGCAGTGACAGATGCCCTTTATGCCATGGCGCACCGCTACATCCGCTTCCCCGTGGACCGGGCCAGCCAAGATGCCCGGGCCGTGGGCTTCTCTGCCGTTGCCGGGTTCCCCATGGCCCAGGGCGCGATCGATGGGATGCACGTCGCCGTGCGGCCACCTGCAGATAACAGGGCCGTGTTCACTAATAGGAAGGGGACCTATTCGATGAACGTACAGGTGGTCTGCGACCACCGCATGATGATCCTACACATCTGCGCCCGTCACCCAGGCAGCGTACACGACTCATTCGTGTTGTCGCGGTCATCCATCCCCGGCATGTACGAGGGACGCCATCCCCGGCTGAGGGGCTGGTTGCTGGGCGACAGGGGCTACCCATTGCGATTGTGGCTGATGACGCCTATACGGAGGCCACGCAATGGGGCGGAGAACCGCTACAATGATGCCCATGTAGCGACAAGGGGAGTGAGCGAGAGGTGCTTTGGCGTGCTGAAGATGCGTTTCAGGTGCCTGGACCTCTCTGGGGGCGCCCTCCAGTATCGATCAGATAGGGTCGGCCGCATCATTGTGGTGTGCTGCGTCCTGCACAACATAGCCCAGCAGAGGGGCGATGTGCCGCAGGCAGAGGAGGGCGGAGTGGAGGAGCAGCAGGAAGAGGCGCAGTCCTCCCCAGATGAGGGGGATGGGGGCAATGGTCAGGGCAGACGGGGTAGACACAGGCGGGTGGCTGTCCACCTTTACCGGCTGGCCCAGCGCGCACGGGACAGACTGATAGCCGCCCGCTTCACTGACTAGATGGGCGTGGGAATCGGGTAGTACGGCCACAGACCGCACACCATGGCAACAGCTGACCACCCACACCCCGCACCCATCCACCCACCCAGCACCCTCACCCCCCTCCCCAACCCCACCCGCATGCACACCACCACCCCCCCCCACAATTGGCGATCCACCAGCGGCACAACGGGCCGGGCTCACCCAGTTGTGGGTGAACGCGTGTCTATCGCAGGCCATGGAGGATGATGACAACCCGCCCTGCGATGAGCTCCTGGCTCTACATCGTTGGACTATGTCTGACCCATGGCCACAGTACCACCATCCACCCGGACCATCCCTGCATGCGGCTGTGACACTGCAGCGCACGGTCCCGTCCTCTGCCCGGGGGATGTTGATGGCGGCCCAGGGGGAAGGGGGCAGACTCACCTGGGGCTGAGGTAGGACCACCCGTCACACACACACTTGCGCTCAACGTACATGACACGCCCGCACACTTTTGACAGAGCACAAAGGCAGCTTCGGTAGGTGTAACATTGACTTTAATACCCAAAGGAGTTCATGCACGTGCCCTAGCCCCTAAAACTCATCTGTGCCCTGCACCCGTGCCAACTTACTCAGTGTCTAATTGTTTGGCCTTACGGGCCCTTTGACTACGTCTACGTGGTACCCCAGATGGTACAGCAGAACTGGAGGTGGACTCCTGTGATTCCTGCCCTCTGACACTGGATCCCTTTGGCGGCCGTTTCCTGGGGCGTCCTGGCCTAGATGGGTCAGGCTGCGGCCCGGGCGACTGGGATGGCGAGCTGCCAGCCTGTCCTGCCCGTTGCCCACCCGATGCACCTGGGACGGAAGGGGGGGAGTCCGAGGTGTCGCGGTGTACCGGGACCCCCCCTACAGAGGGAGCCGGGACGGACCACACTACCTCCTCCTCCCCCGGGGTGCCCGATGGCCCCCAGGCCTCTACAGGGGTGGGGGATGCGAACGGACTGGCCATCCTTCGCGCCCCTGACATCTGGCGCTGCCAGTCCTGGAGGCCCGTGCTGGTATCGACAGGGGTCTGCATGTTTGCAGCCATGGAGCCCAGGGGGTTGTCAAACCCTGTCTGTGACAGTGCGACGCCGGCTCGCACATGGCCACTGGCGCCGATGCCCTCAGCGATGGCCTGCTGAGACTGGGCCATGGCCTGCTGAGACTGGGCCATGGCCTGCAGAGACTGGGCCATGGCCTGCAGGGACTGGGCTATGGCCTGCTGAGACTGGGCCATGGCCTGCTGAGACTGGGCTATGGCGTTGAGCGCCTCTGCCATCTGGCGCTGGCACTGGCTCATGGCCCCCTGTGAGAGGGCAGCCATTTCCTGGGCCACAGACGCCGCCTGCACGGAAGGCCCCAGGCCTCGCAAACCGTTGCCCATGTCTGACACCGTCGGACCCATTGCCTCCACCGCGGACGCCACCCATGCGGTGTCAGCCTGGGTGGCACGCATGACCGGGACCACTCCCAGATCCTGGACGCGGGTGGACTCCTCCACCTGCGACCGCAGCCGCCGCAAGCCACCCGTCACCCTATTCGCTCGTCTCCGTGTCGGTGGTTGCACCGGATCTATGTGTGGGTGTGGTAACTGCAGGAACCCGGGATCCATCTGGGCGGCAGATGTTCGCTTGGCCTGGGCTGCCCTCCGACCGCCCGGTCCCTCTGCTGCTCCTACCTCCACCTGCTGTACCGGGACGGCTGTGTTGTGCGCACCAGTGAGTGTACCAGACGCCTCATCACTAAAGTGCCCAACCGTGCTGAGTGTTTCTGCGATGGTGGAGGGTGTTGGTGACAGCAGTGGCGTTGTGTCGTGCTCTTCGTCCCACTCTGACTCCATGGCACTTTGGGGTGGGGGTTCGTCTCCACCAATCCACTCTGAGTCACTGTCCGGTATTTCGTCTTCCCGGGTAGTGCTGTCCCGGGTAGTGCTGTCCCGGGTAGTGCTGTCCCGGGTAGGGGTGTCCTAGGTAGTGGTGTCCCGGGTAGGGGTGTCCTGGATAGTGGTGTCCTGGGTAGTGGTGTCCTGGCTCGGATGTGACGGGGGCCTGTGGCTGCCCCCCTCATCGCTGGGTGGTCGCTCCCGCACGTGACGGGGGTGTCGTCTCCCTGTTGCTCCAGGTCTCTCCGTCTCCCGTGGTGTGCGAGGGGCATCCTGCGGGCGTCGCATGCTGGAGGGTCCGGGTCTCCCCATCTCCCGTGGTCTCCGAGGGGCATCCTGCGGGCGTCGCATGCTGGAGGGTCCGGGTCTCTCCGTCTCCCGTGGTCTCCGAGGGGCATCCTGCGGGCGTCGCATGCTGGAGGGTCCGGGTCTCTCCGTCTCCCGAGGTCTCCGAGGGGCATCCTGCGGGCGTCGCATGCTGGAGGGTGCGGGTCTCTCCGTCTCCTGTGGTCTCCGAGGGGCATCCTGCGGGCGGTGTGCATCTGCGGGGATGGGTGCCTGTACGTTTGGTCCTGCGATACACAATGAAGCATGCATGGTTAGACATCAGGCAATGATCAGGTGATACGGGGGAGGGGGATATAGGGGAGGGGGGATATGGGGACGGGCTGTTGGTGGCTCACTTGCTCGTGGGCCCCCGACCTCTGCATCAGCAACCTCCCGGTCCTCAGGTCCGCCAGCCAGTTCCAGGGCCCTTTCCTCGTGTACGGTCAGTGGCCTCTCACCAGCGGGCCCTCCTCCAGTCCTCACATGCTCCCTATTGTTCTGTGCGCGCTTCTCCTGTGGGGGGGGGGGGGGGTGGTGGCAGGGGTAAAAGGCAACAGTGTTAGGCAGGTATATGAATGCACGCCATCGGTTGCGCGTGCATTGCAGAGGTTAAGGTTAGGGCTGGATTCACTTGGGGATATGGGGGATATGGGGGAGGGGGGATATGGGGGATATGGGGTAGGGGGGATATGGGGGATATGGGGAGGGGGGATATGGGGAGGGGGGATATGGGGGATATCGGGGAGGGGGGATATGGGGGAGGGGGGATATGGGGGAGGGGGGATATGGGGGAGGGGGTATATGGGAGAGGGGGGATATGGGGATATGGGGAGGGGGGATATGGGGGAGGGGGGATATGGGGGATATGGGGGAGGGGGGATATGGGGGAGGGGGGATATGGGGGAGGGGGGATATGGGGAGGGGGGATATGGGGGAGGGGGAAATGGGGGAGGGGGGATATGGGGGATATGGGGAGGGGGATATGGGGGAGGGGGGATATGGGGGATATGGGGGAGGGGGGATATGGGGAAGGGGGATATGGGGGAGGGGGGGATATGGGGAGGGGGATATGGGGAGGGGGATATGGGAGGGGGGATATGGGGGAGGGGGGATATGGGGGATATGGGGGAGGGGGGATATGGGGAGGGGGGATATGGGGGATATGGGGGAGGGGGGATATGGGGGAGGGGGGATATGGGGGAGTGGGGATATGGGGGATATGTGGGAGGGGGGATATGGGGAGGGGGGATATGGGGGATATGGGGGAGGGGGGATATGGGGGAGGGGGGATATGGGGAGGGGTGATATGGGGGATATGGGGGAGGGGGGATATGGGGGAGGGGGGATATGGGGGAGGGGGGGATATGGGGGATATGGGGAGGGGGATATGGGGGATATGGGGGAGGGGGGATATGGGGAGGGGGGATATGGGGGATATGGGGGAGGGGGGATATGGGGGAGGGGGGATATGGGGGATATGGGGGAGGGGGGATATGGGGGAGGGGGGATATGGGGGAGGCTCACCCTGCCTGCTCTGATGAGGTCGTTCACCTTCTTGTGGCACTGGGTGCCTGTCCGTGGTGTCAGGGCCACAGCGGTGACGGCCTCTGCCACTTCCCTCCACAGACGCCAGCTGTGGCGTGGGGCAACTCTGCGGCCGTGCCCGGGATACCGGGCGTCCCTCCTCTGCTCCACCGCGTCCAGGAGCGCCTCCACATCGCGTGACTCGAACCTCGGGGCTGAGCGACGGCCAGCCATCCAGTCGGGTGTTGCGGTCGGGTGTTCTGGTCGGGTGGGGGGGAGCTGCGCGGCCTTATGAGCCGTCACGCCGTGCAGCGCGTATGACGCTGCACGGCATGAACCACTGCGCAAGCGCGGATCCCGTTACGTCGCTGCTAGCCCATTTCGGGCCGGAGACTATCGTCCCATTTTTATGACGTGACGCAAGTGGGATTTGCGCCGTTTTTTGCGTCGATCGGCGGACTTTCCGCCGATAACGGAGAATTTCGCCCCATGATCTTTTTCCTGTACTGAATATCAGTAGATATTCACTGGAATATCATATGCTTGCTCTACATCTATTTATAATTATTCCTTTTAAGCTCTTTGTTGTAAAGCATTCCACTTTTTAATAACCTTTAAAGGCTAGTATGTTACAATTATTTTTTATTGACCAAAACTGGATATAATGTTTATAGGCGAGGGACATAAATTTCCACAAAGGTTTTCTTACTCTGTAGTATAAGGATGTGGCCTATATATTGAATTAATGTGGGACTGAGTACAGTACCACCCACACAATGATGCAAGAAGACATATGATCCAACCTAGGGTTAATTGGTGTTGAAAAATGTGTTAAGATACATTTTAAGACAAATGGAGATAGCTCTTTGCCTGTACGTTTACTGTATCTAATAAATATATATAGTTACAAATAGTTAATAAAGACTTGCTGTTAACATACAAAAAACTACAAACATTTCTTGAACAGACATGTGTAACCAACACCATTAAAAACAATACTCTTTCACCAACACCATTAAAAATATACTCATTCACCATTAATCAGCAGTAGAGCTCAAAAACGCAATACATGCCTTTTAAGATGCTTATCGGAATTTTCAGGGCTCTTCTGAAACCTCGTGAGATTCACCCACAACAATGTGACCAGAGATTAATTATTAGCACAATATCTTCTGAATCATGACATCTTGAGTACAGCGTCTGTCTTATTCGGTTGGTTCTTGCTGCTCCGTAGGTAGTAATGGGTTTAGTACTTAGACTGAGGAAACTCCCTCAATTTTCTTTCAGCTTCCGTTTTAGTTCTGCACCATTCAAAGTTTACATTTGACATCCATTGTCTCTCCTGCTTTCACTTCTTAATATTTATCTGCCATCACTGTTCTCCTTATCGGAGACCGTAACAGCCTCCCCGAACAGGCGCCGGAATGTGGCGACTAGGGGCTTTTCACAGTAACTTCATTTGAAGCCTACTTGTGACAATAAGCGATTTTCATTTCATTATCTGCAAATTTTATCTGATTGCTTTTGTATGTCTCTGACTTCTTCAAACTCAAATGTTTTCTTACATTTGTATCTTTTGTCAATATTTGCATCGAATGTCTGTGTACAGGTTGTGAATCGACATTAGAAACCTTGGGATGGCAATACTGAGTCCTCAGGTACTCCATTCTATATATTTTCTCTTTTTCCCTCAGACGTCAGTTGCTCATCTACATATACTGGCTGTTTCTTTTTATTCGGACAATTTCTGATCAATGCTTCAGTTTATGCAGCAATTCCTGCCATTTTCAGCTTTTAAAGAAGCCACGTAGATTGTCTTAATATGCACGTAATATGAGCTGATTTGATTTGATTTATTGTCACATGTACGAAGTACAGTGAAAAGTATTTTTCTGCAGCCAAGGTAATGTACTCAGTACGTACGTAGTAGACAAAAAAGAATAATTGACAGAGTACATTGAGACATGGTACATTGACAAACAGTGATTGGTTACAGTGCGGAACAAGGGGCCAAACAAAGCAAATACATGAGCAAGAGCAGCATAGGGCGTCGTGAATAGTGTTCTTACACGGAACAGATCAGTCTGAGGGAGAGTCGTTGAGGAGTCTAGTAGCTGTGGGGAAGAAGCTGTTCCTATGTCTGGATGTGTGGGTCTTCAGACTTCTGTACCTTCTGCCTGATGGAAGGGTCTGGAAGAAGGCATAGCCTGGATCGTAGGAGTCTCTGATAATGCTGTCTGCCTTCCTGAAGCAGCAGGAGGTGTAGACAGAATCAATATGAGGGTGGCAAGCTTGTGGTTCTCTCTGCTTCAATAGTGGTGGCTCATTGATGACATCTTGAAGTTTTTGTGCTTAAACATTAATACTTTATTGGTAGGCTTTAACTTTTAATAGTTCCGAGGTACGGTCATGAATGACGGTGATCCACCATGCAGGCTAACTGCTCACGTCTAGCGTGTTGCTTCTGGACTGTCTCTAAGAGTCTCTTACCATGTAACTGCATACATCATATTGTGGGTGGTGCCACTCTCCACGTTAACCCATGCTCTGCCAAGTACCTTTGCGCTATAATTAATGCCGGCACACATCAGCCCACAGGTGAGCTTTATTAAACACTGGAAATCTAGGTCACCTTTATTATCTGGTTTTCCACTCTCCACTTGGGATTTCACTTCTCCAGAAAATTCAGAGAGGTTGACTTGGCAAAGCTTTCCTCTTTTGACGCTGTGTTAGCCAATTGTCTTCACAAAATAATTAAATAAGTCAAACCAGGGCAGCACGGTGGCGCAGTGGTTAGCACTGCTGCCTCACACCGCCGAGGTTCCAGGTTCGATCCCTGCTCTGGGTCACTGTCCGTGCACTGGGGGTGCTCTTTCCAAGGGCCGGTGCAGGCTCAATGGGCTGAATGGCCTCCTTCTGCACTGTAAATTCTATGTGTGGGTTTCGTCCCCACCCAGGCAGGTGGATTAGCTATGCTAAATTGCCCCTTAATTGGAAAAATGAATTGGATACTCTTAATTTTTTTTTAAATAAGTCAAACCAGTCTCTTGATAATTGATTCTCCTGCTTTCTTAGTTGACATATGAGTACCATATGTTAGCTTGTTATAATCCAAATGCATTTCGTCCAATATTCAATGACCCATGGTGACCAAGAGCATTACACAAGTCTCATCTTTTTGCTCGCTGAGAAATACAGTTCATTGTTCGATACATTGAAGCACTCGTTTTAAGGTATTAGTTGACTATGCATCAATTACTTTCTCTAGGAGCCTCTTCAAAACTTCACAAAGAAAATTTTAACTTGTGACTTTGCTTTAAGCTTGTAATACTGGAAGGAAGTAGATATTAAGACGAAAAGCTATGAAATGAAAATGGCAGAATAACTGCTGTTATGGTACTGTTCTCAATCATATCTCTGAGGAGTATTCTGTACAGTAGTTGGGGTCATCCTGAAAGTTCTGCAGCCTGATTGCCAATTTGGATGCATTTCACGTGGGAAGGTCTGCAGCAGAAGGCCATACCTGCAGCCGAGCCAAGACCAGGTAGGTTTAGTGTGGGGAGAGGAGACATAATGGCGCCAGGACAAAGACAGGTGGTGGTCAGGGGAGCAGATGGTTGTTGAGGGGAGAAAATGGTGTCGGTGGTGTGCCCATTCATTGGGGGGGGGGGGGGGGGTTGAAAAGTGAGCAGACAGATTGTGGGGAGGAGACTGAAGTTTACTGGCTTGTTGTAAGCGGGGAAAAACGGCAGCTCCCTCTAATCAACACTGTTGTAAAGCAATTCGCCAAATGCATTCAGACCTTCATGCCTCCTTTCACTTATTGAGTTTTTTTGTAAGGGCCACGAAGAATCCAGCACGAGTTTTAAGGATACAAAATAATAACATTTATTTACTACAACATATATACATAACAGTAGCAGTAACTTCCCTTGCTAGCTTCTCCTTCCTGCTGGTTCCTGAACTGGCCAGCTTATTTATACTAGGAGTTTCTCCGCCCCCCTCATTGGGGAAGCTCATACTCCCACAGGATTGTGGGATAGTCATTAGTCCCCAGCCAATCGTAAGTAGGCAGGTTATAACATCCCTCTCCCCAAAGTCCAAGGAATCCACCGAAGACCCTGGCGAAGGAAGGCGTCAGACCCGTTTGGCTGCAGGCCGGACGCCATTTGCACGCGGTGCTGGATCAGGCGGCGTGTAATGAGACGGAGACCGGCGCTTCCGTGATGAACGGCGCGGTTGTACATCCACGGCCCGTGGACCCGAGGATTCCCCCTCTGATGCATCCTGTGTCTCCATCTCGGAGTCAGAGTCTGCTGCCTCCGTCATGTCAGCGTCTCTATCTCCATTCGGCCCCGTAACGACCTGCGCAGGCTTCGAGTGAGACACCAGTGGAAGATTTTGAGGACTACCTTCCCTTGTCTCTGGTCTTTGCGGCTGCTGAAATGAGCTCCGGGGGCGGGGAATCTTTTAAGGGGATGATCTTCTGGACCGGACGTGGTCTACATGTTTTCGCTGGAGACGACCCTGGGCTTGCACTTGGTAAGATATAGGGCACGTTTGGCGCAAGATTACACCAGGAACCCATTGGGCACCACCAGCAAAATTCCGCACGAATACTGGGTCACCGGGCGCAAACTGCCGAATTGGACGGTGCCGAGACAATCCCTGTCCCTGCCATTCTTGTGTGCGGCGTACTTTTGCACCAATGTCCGGGAAAACCATACTAAGGCGGGTGCGAAGTCTCCGGCCCATTAGGAGTTCTGCGGGAGCTACCCCAGTCACTGCATGGGGGGGTGGTCCTGTACGTAAACAAAAAGCAAGCCAGTATCGTGTCCATTGATCCGGAAGACTGCTTCTTTAGGCCTCTTTTGAATGTCTGCACTGCGCGCTCTGCCAACCCATTTGAAGCCGGGTGGTATGGGGCAGTGCGGATATGGCGGATGCTGTTCCTCTTTGTAAACCTAGCAAACTCCTCACTCGTGAATGGAGTGCCATTATCCGTGACCAGCACCTCGGGGAGGCCATGCGTACTAAACGATAAGCGCATCTTTTCAATTGTTGCGCCGGACGTTGTCCCGTGCATCTTATGCACCTCCAGCCATTTGGACTGGGCGTCAATTAGTAGAAGGAACATGGATCCTTGAAAAAGGCCTGCGAAATCTGCATGCAAGCGTGCCCAAGGCCGCCCTGGCCATTCCCAGTGATGTAGGGGCGCGGCCGGCGGAAGCTTCTGATGCTCCTGGCAAATGGAGCAGTTTTGGGCCACCTTCTCAATGTCGGTGTCGAGGCCTGGCCACCAGACATAACTCCGGGCCAACATTTTCATCTTGGTCACGCCTGGATGCCCATTGTGCAAGTCTGATAATATCAGCTCCTGGCCTTTTTCCGGGACAATCACACGCGTCCCCCACAAGAGGATGCCGTCTTCCACGCTGAACTCTGACAGCTTGGAGGAAAATGCCCGCAACTCGCCTGGGAGCTGTCTATGCTGCCCACCATACAGGACTATGTGCCGAACCTTTGACAAGACTGGCTCCGTCTGGGTCCACTCAGGGATCTGTGATGCCGTGACAGGCAAGGTGTCCATAAAATTTAGGGTTGCAACCACCTCACCGGTTGTGGGGGTCGACATGGGGCCGGTCGATAAAGGCAATCGGCTCAGTGCGTCGGCATTTGCTATCTGCGTACCACGGGCGTCATTCTCCGACCCCCCAGAGGGTCGGTGAATGGCCGTTGGCCACCGTGAATCCCGCCCCCGCCGGTTGCCGAAGTCTCCGAAGGGGGAAAAGTCGGCGGGGCGTTAATGTCGCCGCTGCCGCGGAGAATGTCACGTGTCTGCGCAAGGCAGCCGATTTTCGGCCTGCCGATATTCTCCCTTCCGGATGGGCCGAAGTCCCGTCGACGTGATGACCGTTCACGTCGACGTAAATTAAACCTCCTTTTCATCGGCGTGACCCTGTGCTCCAGGTTCACGCCGACCAGCGTGGAGGTGAGTGACGGCCTGGGGGGTTGGCTCTGGGCAGGCGATGGCGTGGCCGCAGTGTGAATGCGTGAGGAGAGGTGTGTCTCGGGTTGTATGTGTGTGTGCGGCGGGGGGGGGGGGGGTGGTTAGAGTAGGCTGGCTCCGGGGGAGTGCCGGGAGGGGGGTCCGTGCCGGGGAGGGGGATGGGGGCGTCCGTGCCGGTGGAGGGGGATGGGGGGTCCGTGCCGGGGTGGAGGTTGGAAGGGGGGTCCGTGCTGGGGTGGAGGTTGGGGGGGGGGGTCCGTGTGACACTGCAGCGCACGGTCCCGTCCTCTGCCCGGGGGATGTTGATGGCGGCCCAGGGGGAAGGGGGCAGACTCACCTGGGGCTGAGGTAAGACCACCCCTCACACACACACTTGCGCTCAACCTACATGACACCCCCGCATGCTTTGGACAGAGCACAAAGGCAGCTTCTGTAGGTGTAACATTGACTTTAATAACCAAACGAGTTCATGCACGTGCCCTAGCCCCTAAAACTCATCTGTGCCCTTCACCCGTGCCAACTTACTCAGTGCCTAATTGTTTGGCCTTACGGGCCCTTTGACTACGTCTACGTGGTTCCCCAGACGGTACAGCAGAACTGGAGGTGGACTCCTGTGATTCCTGCCCTCTGACACTGGATCCCTTTGGCGGCCGTTTCCTGGGGCGTCCTGGCCTAGATGGGCCAGGCCGCGGCCCGGGCGACTGGGATGGCGAGCTGCCAGACTGTCCTGCCCGTTGCCCACCCGATGCACCTGGGACGGAAGGGGGGGGGGGAGTCCGAGGTGTCGCGGCGTACCGGGGGAGCCGGGATGGACCACACCACCTCCTCCTCCCTTGGGGTGCCCGATGGCCCCCAGGCCTCTACATGGGTGGGGGATGCGAACGGACTGGCCATCCGACGCCCCCCAGACATCTGGCGCTGCCAGTCCTGGCGGCCCGTGCTGGTATATCGACAGGGGTCTGCAGGTTTGCAGCCATGGAGCCCAGGGGGTTGGCAAACCCTGTCTGTGACAGTGCGACGCCGGCTCGCACATGGCCACTGGCGCCGATGCCCTCAGCGATGGCCTGCAGAGACTGGGCCATGGCCTGCTGAGACTGGGCCATGGCCTGCTGAGACTGGGCCATGGCCTGCAGAGACTGGGCTATGGCGTTGAGCGCCTCTGCCATCTGGCGCTGGCACTGGCTCATGGCCTCCTGTGAGAGGGCAGCCATTTCCTGGGCCACAGACGCCGCCTGCACGGAAAGCCCCAGGCCTCGCAAACCGTTCCCCATGTCTGACACCGTCGCACCCATTGCCTCCACCGCGGACGCCACCCGTGTGGTGTCAGCTTGGGTGGCAAGCATGACCGGCACCACTCCCAGCTCCTGGACGCGGGTGGACTCCTCCACCTGCGACTGCAGCCGCCGCAAGCCGCCCGTCACCCTCTTCGCTCGTCTCCGGGTCGGTGGTTGCATCGGATCGATGTGTGGGTGTGGTAACTCCAGGAACCCGGGATCCATCTGGGCGGCAGATGTTCGCTTGGGCTGGGCTGCCCTCCGACCGCCCGGCCCCTCTGCTGCTCCTACCTCCACCTGCTGTACCGGGACGGCTGTGTTGTGCGCACCAGTGAGTGTACCAGACGCCTCATCACTAAAGTGCCCAACCGAGGTGAGTGTTTCTGCGATGGTGGAGGGTGTTGGTGACAGCAGTGGCATTGTGTCGTGCTCTTCGTTCCACTCTGAGTCCATGGCACTTTGGGGTGGGGGTTCGTCTCCACCCATCCACTCTGAGTCACTGTCCGGTATTTCGTCTTCCTGGATAGTGGTGTCCCGGGTAGGGGTGTCCTGGGCAGTGCTGTCCCGGGTAGTGGTGTCCCGGGAAGTGGTGTCCCGGGTAGGGGTGTCCTGCGCAGTGCTGTCCCAGGTAGTGGTGTCCCGGGTAGTGGTGTCCCGGGTAGTGGTGTCCTGGCTCGGATGTGACGGGGGCCTGTGGCTGCCCCCCTCGTCGCTGGGTGGTCGCTCCCGCACGTGACGGGGGTGTCGTCTCCCTGTTGCTCCAGGTCTCTCCGTCTCCCGTGGTGTGCGAGGGGCATCCTGCGGGCGTCGCATGCTGGAGGGTGCGGGTCTCTCCGTCTCCCGTCGTGTGCGAGGGGCATCCTGCGGGCGTCGCATGCTGGAGGGTCCGGGTCTCTCCGTCTCCCGTGGTGTGCGAGGGGCATCCTGCGGGCGTCGCATGCTGGAGGGTCCGGGTCTCTCCGTCTCCCGTGGCCTCCGAGGGGCATCCTGCGGGCGTCGCATGCTGGAGGGTCCGGGTCACTCCGTCTCCCGTGGCCTCCGAGGGGCATCCTGCGGGCGTCGCATGCTGGAGGGTCCGGGTCTCTCCGTCTCCCGTGGCCTCCGAGGGGCATCCTGCGGGCGGTCTGCAACTGCGGGGATGGGTGCCTGGACGTTTGGTCCTGCGATACACAATGAAGCATGCATGGTTAGACATCAGGCAGTGATCAGGTGATATGGGGGAGGGGGATATAGGGGAGGGGGGATATGGGGACGGGCTGTCGGTGGCTCACTTGCTACTACGCCCCCGACCTCTGCATCAGCAACCTCCCTGTCGTCAGATCCGCCAGCCAGTTCCAGGGCCCTTTCCTCGTGTTCGGTCAGTGGCCTCTCATCAGCGGGGCCTCCTCCAGTCCTCACATGCTCCCTATTGTTTTGTGTGCGCTTATCCTGTGGGGGGAGGGGGGGTGGCAGGGCTAAAAGGCAACACTGTTAGGCAGATATATGAATGCACGCCATCCGTTGCGCGTGCATTGCAGAGGTTAAGGTTAGGGCTGGATTCACTTGGGGATATGGGGGATATGGGGGAGGGGGGATATGGGGGAGGGGGATATGGGGGAGGGGGGATATGGGGGATATGGGGGAGGGGGGGATATGGGGGAGGGGGGATTATGGGGGATATGGGGGAGGGGGGATATGGGGGAGGGGGGATATGGGGGAGGGGGGGAATTATGGGGGAGGGGGGGATATGGGGGGATATGGGGGAGATATGGGGGAGGGGGGATATGGGGAGGCTCACCCTGCCTGCTCTGACGAGGTCGTTCACCTTCTTGTGGCACTGGGTGCCTGTCCGTGGTGTCAGGGCCGCAGCGATGACGGCCTCTGCCACTTCCCTCCACAGATGCCGGCTGTGGCGTGGGGCAACTCTGCGGCCGTGCCCGGGATACAGGGCGTCCCTCCTCTGCTCCACTGCGTCCAGGAGCGCCTACACATCGCGTGACTCGAACCTCGGGGCTGAGCGACGGCCAGCCATCCAGTCGGGTGTTGCGGTCTGGTGTTCCGGTTGGGTGGGGGGGAGCAGCGCGGCCTTATGAGCCGTCACGCCGTGCGGCGCGTATGACGCTGCACGGCGTGAACCACTGCGCAAGCGCGGATCCCGTTACATCGCTGCTAGCCCATTTCGGGCCGGAGACTTTCGCCCCATTTTTCCGACGTGACGCAAGTCGTATTTGCGCCATTTTTTGCGCCGATCGGCGGACTTTCCGCCGATAACGGAGAATTTCGCCCCTGGTTTGTGCTCCAGAGAATACTCGTATGCAGCAAGCAACAAAGCCCAGCGCTGGATCCGTGCAGAAGCAATGGGCGGTATTGGCTTATCCTCTCTGAAAAGTCCCAGCAGGGGCTTATGATCAGTCACGATGGTGAAATGGCGGCCGTACACATACTGGTGGAAGCGTTTTACCGCGAAAACCACTGCCAGGCCCTCCTTCTCGATCTGCGCGTACTTTTTCTCCGCTGCAGTCAATGTGCGGGAGGCGAAAGCTATCGGTCGCTCGGCCCCGTTCTCCATCTTGTGGGACAGGACGGCCCTAATAACACGGTAACACGGACTGCAACACGGTGCAGTTAAATGATCAAGCATACACCAAACGTAGGCGTTGGTTCAATAAGATTTATTGAACTTCAGTAACGAAGCACACAGCTGCCTGTGGATTGACTCTCTACTCCTCTGAGTAAACTAATATTTACTATCGAGACCAGGCTAGCTCTGATCCACGTGTAGAAGCTGTTGAATGATTTGTACACCCTGACTGTCACTACAGTTGTCACCAGTGGAAAGAGGCAGAGTGCTGATGCCTCGTGTGTTTTATTGTTGGAAGCCCCCCTCTGGTGTTCTGTCTGGTGATTGGTCTTGTTCTGTTCTGTATGTTGATTGGCTCACCTGGGTGTCTGTCACTGCCTGCAAGACAGGCAGACCTCATGATGTGTATGGGTGCACATTATGACATCCCCCCTTTTAAAAAAAAATTGTCGGCTGCTTAGAGCATATATGACACATTTACAAAAGTAACTATATACAGCAATTGGTGAGTAAATGGATATGTACATGTGAGGTGTCTAATGTGCAGAAACATAACAGTATATATACAAAGGAACTATTTATAAGTCCAGTCGTTGGGGCTGTCGTCGGATTCTTGTGGACCGCCTGAGATGTGGAGGCGGGGATGATGGTGTCTTGACAGGTTGGCACGCAGCCAGATTGGCGGTCTCGTGAAGCGAGGTGTCTGGATAAGGCAGAACGACATCTGGGAATGTGAGATCCGGTGGTGGGCAGGCAGGTTTGCGTAGTGCCCTTTTGTTGCGCCTGACAATAGATCCATCAGCCATGCGAACCACAAACGACCTGGGAGCTGCCTGTCGAACATCAACAGCTGGAGCTGACCAGCCTCCACCAGGCAACTTGATGCGAACAGCGTCCTTCAGAGAGAGCACGGGCAGATCAGTAGCATGAGCATTGTATGTCAGCTTCTGCCGGGTTCTGATCTGCTGCATCTTTTGCAGCACTGGAAGGTGATCCAGGTCAGGTAAATGAATGGTCAGAACAGTCACCCGCAGGTTACGATTCATAAGGAGCTGTGCCAATGGACAGAGGGGTTGCCCTGTATGGCAGAAGAGCAAGATTGAAGCCTGAAGCTGAATCCGCAGCCTTACAGAGCCTCTGCTTCATGATATGGACCCCTTTTTCGACCTTCCCGTTAGATTGCGGGTAATGTGGTCTCGAGGTGATATGCTGGAACTGGTATTGCTTTGCGAAGTTGGACCATTCTTGACTATAGAAACAGGGACCGTTGTCGCTCATAACCGTGAGCGGAATTCCATGCCTGGCAAATGCCTCCTTGCAGGCCTTTATGACAGTCCTGGATGTTAGGTCAGACAGTTTCACTACCTCGGGGTAACTGGAGAAGTAATCAATTATCAGGACGTAGTCACGCCCGTTGGCATGAAAAAGGTCAATGCCGACCTTAGACCACGGAGAGGTCACGATCTCGTGCTGCAGGAGTGTTTCTTTGGGCTGAGCAGGCTGGAAGTGCTGGCAGGTCGCGCAATTGAGGACGACGTTCGATATATCCTCATTGATGCCGGGCCAATAGACAGCCTGCCGGGTCCTGCGCCTGCACTTCTCAATACCAAGGTGCCCCTCGTGTATCTGCGTGAGCACCAAGCTCTGGAGGCTGCGCGGAATGACGATGTGATCCAATTTCAGGAGGATCCCCTCGACAACAGTTAGGTCATCCTTTACATTGTAGTATTGGGGGCATTGCCCTTCCTGCCAGCCATTCGTGAGGTGATGTATGACCCGCTGCAGAAGAGGGTCCTTGGCGGTCTCTTCTCGAATGATGACGAGTCGTTCATCAGATGTCGGGAGGGTGCTGGCACACAGTTGCACCTGTGCCTCAATGTCGTGTATGAAGTCTACCTGCTCACATGGCGAGGTGATGGCATGCGACAGGGCATCCGCGATGATCAGCTCCTTTCCAGGTGTGTAAACCAGTTCAAAATCATACCTGCGGAGTCAAAGGAGAATGTGCTGGAGCCTGGGTGTCATGTCATTTAAGTCCTTGTGTATAATGTGCACTAGGGGTCTGTGATCCGTCTCTACTGTAAAGGTCGGGAGACCATAGACATAATCGTGGAATTTCACGATGCCAGTGAGAAGGCCCAGGCATTCTTTCTCTATTTGAGCATATCGTTGCTTAGTGGGGGTCATGGCCCTTGACAACAAACAAAGAACAAAGAAATGTACAGCACAGGAACAGGCCCTTCGGCCCTCCAAGCCCGTGCCGACCATGCTGCCCGACTAAACTACAATCTTCTACACTTCCTGGGTCCGTATCCTTCTATTCCCATCCTATTCATATATTTGTCGAGATGCCCCTTAAATGTCCCTATCGTCCCTGCTTCCACTACCTCCTCCGGTAGCGAGTTCCAGGCACCCACTACCCTCTGCGTAAAAAACTTGCCTCGTACATCTACTCTAAACCTTGCCCCTCTCACCTTAAACCTCTGCCCCCTAGTAATTGACCCCTCTACCCTGGGGAAAGCCTCTGACTATCCAGTCAGTGACGCGTAGGTCACTGGAGCCCAGGACGAGGTGTCGACCTTCTGGAGGAGCACTGCCCCAAAGCCATCCTGGCTGGCATCTGTGGAGATTTTATTCTCCCTCGCTGGGTCAAAAAAAGCTCGGACAGGAGTGGTGGTCAGCATCGCTTTCAACTCAAGCCACTCTGCTTGATGTGCGGGTAGCCACTGTAAAGTGATGGACTTCTTCACCAGGTGCCTGAGGGCCGTGGTGTGTAATGCGAGGTTGGGAATGAACTTCCCCCCAAAATTTACCATCCCCAGGAAGCGGAGGACCACCTTCTTGTCCTCTGGGGTCTTCATTGTGTTGATGGCCTTGACTTTGTCCGAGGCTGGTTGCACGCTCTGCTGGGAGATCTGATCACCCAGAAACTTAATTGATGACATGCCAAAGGAGCATTTGGTTTTATTTAATTTCAGGCCATTGGCATGTATGTGCCTGAAGACTTGTTGCAGACTAGAAATATGTTCCTCCGGGATCGTGGACCATATGGTGACTTTGTCAACATAAACCCGCACACCGTCAATGCCCTCTAGCATTTGCGCCATTATTCAAAGATTTCGGAGGCCGAAACAATACCAAACGGCATGCGGTTGTAGCAATATCTTCTGAAGGGTGTATTAAACGTGCAGAGCTTCCTGCTGGACTCATCCAGTTGTATCTGCCAGAAGCCACGCGATGCATCCAGCTTTGTAAAGAATTTGGCATGTGCCATCTCACTTGGCTGCTCCTTCCGCTTTGGGATCGGGTAGTGTTCCCTCATAATGTTGCGGTTCAGATCCTTGGGATCGATACAAATGCGCAGTACTCCAGAGGGCATCTTGACATAGACCATCGAGCTGACCCAGTCAGTTGGTTGCATCACCTTGGATATTATTCCCTGATCTTGGAACTCCTGCAGCTGTGCCTTTAGACGGTCTTTTAGGGGCGCCGGCACCCGGCGTGGCGTATGGATGACAGGCGTGGCATCAGGCCTGAGCAGAATTTTATAGAGTCGCTATTCCCGCCTTAAGTCGGCAGAGCAGTACCTGCGCAGTATAATCTTCATTCTCCCGACCGCAGTGCGCATGCGTGGGATCCCTGAAAAGCGTGCAACACATCCGGATATTGCAATAGTAGCTCCTCAATGTCGGCCTGCAGAGTGCTGTTGGCAGAGGACATGGCATGTACACGCTGGACGAGATGGAGTAGCTTGCACGCATGGGCACCAAGCAGAGAAGCCTTGCCGGGCTTGACGATCTCAAACCGCAAAGTGGCCTTGATGGCCTTGTTGGATTTATGCAGGTGACAGGACCCTAATGCAGTGATGGCATTGCCATTGTAGTCGAGCAACTGGCAGGCCGGTGGAAGAATTGTTGGCTGCCTTTGGATACGAGCAAGATCTGCTTGGGAGATTAGATTGGCCGAAGCACCGGTGTCCAGTTTGAACCAGATGCTGCAATCGTTGACTTGTGCTGTGGCACGTCACACATCCCCAGAATCCACATTGAGGATGGGTGTGTGTGTTGCTGAATGCGAGGAGGCCTTGTCATGCATGGTAATGATGCCCACTCGATATGGGGACTCCGGGCAGTCATCCTCTGGATCCGTGATGGGATCAGGTTCCAAATCCAGCAGCCCTTGCTGCACACTTCGAACGCGTCTGCGTTGGAACTGGGATCGCTGGCCCCCTATCGGAGGTGCAGATCTGCACAAAGCCGCATAATGGCCAAGCTTCTTGCAGTTGAGACATCGCCTGCGTCTTGCAGGGCATTGCCGCTTTAAATGAGCGGTGCCGCAGTTGGGGCACGTCATCACGTCAACGTCGTGACGCTCGGTGCGTCTTCGCACATGCGCAGTGCGGTCAGCCGCCGCTCGGACCTGCGCAGTATAATCTTCATTCTCCCGACCGCAGTGCGCATGCGTGGGATCCCTGAAAAGCGTGCAAAATGGCCGCCTTCATCGATGCTCAGGCGCCGCTATCGGGCGATGGCTTGTACACTCTCAGCCTCGTGGGTGGCAAGTTGGTCCTGCTCTGCCGACTTAAGGCGGGAATAGCGACTTTTTACCTGTTCGTGGACTTTGCACGTCTCGATGGCCACTGGCAGGGCCATATTTTTTATTTTTAGGAGCTGTTCCCGCAGGGCATCAGAGTGGACGCCTAACACGATCTGATCCCTGATGAGGGAGTCAGCGGTGTCACCGCAGTTGCAGGATTGCGCTAGAATGCGTAGATGAGTGAGAAAGGACTGGAAAGGCTCATCCATATTCTGAAGGCGCTGCTGGAAGATATAATGCTCAAACCTTTTGTTTGTCTCGACCTCACAGTGACTGTCGAATTTGGCTAAGACGGGCTGGAACTTGGTCTTGTCCTCACCGTCGGCAAAAGTGAGCGAATTGAAGATTTGGATGGCCTGGTCCCCCGCAGTCGATAGTAGCAGCGCGATTTTTCGGGCACCGGACACACTTTCGAGGCCTCAAGGTGTAGACTGAATTTCTGCTTGAAGACCCGTCAGTTGGCGCTAAGGTTCCCAGAGATCCGGAGCTGTGGAGGTGCTGGGATCTTTTCCATGTCGCTGGAAGGCAGTTGCTGGTCGTCAGTGAATTTTCGAATGTAAATTACTTAGAAGCAGTAGCCACTCCTGGCATCATGTCGTGTTATTCACCCTGGGGTAACACAGACTCCAACACGATGCAGTTAAATTATCAAGATACACCAAACGTAGGCGTTGGTTTAATAAGATTTATTGCACTTCAGTAACGAAGCACACAGCTGCCTGTGGATTGACTCTCTACTACTCTAAGTAAACTAACATTAACTATCTAGACCAGGCTAGCTCTGGTCCACGTGTAGAAGGTGTTGAATGATTTGTACACCCTGACTGTCACTACAGTTGTCACCAGTGGAAAGATGCAGAGTGCTGATGCCTCATGTGTTTTATAGTTGGAAGCCCCCCTCTGGTGCTCTGTCTGGTGATTGGTCGTATTCTGTTCTGTATGTTCATTGGCTCACCTGGGTGTCTGTCACTACCTGCTTTTACCTCATGGTGTGCATGGGTGCATATTATGACCGACTTCAGGATGCAAAGTACTGTACACACCCTTGTCAACATCTACGGGGCCGAGGTGGAGATGGTTAGCAGTTTCCAATTCCTAGGGGTTCACATCTCCAAAAATCTGTCCTGGTCCACCCACGTCGATGCTACCACCAAGAAAGTACAACAGCGCCTATACTTCCTCAGGAAACTAAGGAAATTCGGCATGTCCACATTAACCCTTACCAACTTTTACAGGTGCACCATGGAAAGCATCCTGTCTGGCTGCATCACAGCCTGGTACGGCAACTGCTCGGCCCAGGACCGCAAGAAATTCAGAGAGTCGTGAACACCGCCCAGTCCATCACACGAACCTGCCTCCCATCCATTGACTCTATTTATACCTCCCGCTGCCTGGGGAAAGCGGGCAACATAATCAAAGACCCCTCCCACCCGGCTTACTCACTCTTCCAACTTCTTCCATCGGGCAGAAGATACAGAAGTCTGAGAACACGCACGAACAGACTCAAAAACAGCTTCATCCCTGCTGTTACCAGACTCCTAAATGACCCTCTTATGGACTGACCTCATTAAAACTACACCCTGTATGCTTCATCCGATGCCGGTGCTTATGTAGTTACATTGTGTACCTTGTGTTGCCCTATTCTGTATTTTCTTTTATTCCCTTTTCTTCCCATGTACTTAATGATCTGTTGAGCTGCTCGCAGAAAAATACTTTTCACTGTACCTCGGTACACGTGACAATAAACAAATCCAATCCAATCCAATCATAATCATGAACAATTTTAACAGATGAGATGAGGAGAATTTGCTTGGAAACAGGCCACAGCATGCAGACATTTTGCATGATCTTGTTGTAAAGTGAAAGGTGGGAAAATGTACCCCAACTAACCTTGACCAGTTTGCAGTAACCTTTTTCAACTCAGGCACGTTAAGATAGACAAAGGGGACAAGACTCAGATGAAGGTACAGCTTCCGAGGATTCGCTGTACCCTATCCACAGGTCCCTGTCACCGTGTCTGAATTGTTCATCTGAAAAGACTGGTAATAACTGTTCAATGAGGCTGGGACAGGCTGTTCCTCAGTCTTTGAGGGTTGGCTGATGTTTCAGGATCTGCAGTCGTTGATTTGGGCTTCCCCTCTCACCTAGGGCTTGTTCTGGTCTTCAGGGATGGCCTTCTGGGTCAGGTCAGTCTGATGATGCTCACCATGAGGTACAAGGAGCTGGAGATGCTGTGCTGCTTGGTCACCAGTCGAAGGTGCTCTCTGAAGACACCGTTGTAGAAGGTGAAAAAAGCAGAGCATGCTGGGGCTCCATGTTGCCCCTTTTATCCCCCTCTTTGTGCCTTTTTCAAAGATGCTGTGGCCAGTGTCCAATACTAGCATCAAATGGGGACATGAAGGTCCAATTTGGTGACTACCTTCCATATTTGGTGGTCGCAGAACATGATTTTGAACGTTCATCTGTAAAGTGCTTTCCTTGACATGCTATGCCTCTGGCCTCATACTAATCTGGGTGCCATCAAGTTTGCACAGCATTCTTCTGTCAAAGCAGCTTCACTGGAGGTGTAAACAATGGTTCGTTCTGAAACAAAATTTGAAATACTCAGTCATAAAAGGGAAAGATTTCTTTGTTGCTTGTTCAAACGATTGATAGTGCCATACTTTCTAACACATCGGAAGGGAGGAAGTGTAGACCCTCGAAGCCAAGATCCAAAATTGGCGGAACATCAGACACCATGGACACATTTGATGAGGGTAATTAAAATGGAATTCAAAGAAAACAAAATTCCAATTGTTTTCAATAGCTAATCAGACACCGGAGGACAAATATTTCCCAGCTTAGTTGGCCGTAAAACCTTTATGCTGCCGCAAAGTTTTGTTCACCCAGCAAAACCGTGGGTGGCATGGTAGCACAGCGGTTAGCACTGTTGCTTCACAGTGCCAGTATCCCAAGTTCGATTCCCGGCTTGGGCCACTGTCTGTGCGGAGTCTGCACGTTTTCCCCGTGTCTGCATGGGTTTCCTCCGGGTGCTCCAGTTTCCTCCCACAAGTCCCGGTAATTTGGACATTCTGAATTATTCCTCTTTACACCCGAACAGGCGCCAGAGTGTGGTGACTAGGGGCTTTTCACAGTAACTTTGCAGTGTTAAAGTAAGCCTACTTGTGACAATAAATTATTATTATAAAACCGGGAGACAGTCCTTCAGTAAATTAATGAAAATTTTAGAGGGACATTTCTCTCCCATACCGTTGTTGATTGCAGATAGGTTCCAATTCCACCATCATAGTCAGGAAGAAGGTGAAACCATTTTACAATTCGTAGTGTCTTTAAGAAGATTAGCTCGAGATTGTGAATTTGGTACAACACTTTGTTAAAATAGCTTTAATCAAACAAGATATTCCGAAAAAACGAAGTCACCAACAATACAGGAAATCAGGAAATCCAAACACAAGATTATACACAGACTACACCCAGCCAATCGCCTGTCCCCCTCCCCCCTACAAAGAAAACAAAGCCTTAACCAAAAGACAACACCCCCCCACCCCTCCCACCAACAGCTGACAATAACCAGCTCCATGAAAAAGGAGATAAAAGGCTGCCACCACAAGTTGAACCCTTACACTGCCCCCCCACCCCCCATGCTATACTTGATCTTCTCAAGATACAGAAATATCATGTGGCCATCTAAAATGGCCGCCCGCAAAGGATAATGTGAATTATGGTCAGATTGGGACACAGACGATACACAGCTCGTGTGTATTGTGTGAAGGAAACAAGACCTATACAGAGACTTGCACCTGCCAAAGGTCAATCACATATCTCCCCAGGACAATGGGACTCAGATTGAAACATAACAGTAGTAACAGACTCGGGAACGCCTATTCACCTTATTTGGGACTGCCAACGTGCTTGGACAATAACAACCATGACCCGCCCAGCTATCAAGTTACCCACCCCTAATTGGCCAGAATCGATTTGGGTGATCAAAACCTTATTGATCCATTGGATCCTGAGTTGGGACCGCCCGAAAGAGCGCGAAAGATCGGTGGATACGAGGAACTGCGTGACCAACGCTTGCTCTCTTTTGGGACCGGCCTCTGCCCCACCAACTGTAGCATATCGACCAGCCAAGTTCAAGGACCCGCGATCGCTACCATAAGGACAAGCCTCAGCCCAGGCGTACCTGACAACTTCCAGCTGCCTCACGTGGGGAACCATAAAGGCCTTATCTATCCTGCACAGAGCCAGTCACTTGAAAGTTAAGTAAAGGTCATTCAAGCCGTTAAGTATAGTTTAATGTGTAGTAGCGTGTAGGTTATTAAGTATAGAACCAAGCCTATGTTTAATAATAAACAATAACTGAACTAATATACTGGTTGTGTGGTCATTTGTCCAATACACAGAACGTACTCGTGTCTTGTGGTTATTAATAAGGATAAAAGAAGTCGACAACCATCAGGGCCCCAGCCAGGCCAAAGCCTTTGGCGGCAAGGGGACCTCCACACAAGCAAAACATTTGCTCTGAACATTTCGCGAGGCAAAGCTAGGACACGTGCCTTTGTCCACGTCTGCAGCATTGGCAAGTTCGATACTCCAAAAATGGCCACCAATGGGTACAACTCCAGCTGAACGCCCCAAATCCCTGACATTGTATCAAAAGAGGAGAGCCAGAAACTAACGAGCTTGGGGAAAGACCAAGCATGTGCATGTGATTCGCTGGCCCTCTCGAGCACCCCTCACATTTATTCTCCATCCTTGAGAAGAACTCATACGTGCCCTGATCAGGTGTGCCCTGCCTTGAACTGGTTCAGGCTCAACATCACACATGAGAAGATGAAGTTGACCCTGTTCAGAGCCTCACTCACAACCCCCCTCAAAGACCAAACCCAGCTCACCCTCCCAATTCACTTTTACTTCACCGAAGCCTGCTCCTTCAATAATACCTGCCCATAAATATTAAAATCTTACCCTCCCCTAACTCGGCTAAGGAGAGGGCCCTGTCCAAAAGCAATGGCGGCGGTCCCAGAGGAAATGAAGGAAGCTCCTTACATATAAAATTGCGCACTGTTTAAATGCTGCCTAAACTGATTCCAAATCCTCAAAGTGGATATCACCAGCAGGCCCGAAGAGAATCTTGCAGGGAGAAACGAGAGTGGAGCAGTAACCAGGGCCCTCCTCCATCTGCCCCATTTAGAATTTAGATCCCTGAACCACCGCAACTTAGCAATATTTGCCGCCTACTAGTAACATAACAGATTTGGTAGTGCCAACCCCCCAACTGCCTATCCCTTTGCAGAAATGTCCTATGAATCCGAGGGGTCTCACCAGTCCTAACAAAAGTAGATATCAATCTATTAACCCTGGAAAAGAAAGACTGGAGTCACTGGAACAAAAACAAAAACATTGGCCGAATATTCAACTTCACTGTCTATACCCTTCTCGCTCAGGTAATGGGAGGCCATCCCACTTTTGAAATCAGCCTTCACCCCATCCGCCAGGCTAGCAAAATTAAGTTTGTCAGGATCCTCCTGTTTAAATCTTGTTTGTTCCCTGCTTACCTTTATTTTTGGTTATTTTGGGTATTACAATTAGCGTACATGGACAAGTAATGGGATCTATGCTGTAAGATGAATTTCACCTTTGATTCGAGTGGCTGGTAAACTGAGGGTTAGCCTATGACCCTGGGACAAATCGGGATGTGATGTAGCGATTTTAAATCAGTGATGACACAGCTTGATGTACTTGGCTGGCAGCCAATAAGCTGGTTCAACTTGTCGGGCCTTTGCTTATACTCAATGCTGACTGGTGCTGACTGCTCCAGAATGTTCTGCAGAGCGAGGAAGATTCATCTTTCAGTTCTAAAAATTCAGCCACAGAGCAAGACGTCTGCTGGAGCTTTCTGAAGGAAAACAGATCCATCCAACGTTTCCTCTCCATCCAGCCTGTGAATGTTTAACTCCTGAAGGGAATTCTTTGGGGTTCTCTCCCTGAAATGTTAACCAACCTCTTTAGGTCTCGTGGAAGCTAATTCTCTGATGCTTTGTTTTTCCTCAGAAAAACTGGGGGACTTTTGGTGAGCCTGGAAATCAGTTAAGTTTAAAATACAGCTGGGAAAAAGGTGAGACCGAGAACTTTAAGAATCAAACTGGCCTGCGGATGTCCCTTTGAATGAAGGCCCAGGATAATAAAAGTTAAAGTGACTCCCCCAGAGGAAACCTTACAACCTGGAAGTACTGATTGAATATCCCTGCCAGAAGATTCTCATTAGCAATCTAATCGATGTTTTTGATCACTAAGTCTCCTGGGAGAAGAGTATGCTGTAATGACCTTTACATCAGAAACAAGGACACTTGTTTAAACTCATTGTTTAAACGCATTAAACTCATATTTAATTTCATTTTCATTCCTATTATTTTTCCCTATTATTGTTTTGTGTGCGTTTGGGTAGAGGGCAGGATGGTAAAGGGGGGAGAGTAGTAGATCTAGGACAAACAGAGTTATTATCTCTGGGTTGTTACCCATGCCACGTGATAGCGAGACAAGGAAAATAGGGAGAGAGAGGAGTTGAACACATGGCTACAGGGATGGTGCAGGAGGGAGAGTTTCAGATTTCTGGATAATTGGGGCTCATTCTGGGGTCAGTGGGACCTCTACAAACGGGATGGTCCACACTGGACCAGAGGGGTGCCAATATCCTGGGGGGAAATTTGCTAATGCTCTTCGGGAGGGTTTAAACCAGTTCAGCAGGGGCTTGGGAACTTGAATTGTAGCTCCAGGAGGTTGAGAGTAGTGAAGTCATGAGTAAGGTTTCAAAGTTGCAGAAGTGTACCGACAGGCAGGAAGGTGGTTTAAAGTGTGTCTTCTTCAATGCCAGGAGCATCCGGAATAAGGTGGGTGAATTTGCGGCATGGATTGGTACCTGGGACTTCGATGTTGTGGCCATTTCGGGGACATGGATAGAGCAGGGACAGGAATGGTTGTTGCAGGTGCCAGGGTTTAATTATTTCAGTAAGCTCTGGGAAGGTGGTAAAAGAGGGAGAGGGGTGGCATTGTTAGTCAAGGACAGTATTACGGTGGCAGAAAGGACGTTTGATGAGGACTCGTCTACTGAGGTAGTATGGGCTGAGGTTAGAAACAGGAAAGGAGAGGTCACCCTGTTAGGGATTTTCCATAAGCCTCCGAAAAGTTCCAGAGATGTAGAGGAAAGGATTGCAAAGATGATTCTGGATAGGAGCGAAAGCAACAGGGTAGTTGTTATGGGGGACTTTAACTTTCCAAATATTGACTGGAAATGCTATAGTTCGAGTACTTAAATGGGTCTGTTTTTGTCCAATGTGTGCAGGAGGGTTTCCTGACACAGTATGTAGATAGGCCAACAAGAGGCGAGGCCATATTGGATTTGGTACTGGGTAATGAACCAGGACAGGTGTTAGATTTGGAGGTAGGTGAGCACTTTGGTAATAGTGACCACAATTCGATTAAGTTTACTTTAGTGATGGCTGGGATAGGTATATACCGCAGGGCAAGTGTTATATCTAGGGGAAAGGTAATTATGATGCGATGAGGTAAGACTTAGGATGCATCGGATGGAGAGGAAAACTGCAGAGGATGGGCACAATGGAAATGTGGAGCTTGTTCAAGGAACAGCTACTACGTGTCCTTGATAAGTAGGTATCGGTCAGGCAGGGAGGAAGTGGTTGAGCAAAGGAACCGTGGTTTACTAAAGCAGCCAAAACACTTGTCAAGAGGAAGAAGGAGGCTTATGTAAAGATAAGACATGAAGGTACAGTTAGGGCGCTCGAGAGTTACAAGTTAGCTAGGAAGGACCTAAAGAGAGAGCTAAGAAGAGCCAGGAGGAGAAATGAGAAGCCTTTGGCAGGTAGGATCAAGGATAACCCGAAAGCTTTCTATAGATATGTCAGGAATAAATGAATGACTAGGGTAAGAGTAGGGCCAGTCAAGGACAGTAGTGGGAAGTTGTGCTTGGAGTCCGAGGAGATAGGAGAGGTGCTAAATGAATATTTTTTGTCAGTATTCACACAGGAAAAAGACAATGTTGTCGAGGAGAATACTGAGATTCAGGCTACTAGACTAGAAGGGCGTGAGGTTCATAAGGAGGAGGTGTTAGCAATTCTGGAAAGTGTTAAAATAGATAAGTTCCCTGGGCCGGATGGGATTTATCCTCGGATTCTCTGGGAAGCTAAGGAGGAGATTGCTGAGCCTTTGGCTTTGATCTTTAAGTCATCTTTGTCTACAGGAATAGTGCCAGAAGACTGGAGGATAGCAAATGTTGTCCACTTGTTCAAGAAAGGGAGTAGAGACAACCCGGTAACTATAGACCAGTGAGCCTTACTACTGTTGTGGGCAAAATCTTGGAAAGGTTTATAAGAGATAGGATGTATAATCATCTGGAAAGGAATAATTTGATTAGAGATAGTCAACACGGCTTTGTGAAGGGTAGGTCGTGCCTCACAAATCTTATTGAGTTCTTTGAGAAGGTGACCAAACAGGTGGATGAGGGTAAAGCAGTTGATGTGGTGTATATGGATTTCAGTAAAGCATTTGATAAGGTTCCCCATGTAGGCTATTGCAGAAAATATGGAGGCATGGGATTCAGGGTGATTTAGCAGTTTAGATCAGAAATTGGGTAGCTGGAAGAAGACAAAGGGTGGTGGTTGATGGGAAATGTTCAGACTGGAGTCCAGTTACTAGTGGTGTACCACAAGGATCTGTTTTGGGGGCGCTGCTGTTTGTCATTTTTATAAATGACCTGGAGGAGGGCGTAGAAGGATGGGTGAGTAAATTTGCAGATGACACTAAAATCGGTGGAGTTGTGGACAATGCGGAAGGATGTTACAAGTTACAGACGGACATAGATAAGCTGCAGCGCTGGGCTGAGAGGTGGCAAATGGAGTTTAATGCAGAAAAGTGTGAGGTGATTCATTTTGGAAGGAATAACAGGAAGACAGAGTACTGGGCTAATGGTAAGATTCTTGGCAGTGTGGATGAGCAGAGAGATCTCGGTGTCCATGTACATAGATCCCTGAAACTTACCACCCAGGTGGTTGAGAGGGTTGTTAAGAAGGCGTACGGTGTGTTAGCTTTTATTGGTAGAGGGATTGAGTTTCGGAGCCATGAGGTCATGAGCTGTACAAACCTCTGGTGCAGCCACATTTGGAGTATTGCGTGCAATTCTGGTCACCGCATTATAGGAAGGATGTGGAAGCATTGGAAAGGGTGCAGAGGAGATTTACCAGAATGTTGCCTGGTATGAAGGGACGATCTTATGAGGAAAGGCTGAGGGACTTGATGCTGTTTTCGTTAGAGAGAAGAAGGTTAAGAGGTGACTTAATTGAGGCATACAAGATGATCAGAGGATTGGATAGGGTGGACACTGAGAGCCTTTTTCCTCGGATAGTGATGTCCAGCACAAGGGGACATAGCTTTAAATTGAGGGGAGATAGATAGAAGACAGATGTCAGAGGTAGGTTCTTTACTCAGAGAGTAGTAAGGGCGTGGAATGCCCTGCCTGCAACAGTAGTGGACTTGCCAACACTAAGGGCATTCAAATGGTCATTGGTAGACATATGGATGATAAGGGAATAGTGTGGATGGGCTTTAGTGTGGTTTCACAGATCGGCGCAACATCAAGGGCTGAAGGGCCTATACTGCGCTGTAATGTTCTATGTTCTATGTTCTAACTGACCATTATTATGATAGAATTTTTGCATATTTCAACTTTGTTCCTATTATAAATAAACCGTTGTTGTGTTTAAGTTACAAACCTGCTGGCTCATAACTTATTGAGCCGTCAAGGGGCCATCGATTCTGCAAATTTTAAGCAAACTATTGGTTACTTAGCTTGTGTTGGTACTCTTGAGTCTGTGTGGGGTATAATCGACCATGCACTAGCCCAGGGTGTTGTAACAAGTTTTTCAAGCAAGGCCAAGTCATGGCCACCCAGATTCCCAGATAAGGAAGCTAGTCCTGACGGAACTAAATAGCAGCCTCCCCACCTGATCAATTCCCCTCCCCGGGGGTTTCCTGGAAAACATTCACTCTTGCCCAGATTCAGCTTGTATCCTGAGAAGGAGCCAAAATTCTAAGCAACTTCATTATCTCCTCCACTCTTGGAGGGTGGGCCAGTGTTATGTAGCAACAAATCATCCATATATAAGGACACTCTATTCTCCCGTCCCCCATGCTATATTCCCCCTCCATCTGGTAGACTACCTCAATGCGATGGCCAGAAGCTTGATTGCCAAGGCAATCAAAGGAGGAAACAATGGGTACCCCTACCTTGTACCCCTGTTCAGTTGAAAATATCCGAAGCTCAGGGCATTAGTATGCACATTAGCGGTCAGAGCCCTATACAAAAGCCTAATCCAAGATATAAATTTTGGTCCAAAGCCAAATTGCCTAAGGATTTCTAATGGGTAACCCCACTCAACCCTATCAAACGCTTTCTCAGCATCCATCGAAATAATCAGCTCTGGCTCAGTCCCTAAGGAAGGCAAAAACACCTAACAATCTTCTAATATTTGCCGACAACTGCCGGCCCTTAACAAAACAATTGTTGTAATTGCAATAATTAAGTAAAGAGGGAGGGGTGTTACGGATCTGGGAATATATTCTTGCTGTTTGTGTGTCACGTGATGTGTAGTGATGTCAGCAGAGTGTTTGTGTGGCCTTTGGGCAGATCAACATCTTGATTATATGAATGACACCCTTAATAGACCTTTCATTGTGTTTTACAAGAATCCGAGTGTGGGCACCTCCATATCTTTTCTCTTTGCGGCAACAAAGAAAGACACCAGTTAGTCACAATTTGTCTGTGACTCGTGTTCGCAAAATTTCTCTTGTGGCTCAGATTTCTTTCCAATCTTTACCTCCAATTAACATTTCTTTGAGCCATTATACAATGACACAAATGAACCACATAGCAAGGGAAAGATTGACTGGTCAGCATGTGATTGACTTGGTAGTGCATATGCTAAAGGACACCTCATTGACAGTTCATGGCTAATGGTGTGCCATTAGCGTGGAGAATGGCAGCAATAACATTTTAACATGACCTTTGCGTTACTGCGCATTATTGAGTAAGTCTCTGCACTTCCCAAACTTGAACTAAGTGCAATGAAAGTATCCAGTTACAATGGTTGTTATGCTGTAAAAAAAAAAAAATTCTGAAATTGATGTCTTCCATTTTATTGGATTATAGCCAGGTTCTTCGAAGAGGTGGTTAGAAATGTTTTTGCCTTCGGATAACAGCAAGAACAAGCAACATATCACATAGATCCGGAGCAGTGAGTAATGAATTCACTCCTTTAATCTCTGAGATTGTGTCCAATTGCACTTGGGTAAGATAGTCAGTGTACATATTTAACTGTGTTCCAAGATACCCATTGGGCTTTTGTGAAAATTTCACAGTTAGCTGGCTATCTATATTGGCCACAGATGAGTGAACTACTGATGGCCATTAATTTGAGAATTACATATACAGGGGAAAAACAGAGTAACCTTTTCTCCCTCTTCAGCATCTAACTTGTCAGCCGTGTGCGTGGATGAGATGGCACCTCTAACTACGTCAGAACCCAGGAATATATCATTTGCATGCTCTTCCTAGTCAGGAAGTACTTCATGACACAGAGCTGCTTTCTTTCCACCCAGCCCAAGAATAAAGGGGAAGAAAAGGACAGACCACACTGTTGAAAAACGGCACCAAGTTAATTTTGGACAAAATATTGTCAGCGTGGATAAGTAGATATTGGAAGACTGCAGTGTGCAGAATTGATTTTTTTTTTCACCATGAATTCATTTTCAGTGTGTGGACTGCTGTTTAATTTTATTTATTTTGAATATGTGACTAGATTTTATCTTGGTTTTGAAAGCCTGCTGTGGATTAATACGGTTAATGTACTGTTCCTTTGTGAGCCACCTTTCAGCTATCTTACCAGAATCATTAATCCTTTAAAAATATGGGTTAGGCCTCTGTTAAAATGGCAACAAAGGGACTGTCTTCCTTCCAGTAGTTCACGTTGGTTATATTTCCCCACAGGCAAAGAAAGACTTCGACTACTTCTACATCAATTGTTTACGCATGAATCTAGAACAGGAGGTTATTAAATCGTGGAGTAATGAACCGAGCTGAACCTGATCCTGTCCTTATCTAAGACATACACGTAAGGCTTCTAGCAGGAGACAATGAATAAATGAAAGTGTTAGTCCAGGATGCTTTCCGTTATTCCCCGCACATCCTTCCACCACACTCCCTTCCCCCGCCTTTGCTGGGGAAAACTGATCTCAAATATAACCCCTTTCACTTCCATCCTGCGGTTATACTTTTAATAAATGGCACAATCAGAGATGAATTTGAAGGAGAATTAACAAAATCTAAGTTGCAAAACTTCCTTTTCTCTTTTTGGCAAATATTTAAAAAGGCTTATTTCTTACCTTGGTGCCATTTTTAGTAGGAACTCTGATATTGACCCTGTTATCAACAACCTGCCACAGGGGAAGAAATATACAATTAATTTTCTTATAAAGCCCTCTAACATGTGGCAGTCCTGCGATCCTGCCAGAGCCGTTGTTATGCTCAGAAGCAGATGAGCCCTCGTCGATAAAAAGGTCATGGCAGGTGTCCTAAGGACGGGGTAAAGGCAAGAAGAATTGACGGAAACAGTGTACCGAATTACCCATCAATCAATTAATGCATAAGCCAACAGAAGACTGAGAATGTATTAAATCTACATTAACAAAAATGCATCCAGCTTCTTGAAGCCATTATCTTGCCCGAGTAAATTGCATTAAAAACTCAGCAGGCTTATGTGTGGGACTGTGATTGACGTGTATGTAAAAGAGAATACTGTAACTCCTAATTTTATCCTGCAGAAATCAAATGGGGGAGTGGTGGGGTGGTGGTAGTAGTGGTGTAATGTCTGGAATTATATCTCATGCTAATCAGATTTCTGTTGTCTTCATGCCGGGTGATTAGTGTTCTTAAACAGCTGCTCCAAAATGTTTACACGGGTATTTACACTGTAATATTCTGTAGGGCTGTCTTCATGGTTCCTTGATTCTTAATTACTTATCAATGATTTTCTCTTTCTCCATTGGCAGTCAGTAAGGTGTGTTTCCTTTTACATTTAACAGCAGTCGCTCTGTAACCTCAGGCTGATGTTTGTCCAACGGATATTTTACCTCACAGCGTGTTCTGAGTGGTGGAAAGATACCCGATTTACATGGAGGCTATTAAAATCCGCTTTGCTGGGAATTTTTCAGCTGAGAACTCATTATGATTCTCATTCAATGCAATTGTTTAAAACTTTTTCCTCCTCATTCCAAGCAAGCTTTTACTTGAGAACAGCAGATGATCTGGCGAATGAAGAGATGTCCATCCAATTTTTTTATCTTACTTGGGACCATTATGAACCAGACTGCCAATTCCTTAAATGCACTTAAAAGCCCAAACAAATGAAGGACCCCTGGATGTCCGTTATCCTAACAGCCTGTTCTTTCTTATAGATAAAAGATCTGTTTTTATTTCCCTTTTGCTTCTTCCACAAGCAGTGGCTGATGATGTATCAGATTGTATGAAAGAAAAAAGGCAAGATGAGGAGCCTTGGGCCTATGCATTACAGGTACATCAGCATGTGTATCGAGATTGGCTGTGCAGAATAATGGAACATCATTTTTCATGTTCTGGGCATGTGAAAATTATAGGGATATAATTTCAAGAAATCATTTGTACAGCATGCCCGAGGTTTTAATCAGAATTTTATCTGTACCGGAAGCTTGAATATGGATTTCAATTTGTTAAACCATTGTAAGATCTTATCAATGGAGCTGAAAAGCTTTACACTACCAATAAGGTTATTCATGTCATATCTAGCATTAGATGAACCCACAACTAAGCAGTAGGTTGCAGCATGTGTAGCTGTGTAGTGAACTTTCACGCGATTGGACTTAAAAATCAAGTAAAAGTCCATTTGGTTCCTTAACAGGGTTATTATTATAATCCCGGACCAGAACCCAACAGTGGCTAGGATGCTGGACTGTAACCCCGATATTGTATTTTAATTTTGTAAGTCTGTGAGGAAAGGACCTCACTCCAGGAGTGATTTCACGAAGAAATAGAGATATGGTACATTAAAACAAACTTTATTACTAACACAGTATTAAAATCTTTAATATCACACCAGGAGATGGTTTACAATTCCCCCTTAAACAATACTACTTAATACAGTGAATACAATACCCTTAATTGCTATCTTCATTCCCATTTAACAACAAGAAAACAACCATCTCAGCTCTCAATCCACCTTAAATACCAATGGCACAGAGGAATGCTTGCTTTACAGAAAAGATCTAACTCCAGTCAGACCTATGCAGAAACATTGGCAGTATTTCTTCAAAAGCTGTTTCAACTGGCTTGTTTTAGCTTCCCCTTGTCCTCAGACAGTTGATTGTCCAATCAGTCTTGCTTTGTCTTATGGTTCAGCTTTGGTTTCATGGGAGCTGATTGATGATATGGTCCTCCACTTTGCTGGCTCTGCTCTATTTACCTAGTGCATGATTTTGCCTGAGCAACCAACGCACTCTCAACAAATGAGGCAACAGTGTTATTTCTATAGTCCATAACTGTTAGCTGCAGCTTTATGCTTGCCCTCACCTCTGTGTCAGAAGGTTGTAGATTCACGACCAACTATAGAGACTTAATATCAAAGAGGGAAGTCTGATGGCCGTCGCTAGTATGCATGGAACCTAGCTGTGGGTATTTGTGGCTGCCGAAGAGAACTGTTTTTTCAGCGTAAGGTTGATTATAAAGTTGTGCTATCTGCTGAAAACTGACATGTAGTCAAGGTAATATCAAGGACTGCACTACCAACAGGAATCTTGGATCAAAATTGTACAAAACTTGTATTCCTCTGAGTCCTTCCACACTACCATAGGGGATATCTGCAACATCAATGAATCAGTAGTGTACAGATAAATCAGGCAGCTCACTGATGCATTATTTATATGAAAAATATCTTCACCAGTTTCCCAGAAGAAAAACAACATCAGACTGGCAATGTACTAGAATCTTTCACTATTATAGCACTCTCCAGTGTCTACCATTTGACCCACCCGGTTCCTGAAGACAATGCTGTGATGTTCAGGAACTGTAAGAGCTTCCACGTCATTGATATCCAGACATTCATCTGGGCAGCACGGTAGCACAGTGGTTAGCACAGTGCCAGGGACCCGGGTTTGATTCCCGGCTTGGATCACAGTCTGTGCGGAGTCTGCAGGTTCTCCCCGTGTCTGCGTGGGTTTCTTCCGGGCACTCCACTTTTCTCCCACAAGAACCGAAAGACGTAGGTGAATTGGACCTTCTGAATTCTCCCTTGGTGTACCCAAACAGGCGCCGGAGTATGGCGACTAGGACATTTTCACACTAACTTCATTGCAGTGTAATGCAAGCCTACTTGTGACACTAATAAAGATTATTATTTATTATTACTTAAAAATATACACTAGTGTAACAATGGCATAAGATTATGCGAAACAACAGGGTGGGATTTTCTGGCCATTCCCACCGACGGGATCTTCCAGTCCCGTTGACCGGAATCCCCTGCTGCGGGTTCCCCAGCGGCTGAGGGTGCAAACAACGGGAAACCCTGTTGACAGCAGTGAGACTCGAAGATCCCATGCTATCTCCACTGCCACATAACACTGAGGTGCAGACAATCCCTGTGTGTTTTAGGCACCAGTCACAACTAGAAGAAGGATGATTAAACAAACCATTGACATCTCGAAAAAGCACTTCAGATGCCTTGATAAAGCAGCACAGCCACTATTACGATCTCCAAATCACTGTTATCAGCTAAATTCATCACCATCTTTTCATTCCCAGAAGTCTGCCTGCAATTAGCACCAGAGGAGGACACTTAAAAATAAACTGAAGATGTCATGCCAGAATTAGCTTTGCAACCAGCAAGAGTTGTCTGCAACACTCTTCCAGAGAAAACATTTGCCTACGTAATTCTTTTTCACATTTTGCCCACCTTGTTGGTATGGCTGTTATGCTATCTTTTGATCTTCAAAATAGTTCCTTGTACCTCCTGTTCAGGTGCCTATGTCTGTTCCAACCATGCTCCTGCTGGGGAGAGCATGCTCAGCAAACTTGGAAGCATTTAGGATCCACTGTACTTCGGGCTCGTATTGCTAAGGATTTCACAACAGATGCTCGTTGCGTTCTGCAGCTAAATGCAGTCCCATGGTCTCTCCCCAAATGACCAGATGGACACGGCTAATAAATGCACTACGGCTTGTTCAGTGCTTCGTGCAGTCTTTAAAACAACACATCATGAAATGGATATACCGCCTCCTACAAGCAAGTATATGAGCTCTGAAGGATCTGAGCTGATCTTCAAATCAGCAGCCTCCTACTTCTCTCGTGTCAGTCTCACTTGCTGCTGTGCACCTTTTCCTTTAGCACATCATCCAATGTTGCACTTCTCAAGCTCACCATCTGACTGGACTTTTGGGGTGGGAGGGAGACAAATACTAATAGAACTAAAAGAGTTTGCAGGCTATTCTATAGAACGAGACTCCCACATGCTAAATAGTTACGCGACCCCCGAGCGATAAAGATAGAAAGTTTTTTGAAGAATAAAAGGATTAAGGGTTATGGTGTTCAGGCCGGAAAGTGGAGCTGAGTCCACAAAAGATCAACCATGATCTCATTGAATGGTGGAGCAGGCTCGAGGGGCCAGATGGCCTACACCTGCTCCTAGTTCTTATGTTCTTATGTTCTAACTGACAAAAGACAGACGAAGAGTTCCAGTAAAGCTGACAATTTAGTTAGCACAAAACAAAATAAAGACTGAATACTCCAGATGCTCTCAACCTGAATTTAAAACAGAAACTGGAAATGTTCAGCTGGTCTGACAGCACCTGAGGGGATTAAAGCAGAGTTAACAGGCTGGATTATGTGAGGCGGTGTTTCTCACAATTACACCATCCCCCGCAGGTGGGTTTGAAGACGGGAGTCATATAAAATCCAAGGAGCGGACTGAGTACTGCATATCCCCATGCCTGCCTTTTATATCACTACAATTTTACCAGCAGCAAGTTGGCTTTGGTCAGCGTGCCTGCTGGTGAACAAATTGAGTCCCTTAAGTGCACATGGAGACTCTTAAGTGAACAATGTCATGATATCCACATTAACATGTCATGGTGCAATCACACACACACACTGATGGACAGGTAGTTGGACCAACCAACACACACACAACATCGCAGCCAATCACCAGTGAGAGCACACGCACTATAAAACAGGGAACACCACAGTTCCCGCTCATTCTACCAGGAGATAGCTCAGAGCACAGAGCTCACAGCGTGCCACTCAGACATACACCATGTGCTCAGTGCCTCACTAAGATAGTGCTAGGGCTGGGTCCACAGGTTAGCTGGTGAAGTACAAACCACAGCCAGAAGTTAATAGCTATTATTGTACAGAATAATAAAACAGAGTTGTACCATCTACAACCGTGTTGGTTTGGTTGTGTATCGGAACACCCAACACGACATGATACCAGGTCTGGAAACTCGCCAGCGACTGCGAGACCTACCTGCACCTCTTCAGAAACCCGCCATCTTGCGCCATGGAAACCATCAGCCCGCCACAGCCGCTCCGGAATGCTGGAAATCTTGGCGTCAACTGGAAGCTGTTTAAACAGCACTTCCAACTCTTCCTAGAAGCCACAGACAGGGAGAATGCATCGGACACCAGGAAGATCGCCCTCCTCCTCTCCACGGCGGGGCAACACACCATCCACATCTACAACTCCCTGGCATTCGTGGAAGGCGAGGACAAGACGAAGTACAAGACGGTCCTTCAAAAATTTGAGGAACACTTCAGCATGGAAGTTAATGAGAGCTTCGAGAGGTACCTCTTCCAGCAGCGCCTGCAGGGTAAGGATGAGCCTTTCCAATCTTATTTGACACACCTCCATTTCCTTGCGCAGTCCTACGGCCAAGAGGCCACCTCCGACTCCATGATTCGGGATCAGATAGTTTTTGGGGTCACCTCGGACACCCTACGCCAGCAGCTCCTCAAAATAAAGCGCCTCACCCTAGCCACCGCCATCAAGACCTGCGTCCTCCACAAAAACGCGACCAGCCGGTACTCCCAATTCCAGGCGGCCGAATCGGCACGGCAGGGGTCCGACGAGGCTGAGCGGGTCCAGTTGATCGAGTTCCTCCCGGCCCACGGCCCGGACGAGGGCAGCCATTTCGCGTGCTTTCCAAGGCCTCCCACGCTTGTACGTGCCAAAAGAGGGGACGTCGGCGCAGAGGGACGGGATGCACAGGCGCGCTCTACGCAGGACCGCACCACGCATGCACAGTGGCACAACGAACGCCATGACGTCACGACGTGCGGCAACTGAGGATCCTCACACTTAAAGCGGCAATGTCTGGCCAAAGCGCGACAATGCCTCCGCTGTGGGAAGATGAGCCACTACTCTGCCTGCTGTCGAGCAGCTCAACCTGCCAGCTCTCCGCAATTCCGCCAGCCTCGCAGGGACGTGCGGGCCATTCAGCCCCCATACACCGAGTCATACCCTGACGACGTGCAGACCGGTGATACCGAATACCGGGAACCCTTCCGCGTTGCGGTAATAAACAAGAACCGGGGACGAAATTCTCCTACCCGCCCCGCCACATTTCTGCGCCGACCCCAGGGGTTCGAGGGGACCGCGAGATGAAATGTTCAGCACGCATGCAGGGGTCACCCAGGCGGAAGGTGGAAAGTTCTACCAAAAGCAGGATTCAGATATGTTAGCATGGGGAGTACACCCATTCCCAACCAGGTCCAACGGGCTGCACGGTGGCCCTGGCTTGTACTGCTTCCCCTGCCCCGCATGTTCCTCCCCCCATTCCCACCCCACCCCCGACACTTTGCCCTCCGCACCATACCCTTGGCCCTGGGAAAGGTGGGGGTGGCCTCTGACCCCATCACCCATCCCTGCCGGTGGCTGGCACTACCCATACCATACTCCAGTATGGGAGGGTCCTACCTCCAACTGATGTACCGCTGCATGTGTGTGGTGAGCATCAGATAGTGGCCCAGGAGCCTCTTTACTGAAGTGCCCAGCCGAGGTGAGTGTCCCTGGGATGGTGGACGGTGTTGGTGACAGCAATGACGAGATGCCAGTGCCGTCCCCTGACATGTGCTCCGTGGTTTCTACAGGGCGGGGGGTGATTGGTGTGAAGAGTTTGGGATGGGGTGGTGCCTGGGGTACTGAATTGTTGACTCATCTGGCCTGAAGAGTTTGTGGAGCTTCTTCCTGCATCTGCGTGTGGCAGCCTCATTCCCATACCAGGGAACGGGGTGTCCCGCCTCTTGGCATCCAGTAGTGTCTCCAGCTCTACATTGGCGAATCTCAAGGCCAAACTTAGGGGTGGCATCTTGTTGGCTGGAACGAGAGTGTGTGGGGAGTGCCGTGCTATATGTGGCTCCAGCTTGTCAGGCTCTTCAGTGCCAATCCTAACCACAAAGAATCTGACCCCGGTCAATTGGAATTGCACTAGTTCTACGAGGCGCCGGTGCTGGCCCATCAACACTGCTCCGGGACTGGCACCATTAACGGGGCCGTAGAACATCCACAATTCAGCCCCGGTGTCAGCACTTAGTCTCTCAAATGGAGAATCCCACCCAATATCTCTCAAAACATGCCCCTATCTCGCTCACTAGGGCCTGTCAACTAGGTGGCAAGCAAGGTGAGGTGAGAGTTACTGCCCTTGACATCAAGGTAGCATTTGATTGACTATGGCATCAAGCAAAACTGGAGTCAATGAGAATCAGGGGGGAAACCAAGGAGTCACACGTGGGTCAAAGGAAGATGATTGTGGTGGTTAGAGGTCAATCATTTCAGCTCCAGGACATCACTGTAGGTGTTCCTCTGGGTCGTGTCCGAGCCCCAACCATCTTCAGCTGCTTCATCAATGACCTTTCCATCATACGTTCAGAAGTGAGGATGTTCGCTGATGATTGTACAATGTTTCGCAAGATTTAAGACTCCTCAGATAATGAAGTAATCCATGTCCATGTCCAAACGCAGCGAGATGTGGACAATATCCAGGCTTGTACTGAGAAGTGGAAACACCATTCGTATCACACAAGTGTCAGGCAATGACCATCTCCAGCAAGAAAATATCTAACCATCGGCCCTTGACGTTCAATTGCATTACAATCACTGAAACTCCCACTATCTACATCCTGGGGGTTATCTTAGACTAGAACAGGGGGGGGCGACTTCTTGAGAGACTAAGTGCTGACACCAGGACTGAATCGCGAGTGTTCTACATGAACGAAAGTGGTGCCAGTCCCGGAGCGATTCAAGTCCTTTAATGGGCTAGCACCAGTGCCACGTAGAACTCACATAATTTCAATGCATGCCAACCCTCATCCCAGCCAAGATGATGGCACTGGTTGTGCAGGAGCATGGGCATCCTGTTAATGGGTCAGCTGTGGCCACAGGGTACCTAGGATGGTGGCGTGGGGGGTTGGCAACCATACTACCCGTGGCGCTAAGTTCTCAGTGGTCAGTCAGCAGTTTGCGCAGCCGCATGGCTGCCTTGCAGGCTGCAGCAATGGGGGTACATGCCCGGCCACCCCAAACCCATAGTCACCCTCCTAGCCATCTCCAGTACTCCCGCCCGGCCCTGGCAGATGCCCTCGGCCATCGGCATAACTGTCAGCACACTATCGTGAAGTTGGACACTGTTTGTAACCCGTCCTGCACCCTCAGCAGCCACGGTGCCTGTTTCCCAATTTGAAATACCATAATTGAACCTCGCTTTCAATAATTCCTTCTCGCGGAGGCAGAGCATCGCGGAAAGCCCAGAAAATTAATGGGCCCATTAATGATATGCCAACAGCCTTTACTGTACAATTTGCATGCCCACACCTGTGCGCAACGTAGAATGCATTCATGCCACTTTCGAGGGACCGGAGCACGGCATTCTGTTTGGCGCCCGGTGCCACCCTAGATTTTCAGCTGACGCCAAATTCTACGCCCAATCCTGTGTCCCAATTCCGACATCAGTCGACGGACAATTCTGCCCAGGGTTTTTCAAAGTGTGGATCGTGACCTGTGGGTGAGTTGTGGGCAGATATCGGGAGGATCAGGAAGCAATAGGTCCCGGCATTCCCACAGTTTTGTTGATTTTGGAAGAAGCGCAGAATGGCGGCATTTTTATTGAGAATGACTGTGTGCAATCTTCTGACCATTAGAGGCAGCAGTGAGCAGGTTACATGCCCTCCATGTACACTTGACATCAAGTGCCCTGTATGTACATACTTTTAGTGCCAAATTACAGAGGAGAGCTTCTTCAATTTTCTAGCTGGCAAGCAAGGCAAGAGGACTGTGAAGATAAATAGTTTTCTGACAAGTAAGAGACAGCGAGAGACACAACTGAATCTGTTGGAGCGAGATTCTCGGGAGAGTAGAGGGCAGCACAGAGCAGTGCTACTGTAAGCTCTGTAGAGAGCTGCAAGATCTCTGGTTGACAGCCTACAAAGAAGAAACTTAGCTCAGGAGCAAGGCAGTATAATGATGATTTCTTGAGATATGGGGCGGAATTTTCTGAAAATGGGGTTATGTCCCCACGCCCGTGAGAAAACGGACGCAAATCACTCTGGACTTTCCCGGAGAAAGTCCACAATCATTCTGAATTTTGAAGGGGGCTGGCATGGCCCGGAGTAGTCCTCGCAGCTCCGGCTGCCGATACGGGGCCCTGCACTTCCGGCCATGTGTCCACGCATGTGCGCGGCGGCCGCTTACAGTGGCGGCCCCACGCAACATGGCGGACCCACACCGCGGGCCGGCCACGACAATATAGGCACCCCCCCGAGATCATGCGCGCCCGCCGATCGGTGGCCCCCGATCACGAGCATGGCCATGCTGGAGGCCCCCCCCCCCGGTGATGGATTCCCCAGCCCCCATCAGGGTAGCCGCGGACTGGGTCCACAGCCGCCTCTCCAAGCCTCCAAGCTCCCACCAGGTGGAACTGTGAGTGAACTATGCCGACGGGAACTCGGGCAGTTGTCAGCGGAGAATCGCCGCGTGGTCCTCTTTCAGTGGCCCCCGACCGGCGCCGCGACGACTGCGCACGCGCGCAATTGGCGGCCATCCTCCAGTCCCTGGAGAGTCGCAGGAGCGGGGTCAAACCCGATCGCGGATCTGAAGGCCAGTCTCCGCGCTCGGCACGGAGGCTTGGAGAATCCTGGCCATGGTTTTGCTAATTGTGCAAATGGAAATAAGGATGCAAAGCCCTTTTGTGTAATATACAGGGAAGTCCTGTAAATGAAAGGAGAAGTTTCAGATTTTGAAAGAGAAGTGGTGGGTGAAAAATTCCTATTGAGGTTGAGACCCCAGAGCCGGTTATTAACTTCTGGCTGACTTCAAATAAAAAGTCTATGCTGCTGTACCTGACCTGTGATGGCACATTAAAAACACGCCAAATCTTCAGGAGGCTAGGAAGCACGGTGGGGCAGTGGTTGGCAGTGCTACCCACGGCGCTGAGGACCCGTGTTTGATCCCAGCCCGGGGACACTGTCCGTGTGGATTTTGCACACTCTGCTCATGTTTGCATGGGTGTCACCCCCACAATCCAAAGATGTGTAGGGTAGATGGGTTGGCCACACTAAATTGCCCCTTAATTGGAAAAATAGACAAAATAATGTACAAGAGGCTGTCAGCATTCTGAAGTAGCATCTCCCAGGAGTATCCAGTGCTGAGTAAAACAAGTATTTTGTTGCTATTGCCTTCACGACAACCAACATGTGCGAGGCTAGATTTTCCATTCTCACAAAGATGAAGACGGCACAAAGGAACTGGCTGAAGTCTGCATATGATATGTGCGTGGCATATCATATGTGAACCTGATTGAATTGAGAATGTGAGGACCAAGCAGGCTCCTCTTTTGCATTAAAGGTAAGTAAACCTGGCATGTGTCGCAAAGATCAGCTGGAGTGGGTCGCGAAGTCGACCAGCATGTGTCCCGAAGGCTGGCCTTCGGTTGGCAAAAGTGGGTACCTGGAAAAAAAAGGTTTGAAAAACACTGGACTAGAAACTGAACTGGACTAGCCATATAAATAATTTGGCTATGAAAGCAGGTCAAAGACTAGGAATCCTGTGGCGTGTAACTCATCTCCTGATTCCACAAAGCTTGTCCACCATTCATGGGGACATTTATCCCCTCAACAGATGATAGCTCGATTTCAGAAAAGTTGGTGTGACAAAGGATTCAAAAAGCATGCACAATTGGTATCAAACCGCTGTGTAACCTGTCAAAAGAACAACTTAGGACCTATAACATCAATGCCTCAGTATTTTCACACAATGGGGCATTTTAGCTTTTTGACGTCACTGTTCTTTCAATCTTAAGCAAGTCTCAAGCAACTTGCAAAATGTTCCCAGCTATTCGGCTTTCCTCACTCTCATGGTTAATATGATTTAGTTAATTACTCTTAATGAGTTCTCAATTACACCTTTTACCTATATCATCTATAGCTTACTAGAAAGCCAATTTCGATCAATGAAAGAGAAAATGCTGGAAAATCTCAGCAAGTCTGGCAGCATCTGTAGGGCGAGAAAAGAGCTAACATTTCGAGTCCGATGACTCTTTGTCAAAATTTCTATCAACAATCTACAAAGTACAAGTCAGGAGTGTGATTGAATACTCTCCACTTGCCCGGATGAGTGCAGCTCAAACAACAATCAAGAAGCTCAGTACCATCCAGGAGAAAGCCAACCATTTGGTTGGCAGCCCTTCCACGAACATTCACTCCCTCTACTGCCGATGAACAGTGGCAGCCGTGTACACAGTCTGTAAGATGCACAGCAGAAACTCACCAAGGCTCCTTGAGCAGCACCTTCCAAACACATGACTGTTATCATCTAGAAGGACAAGGTCAGCAGACACATGAGACGTGATTCTCTAGCCTCATTGCGCTCTTGCTCAAGCGTAACAAGGCCGGTGAACAGCGGGAGAGGCCAAAAGCGAGATCCGCACCAGGCGCCAAACAATTTGCGATGCAACCGGTCCGCTCCCTGGCGTGGCGAGAAACCAATAATTACCATGAGCCCATTTCCGTACAATTAATGAGAGCCACCCCATATCCAGTGACTTCCCATCATTCAGCGGCTTCCCCAGCAAATGCTCACGCTGACGCTTTTTGCTACTCCTTTTGAAAAACGTGAACCTGGAGCAGGGGCTTCTGTGGGGAGCCGAGGAGGTGAGTAGCTATCGTTGCTCGCAGCCAAAAAGAACAGGGAGGCTGGGCCTGCCACTCCAGTGCTCGTGGGGAGTGGGGGACCCTTGGCTGGGAGTGGGGAGCCTCCGCATGGGTGGGTCACCATGGGGGGGTGGGCAACCATGGGGCAACTGCTCGCGGCATCACCATGCCAACCCTTGGATCATGTGTACCCATTCCAGCAGCAACCCCTGTCCCTCCCCATCGGCCCCAACGACCACCCATGACCCACAGTTAGCATTTCACACATGCCAAGTGGATTCCAGTGCGTGGGTGGGCCATGTAACATGTGGGGGTCATTGCCTAGCAACCTAATCACACCCTGATGCCTGGATACTATGCCTGAACAAGGCGAGAGGCAACACCGCACACGCAACATCTGAACACCCAGGCGATGGTACACAGCTCCGGGGACATGTCCACAGCTGGAGGGTGGGTGAGCGCCGGGGGGGGAGAAATGCCTGGAGATGGCCAAAGGGCCCGGGGGCCAGCCCTCATTGTGGAAGGAAGTGACAGACGCATCATAATGGTTGTACGAAAAGGCGTTTAATGTTTTGTACAAACCCCCGTTCCGATGGTTCCCATTTTGGGGCAGGAAGGCCCTGGCTCACTTGTCAGGGGCACATGCATAGCCGTGCTACCCTGTCCCAGTGCTGACTGCGAGACGCGGCCTCATCAGAGGGGTACAACTCAGGGGAGCAGGTGACCATCTACGCCACTCCACGGGATGAGTCCAGCTTGGCACCCCACGTCCCCTCCTCTCAGCCGGTGCCCATGGGGCCCTGGGGTTCACCTTGGGATGGAGGGGCAGCTGGCTCGAATCTCGGCTTTCGCTGCATCATCTGGCTCTGCCAGCCCTAGTGGTTCCCCATGGTCTGCACCATGGTGTCAACGCCCTAAGCGATGCTCCTCAGTTACTGGGCCATGACCTGCAGCACCTCGGCCATTCAGTCTGAGAGTGGGAAATGACCCACAGAACCTCATCAAGGACAGTCTGGTACTGGGTGACATCCCCCAGCGAGTCGGACATTCTGCTGAGATCCTCGGCCATGGCCGTCACTAACGGCACGACGCCTTGGACACTTTCACTATTGGTGCCGACGTCGTGCACCAGGCTCTCCACTGCAGTTGCCACCCTTGCAGTGTTGGCCTCAGTGCCACTCATTGCCGGTGCCATCTCCTGCGCCCGTAGCCTCTGGGACTCCTCCATGCGATTATGGATCTGCTGGAGTAACGCTGACATCTCCCTCTGAACGTCCAAGTTGGTCCCTATCATCTCCATCAGCTCCAGGTACCTCTGTACCACAGGCTCAGCATCAGGCTGGGACCCAGCTGGGTCCTGGGATCCAGCAACATAGTGGTAGAGCAAGGAGGGCCAAGCACATTTAGGATCACTGAGGGCACAGGGGTAGGTGATGAGGGGGCGGGGGGGACGACACCATCAGAAGTGGCGTTTGCACAACTCATTAAACACCTTTTCGCACAACCATTATGCTGCCTTGTCTGGAGGTTCCTGTCTCCGCGCGATGTGCATCATCAGCAGTGTGGTGCTCACCAGATTGTGCCCCTTAAGCCTGTCCACTAACATGTCCATTGAGGTGTGTGAGTCTACGCTGGAGGGGGATGGGGGATGACAGCTGTGCCGTGACAAGAACAGTTGCATCCTCGGTGCTCTTCTCTGAGGTGTTCTCCTCAGAGTCAGGAGAGGGTGCCACCTGGGATGGGCCCGCACCGTTGGCTGGAGGACCTCCGGGAGAATGGACATGTTGTCAGTGGGAGGGATAGGTCAGTCAGTAAGGCAATAATGATTCATGTTTGACAGGTTCCCCGGGTGGAGCCCAGTGGTTCCTCACCTCTGCGGCGTCCGCCAGCCTCCGCGTGGCTGATTGATCTGTCCTCGGCCAACCCCGTCACCTCCAGGGAATGCTCCCCGAAGGAGATGAGGAACCCTTCCACCAGTTTGGGCCCTCTCCCGATGGTTATGAGAGATCTTTTCCTGAGGAGACACAGAGGGCATCGTTAGCCACACATGTGGTTCACAGTAGTGGGAGAGGGGGTGTGAAGGAGAGGTTGGGGGGGTATAGGCGGGTGGAGGGGTGGAGGAAGGCCTGGGGTCGCATGGGGAGTTGGGGGTGGGTGCTCCCTTGGGTAGGGGGTGGGGGGCATTGTTGTCTACTCACTCGTGCTGCCTGGTGCAGGTTGTTGACCTTTTTCCTGCACTGAAAGCCAGTCCTCCTGGTCACATTCCCTGAACTCACAGCTGCCGCCACCTCATCAGGCAGTACTGGCTGTCTTGTGGCTCACCCTATGGGACCCTCAGGGGAATAAGACATTCCTCCACACCATCTAGCAGCCTCACCAGGCCAGCATCTCCGAATCTCCTCGGTACCATTGTTGTGAGCTGGATGGGGTTGGGTGAGCAAGTGTAGCTTAAGTTCTAATCGACCTTGCTAGTGGGGGCCTGGCGAGCGTGGTCACGGCAAAACAGCTGGCGAGCTTTCATTTGCGACGAGAAGCCCATGAGGCCTTGTTAAGTGGATCAATTAAGGTTGAATTGCGTTGTGTTGCTGGCTTCGCTGGGCCGAGCGCCGGGAAGCTCGCGGCAATCCCCACTCGCTACCACACTTTGAAATTTCTTGGGAGAATTGCACCATGGCAAACCACCATCTGGAGACTGCCCTCCAAGGCACTCACCATCCTGACTTGGAAATACATTGTTGTTCCTTCACTGTCGCTGGGTAAAAACCCTGGAACTTCCTCCCTTATACTTACAAAGTCCTGATTCAGCGCAGCTCACTTCCTCACTCCCGGGTGCAGTACTAGCAGTGGTTAGCAGTGGCTAGCAAGCGAGGTGGGAGGCCAGAGTTTGAGACCTGCCAGTCACTGATCAGTCGGCAGCCCTCGGGGATGGGACCTTTGTTCCTCGGGGGCAGAAGTCCCTTCTCCAATCAGCCATTATTTACCTATGACGCATCTGTTCTTCACCCGTGTGGGCTCCACTTTGCCGCCCCCCCCCCCCCCCCCCCCCCGCCTCCCTCCCCCCGACTGTTTAGCTGGGACGGTGGGGATTCCAGAGTCCCATAAAATCCAGCCTACTGTTTCAGGTCTATGGCCGTTCATCAGAACTAACTCTTTCTGGTCCCACAGATGTGCTCAGACCTGCTGAGTATTCAGCATTTTCTGTTTTATTACTTCGAATAAATCTCTAATGCCATATGGTCACTGTCACTGCATGGTAGCACAGTGATTGGCACAGTTGCTTCACAGCTCCAAGGTCCCAGGTTCGATTCCCGGCTTGGGTCACTGTCTATGCGGAGTCTGCACATTCTCCCCGGGTCTGGGTGGGTTTCCTCCGGGTGCTCCGGTTTCCTCCCACAGTCCAAAGATGTGCAGGTTAGGTGGATTGGCCATGTTAAAATTGCCCTTAGGTTAGATGGGGTTACTGGTTTACGGGGATAGGGTGGAGGTGTGGGCTTAAGTGGGTTGCTCTTTCCAAGAGCCGGTGCAGACCCAATGGGCCGAATGGCCTCCTTCTGCACTGGAAATTCTCTGAACCTCTCACAGCGAACTTAACTTTCTCTCGACCTAGAAAGCTCGCCAAGTCCGAGCTTCGGTCTTCGGGGGCCTTGAGTCCCTCTATGCCAACAGTATTCTTCGCCGGGCTACCAGGGAAGCAAAGGCCAAGACGTCGGCCTCCTTCTCCTGGACTCCCGGGTCCTCCGACACCCCAAAGATTGCCACCTCAGGACACATTACCACCCCAGTTTTCAAAACCCGGCACATGATGTCTGCGAATCCCTGCCAGTACCCCCTCAGTTTAGGGCACGGCCCACCGGCGCATCTGGCACACTTGTCCTCCAGCCCGAAGAATTTACTCATCCCAGCCACCGTCATGTGGGCCCGGTGCACGACCTTAAACTGGATCAGACTGAGCCTGCCGCATGTTGAGGTCGTGTTTACCCTGCTCAGAGCTTCTGCCCAAATACCATCCTCCATCTCCCCCCCCCCCGCCCCCGAGCTCCTCTTCCCACTTAAGCTTCAGGTCCTCAGTCTGTGTATCCTCTGCTCCCATTAGTTCTTTGTGAATATCTGAGACTCTACCCTCACCTACCTCTCCCCTCGATACTACCCTGTCCTGCCTCCCCTTTGGCGGGAGGTGTGGGAAGGACGGCACCACCTTGCGCACGAAATCCCGCACCTGCAAGCATCTAATGTCATTCCCTCCCGCCAGCCCAAACTTCTCCTCCAACGCCCTCATGCTCGGGAAGTTCCCTTCCAAGAACAGATCACCCACCCTCGCAATCCCCACCCTCCGCCACAGTCGATATCCACCATCCATGTTCCCCGGAGCAAATCAGTGATTGCCGCAGATTGGGGTCCACACCGATGCTCTCACTTCCCCTCTATGCCTCCTCCAATGGCCCCAGATCCGAAGAGCCGCTACCGCTATAGGGCTGGTGGAGTACCGTGCCGGCGGTAGCGGCAGAGGCGCCATAACCAGGGTTGCCAAACTAGTGCCCCTGCACGAAGCAGCCTCCATCCGCTCCCAAACCGACCCCGTACCCACCATCCATTTCCTTATCATCGCTATGTTGGCCGCCCAGTAGTAGTTGCTGAAGCCCCCCTTCCCCTCTGTTCCTTTCGAGCATCACTTCCTCACCCGCGGGGACTTCCCCGCCCAGACAAATCCCAGGATAATTTTATTCAGCCTCTTGAAGAAGGACCTCGGGATGAAAACGGTGAGTCACTGAAATATGAACAAGAATCTCGGGAGAATCGTCATCTTAACAGTCTGCCCCTCCCCGCTAGTGACAGCGGGAGCGCATCCCAACTCCGAACCTCCTCCCTCACTCGTTCCACCAGTCGGGACAGGTTGAGCTTATGCAACTTGCCCCAGTCCCGTGCCACCTGTATCCCCAAGTATCTGAAACTTTCTCCTACCAGCCTGAACGGCAACCCCTTCAGCCTACTCTCCTGCCCCCTCGCCTGAATTACGAACAACTCGCTCTTAGCCACGTTCAGTTTATATCCTGAAAACCGGCCAAATTCTCTCAGGTTTTCCATGATTCCGTCCATCCCCGCCATTGGGTCTGATATAACAGCAGGTCATCCGCGTATAACGAGACTTTATGTTCCACTCCCCCCCGGACCAGCCCTTTCCAGTCCCTTGAAGCTCTCAGAGCAATTGCCAGGGGCTCTATGGCCAGCGCGAACAGCAGTGGGGAGAGAGGGCAACCCTGTCTTGTCCCGCGGTGCAGTCTGAAATAATCTAATGTCGTCCTGTTCATCCTTACATGAGCCTCTGGGGCCTGATATAACAGCCTAACCCAGTCAATAAACCCCTCCCCGAACCCAAACCGTCGCAGCACTTTCCACAGATAGTCCCACTCGACCTGGTCAAAAGAGATTGGCCTGTAAGACACACAAGCCTCCTGGTCTTTATCCCGTTTCAGAATAAGCGAAATAGTGGCCTGCGACATCGTCGGGGGTAGAACCCCTCTGTCTCTTGCCTCGTTAAAAACCCTGACCAGCACCGGCCCCACTATCTCGGCAAACTTTTTATAAAACTCCACCGGATACCCATCCGGCTCCGGGGCTTTACTCGACTGCATGACCTTCAGGCCCCCCAATACCTCTTCGATCCTGACCAGGGCCCCCAGTCCATCTACCACCCCCCTACTCACTCTTGGGAAGGTCAGTCCGTCCAGGAATCGTCTCATCCCCTCCGGTCCCCTGGGGGGTTCCGAAGTGTACAGCTTACTATAAAAGTCCCTAAACACCTTGTTCAGCCCTGCCGGGTCCCCCACCAGATTTCCCTCCCCATCCGCTATCCTTCCTATCTCCCTAGCCGCTTCTCTCTTCCTTAGTTGTTGCGCGAGCATTCTGCTGGCCTTCTCTCCATGCTCATATATCGCACCGTTTACCTTTCTCAGTTGCTCTACAGCCTTGCCTGTAGTCAGCATCCCGAACTCGGCCTGCAGCCACTATCGTTTCCTGAGTAACTCTGGCCTCGGGGACCCCGCGTAGCTCCTGACCGTCCGTACAATTTCCTTAACCAGTCGGTCCATTTCTGCCCTATCTGTCCCGTCCCTATGAGCCAGGATTGAGATCAGCTACCCTCTCACCACTGCCTTCAGTGCCTCCCAGAGCACCGCTGCTGCGACTTCTCTGGTATCATTTACCTGCAGGTAATTCTGCATACATCTCCTGAGTCTCTCACACACCGCCTCGTCCGCTAGCAATCCAACTTCCAGCCTCCATTGTGGGCGCTGAAAGCTATCCTTGCAAATCTGTAGATCTACCCAGTGCGGAGCATGGTCCGATATGGCAATTGCCGAATATTCTGCCCCCACCATCCTGGCCAGCAAGTCCCTACTCATGACAAAGAAATCAATTCGAAAATACACCTTGTGTACGTGGGAGTAGTACGAAAACTCCCTTGCTAACAGCCGGCTAAATCTCCACGGATCAGCTGCCCCCATTTGCTCCATGAACCCTCTCAGTTCCTTTGCTATCGCTGGCAACCTGCCCATTTTTTACACGACCGATCCAGGCTCGGGTCCAGGACTGTGTCAAAGTCCCCACCCATGATCAGTTTGCGCGAGTCCAAGTTGGGTATCTTCCCTAGCAACCTCCTGATAAAATCCACATCGTCCCAATTAGGGGCATACACACTAACCAAGACTACTCTCACCCCTTCGAGCTTACCCCTAACCATAACAAATCTGCCGCCCCCATCTGCAACTGTACCCTCCACCTCAAATTGAACCCTTTTATCAATCAGGATCTCAACCCCCCTAGTCTTAGTGTCAAGCCCCAAATGAAAGACCTGACTAACCCAGCCCTTCCTTAGCCTCACCTGGTCTGCCAATTTCAGGTACGTCTCCTGCAGAATGCCTACGTCCGCCTTCAGAACCTGCAAATGCGCGAACACACGCGCCCTATTCACTGGCCCGTTTAGCCCTCTAACATTCCAGGTGATCAGCCTGGTTGGGGGGCACTTCGCCCCACCCCTTTGCCGATCAGCCATCCCCTTTCCTTGGCCAGCCCCCCAGCCATGTGTCGCGCATCCTCTGGCCCGCCTCCTGGCCGGCTCCACCCATGACCTCCTCACCGTTGCCATGTCCAATTTCCATCCTCGTCAGCAGATCAACTCCCCCCCTCCCCCCATAGCAACACCACTCTACCACCTAACCTCTGCTCTAACTATATGAACACCCACCACCAGGCTTCCGTTGACTAGCCCACCCAGCTAGCCTGGTGGCTCCCAGCTTTGGCACCAGCGCATCTATCACCCATTGTTCCCTGGCTCCCCTCCCCCCGGCCCATCCATACCACTTCCCCAAACCAGTCCTGCTTAAACAAATACTCTATACAAGTCAGAAACATCTCCAACAATAGTGCAATTTAAATCAAACAAATAGAGATATGAAGTACCAGGCTCTCTCAGCTCTTCCCCTCCACACACAGAAAAAGATTGCAAAAAATTCCCCCAAAACCCCCATCATAACCGCACCTTTTTAACTATTTTCTTTTTAATATTTTCCCCCTACCAAAACTCCAACCAAACAAGTAACCCAAAAAGGAAACATTCGAGGAAACCACAAAAAAGAACAAGAAAAACACATCGCAACCAAAATACATCCACCTGAAAACGTCGAAATAAACGGACCCAAGCATACAGGCATCTCTCACAGCGAGAGAGAAACAAAATAGACTTAAAAGTTCTACCATGAGTCCTCAGCTCAGGGTCAGCCCTTGCTTCTTAACAAAGTCCATCGCCTCCTCAGGTTCCTCGAAATAGTGGTGCTGACTCTCATACGTAACCCACAGTCGCGCTGGAAAAAGCAGCCCGAATTTCACCTTGTTCTTTTACAAAATCTCCTTCACCTGCCTGTAGCCTCCCTTCCTCCTGGCCACCTCAGTACTCAGGTCTTGGTAAACACGCAGGGTGCTACTGTCCCTGGGCAGGGCAGCACGGTAGCATATTGGTTAGCACAATTGCTTCACAGCTCCAAGGTCCCAGGTTCGATTCCCGACTTGGGTCACTGTCTGTGCAGAGTCTGCACGTTCTCCCAGTGGCTGCTTGGGTTTCCTCCGGATGCTCCGGTTTCTTCCCACAAGTCCCGAAAGACGTGCTGTTAGGTAATTTGGACATTCTGGATTCTCCCTCTGAGTACCCGAACAGACGCCGGAATGTGACGACTAGGGGCTTTTCACAGTAACTTCATTGCAGTGTTAATGTAAGCCTACTTGTGACAATAAAGATTATTATAAAATTGATGCAGGCAAAATTGCTCCACGGATGGTTCCAGGTCTGTGGTACCTTATCCTTTATGCCGACTAAACCATGAATGCTCGAAGACTATTCAATCCAGGTAGGCCTCAGTACATTCCTAACCATACGTTCTTAATTGTTAATTTACAGGCAGGGTGGTATTGGACGGTGATTGAATAACAGTCAGGAAGGATAGCTACAATCTGTTAGCACAGCACCAGCTAGCAAGAACATTTGGAAATGTCTTGCAGTCTACTGACCATCAGAGAAACTCAATTGTGTTCTGTTAACTTTCTTATGCCCAGTGAGAATCAGTATATTCAGAATCTACTGCTGAGAGGCGATTTGAGGGGTTAAATGACAGAACAGATACAGAGAAATTGTTCCCACTTGTGAAGGGATCAAGAAAAACATGGCACAGATTGAAAGCGTGGGTTTCCTCTGGGTGCTCCGGTTTCCTCCCACAGTCTAAAGATGCGCAGGTTAGGTGGATTGGCCATGCTAAATTGCCCTTGTGTCCAGAATTGCCCTTTGTGTCGGGTTGGGTTACTGGGTTATGGGGATAGGGTGGAGGTGTGGGCTTGGGTAGGGTGCTCTTTCCAAGAGCCGATGCAGACTCGATAGGCCGAATGGCCTCCTTCTACACTGTAAATTCTATGACCTATGATCTATGATCTATGTCCCAAGTACACCTTTGTGTGCTCTTGGCCCATTGCAGAACCCACTCCCTATCCAGGTACCACCATCGCTCGTGCGGGACACCCTCGTCGCGGTTGCCTCACCTGCACTCTGTGTGCCCTGTCCACCACTGGTGGGCGAGGGAACACCTCATTCCCCAGCAGCTTCTGAAATATACCCTCCACATACGCGGCAGCATCCAGCCCCTCAGCCCCCTCCGGGAGGCCAACGATTCTTACATTCTGCCGGCGAGATCTGTTATCCAGATCCTCCAGCCTTTCCAGGAGCATTTTTTGCTGATCCCTCAACCTCCGAATCTCCACGACCGCCACCGTTTGAAAGTTGGCCTGCTCCTCCACCGTCTTCTCCAGCTTCTGGAGTTTCTCAGCCTGACCATCCAGCTTTTTTTCCAATTGGTCCATCGACTTCTGGAGCAGCTCCAAGTTATCGCGCTTCAGAGCTAAAAAGCCCTCCTGCATGGCCTGTCGCAGCTGCTCTATTGTAGGCTGGGCTGTCGGCGCCTTGCTTTGGAATCGGCCATATTGGTCTCTCTCACAGCCTCCACTGTGCCATTGCTTGACCACTTCTTCTGCTGTTTATGGTCCCTCTGGCTTCTTAACTCCATACAACTCTGTATGGTGTCAGTGCCTGAGTACTATTGCTTTCCAGTTCCGTGCTCAAATGCACAAAAAAGTCGGGGGAACAGGACCAAATGTCCGACCGAAATAGGGAGCCAGCGGAACACGGAAATCAATTTCTTCACTGGCATTGCCTAAAGACCTTCTCTGTCATGTGAAAACAAGTAGTTAAGTTGAGAGTGCAGTGGACCATGTAAGAACTTCGGCTTTAGGTCTTTCCAATATAATCTATCGTGTGCACTGCACGGAACAGAGCTGACCCATTGAAAGAAAAGGTGAATTTAATCCACTTCACTGTCTGGGGTGAGTCATCATACGACCACTCTATATTTGCACAAAACCTTTCGCCTTTTGTACAGAGCTTCACACACATATGACACACTGTTCACACAACACAAAAGCAATCCCTTGAACGTTCCAGTGACACTTACCAAAAAGGTGCCTCAGATGTAAAATTGCTGATTTCTATGAACAAAAACTGATGGGTGGGGGCGGAGGGCTCGGGGAGACTGAAGAAATTACAGTTAGCAAGTGTTGAAGAAGAACAGCTGTTAAAATATGAGCTGCTTGACACTATTTCAACTATTATACCAATATAGTGTGTGTCATTGTGCCCATTTATTTGTACATCTGAGTGATTAAAGAGCGAAAGAAGAACGTGAAGAGACTGGAATTATCTCTCGGTTTGAGGAAGGCTCCCGTTTTCACTCAACTCTCCAGTTGAAATCAAAAGTTTCTAGTTGCAGAGTTGTTCTTCAAGACCATCTGCCATTTTGTCTGCTCTGCCACCTAGTACGGTGTGTTGCCATTATGAAGGCCACATGTAGCAGCACCTGAGTAACCGTCCCGCAGCCCATAAACCCATCCTGTTCACAGGTGTGTACAGACATTTCAGACATATTGGAACAAACATGAAGCAGGTATGTTTGGCCAGAGAATTTTCTGGCTTCTACCTTTTTGTGGGCGGTCAATGTCCCAAGTGTTTCAGTTGTAAGTTGTTGCCCAAGTTAAAGCTTTGCTGCATTGTGACCAGGCATGGGAAGTATTTAAATGGCGGTAAGAGAAATAAATCCAAAGACCATGGCTGGGATTCACCGATATTGCGGCCAAGTGTTGACGCCGGCGTCAGAACCGGCACGAGCGACGCCGACGTCAACGAGCCTCCAGGCGCAGTAATTCTCCTGTTCTTCGGGGGCTGGAACGGTCCCTGAGTGCTGCGCTTGCTCCAGCGCCGAAAGGCGGCCCTACACGGTTGGCGCAGTTCTGCGCATGTGCGCCACGGCCATCTCTGCGCCGGTGCATGCGCGTGGTTGCCGTCTCCGCGCCGGCATGGAGCAACATGTCGCCGACCAAACAGCGGGCCCGCGCGGCAACAGGTAGGCCTCTCCAGATCGTGGCCGCCCGCCAATCGGAAGCCCCTGATCGCGGGCCTGGACCCCGTGGAAGCCCCCCCCCCCCCGAGTCAGATCTCCCCACCCCTCACCAGGACGTCCATATCGGCCGCGGGTCTGGGCTACCGCCGGGTGGTACCAGGTCTGAACCATACCAGCGGGACCCGGCCGAAGTCGGCGGGAGTTTGGCCCGTCACGCGCGGAGAATAGCCGCGGGGGCCTATTTCAGTGGCCCCCGACCGGCACCATGGTGACCGCGTGGGCGTGATTGCTGCCAATTCTCCGGTCGCCGGATAATCGGCAGCCCGACATCGGAGCGGCGTGACGGGATTCTCACGCCCCCCCACCGATTCTCCGACCCGGCATGGGCTCTGAGAATCCCGATCCCTGTTGTGACTCCACGTGTAATTATAAAGTGTGGAGACTGAGCAAGTGGCATAGTCATCACACTCATCAAGGCGCCGACTAGGGGGACAATGTGGTGAGGGACAGTGGTGGAAAGAGTGGAAGCAGAAGGCTGCCACTTGGTACCAAAAGGTAAATTTTTATAATAATCTCTATGGTCACAATTGGGCTTACTTATACTGCAATGAAGTGTAAAAGCCCCTAGTCGCCACATTTCGGCGCCTGTTCAGGTACACAGAGGGAGAATTCAGAATGTCCAATTCACCTAACAGCACGTATTTCGGGACTTGTGGGAGGAAACCAGAGCACCCGGAGGAAACCCACACAGACACGGGGAGAACGTGCAGACTCCGCACAGACAGTTCCCCAAGCCGGGAATCAAACCTGGGACCCTGGTGCTGTGAAGCAACAGTGCTACCCACTGTGTTACCCTGCTGCCCAAGGGAAAATCCAGAGGGATCAGAGTTGCGGAATTCACCAGGAAGCCTGAGGCAGCGGAGGCCCAAGTTTCCCTGTTGTGGCAGGAGAAACATTTCTGCTCCTCTTGGCTCTGTAAGTAACCCATAACAAAATCAAAATGACTAACATTCCTGGGCATTTCCTGGCTCACTCTTGCTTACTGGCTATTTTTACTGGCAGGGCCAGCACTGTGTGCAACTATCACAATCTCCAGTTAAAATCCTGTCGAATTACATCTTAACACCTGTTACAAATATGTTATTGTAGTTATCTGCAATGTCTCTTTCAGAACTGAATCACGTGACATGTGTGATGTGATCAGCTACTTCACAGGCTTTTTGGGAGTGCAGTGCCAAACCTTGTACAGTGCAGGCCGATTCAATAAAACTCTGTTAATCTTGTATCAAACCCATGTGCTTCTGCAATCCTATTTATTTTGCACTGTTACTCTAAAGACACAATTTAAAGTGGCGACAAGGTTGGGATCACAAGAAAGAAGTACATTTTTACTTTTCAAGAAATCGGTGGAGTGGAGCAGTTTCAGCAGCTCAATTGATTAACAGAAAGTCAGAAATCGCTGGCATCGGAACCGGAAAGGTTTTGTGGCGAAAGTTCAAAGGACGGGCCACAACCGATTTGAAACCAGTTATTCGAGGAGTCAGGCTACGGGGCTCGCCACATGCAGTATAGAAAGACACGGAAATAGAGCGGGGTAGAGAACAAAACATTTATCCAAGATTTAAGTTGTTGCATGTAAAGCTGATAAAAGTGAAAGTTGTCACAAATTAGTAATCCATATTGAATGAACTAACCACTGAATTAAACGAAGGGGGAGAGCATTCCAATACTGTGAAAAATGACGGGAAATTTTGATGTGATGGGCTCCTTTGATCAGGACTCGTAAATCTGGAATTCATATTCAGAGAGATCCCGTTATTATATTCAAGCCAACAAAATTTTGGGAGAGATTAAGGTCCCTGTGTTCTTGAGTATAATCGGAAGTAAAACTTTTAATTTGCCAAGAAGCTTTGTTCAGCCAAAGATCCCCAGTTGTAAGACATATTAAGAACTGGTGAAAATACTAGAAGATCATTATTCACCAAAGCCCTCAATTATTACGCAGAGGTTTCACTTTCATCGAAGGAATCATTTAGAAGGTGAAAATATTGCGCAGTTTGTTGCAACCCTCAAGCGACTTGCAGAGTTTTGTGAATTTGGCAATTCGTTAGGTGACACAAGTAGATCATTTAGTGTGTGGTTTAAAAAATGAGGCCATTCAAAGAAAGTAATTAACGGAACGTGATCGACGTCTGAAGACTGCATTTGATATTGCTGTTTCAATGGAGCTTGCAGCTAAGGACCATGGACTCCATGAACTGGCTGCTAGTCAGAAGAAGCCTAGCCTGCAACAGATATGTCATTGCTGTGCAAAAACAGCCAGTGCTGCAATGCAGGGCACAGGCCAATTTGGGGGAGGGAGTGGAGAGGGTGTAGGGCACACTAAGAAGTGGCTGTGCTGTGGGAGCACAAATCAGAGATTGGTAGCTCTGAATTTGCTGAATTTGTTGAAAGCAGTTTCGAAAACTTCATGAGTCCCATTTGATGAGGGTGAAAAGAAATGGCACAATGGAAAGTAGAAATTGGTTGATTTCTTTTTTCCAGAAACCTCTATGGCAGTTTATTGTTCCGTTTGCAAATTATTCCCTGACCATAGTAAAGGGAAGCAATTATTTGTCGACGGTTACTCTAACTGGAGAAATGTTGGAAGAGATATTGCTGATCATAAAACTTCAAAGATTATATTAAGGCCATGTATGTGTTCGTTCAAAGATGTAAGTTATCTGGAAGAGTTGATTCTGTGCTGTTGGCTCAGTTTGAAAAGGAATGTTCTTCGTGGAGGAAAATGTTGAAACGTGTTGTTGCTACATTCAAACTGCTGTCTTCCTGTCGAAGAGGACATGATCGGGGTGAAGTTGAAGAGGAAAATTTGAGCCTGCCTTGAATATCTCCATGAAACAGATGAGCTTCTTAAAGAGCATTTGAAAAGTTATCATTGCTGTGGCTCAGATAAGGCCAACGTTGTAACTTACAGAACCTACGATGACTTCACCACTGTAATGGCAGAACAGCTGAGAAACCGATTCACTAATGAAGTAAAAGATGATGACTACTATTCCATAATAGTTGATTCAGCTGTGAGTTGTGTAGACCAGTTGTCATTAATTTTCAGATAGGCAACCAGCAATGGTGACGTTGTAGAGCGTTGTGAAGTCTGTTTTGTCCAGCTACAATCCCACCCTTCTGAGTGCTTGGAAACAATTGCTTTGGAAATGATTACAAATTTAGGTTTGGAAATCGAAAACTGTTGTGGGCAGAGCTTCGATAATCGTGTGAGACAGCCGCACATTTTTTTGACTTTGTTCAATACTTTTTTGATTTCCAGGCATCAGTGGAATATGCTGCAATCAAGCTTGGGGCAGACACATGGAAACAATTTGACAGTCAAAAGCATTTATGACACCAGGTGGGTCCACTCATGCAGATGCTGTTTTGGCTTTGAGATTGAACTTTGTCAATATAAAGGAATG